>NW_004955427.1:2490542-2610297 GCF_000276665.1 Chinchilla lanigera | reverse complement strand
TATATATATAATATTTTATGTTAATTCATATATATGAATGGTTGAGATTTACTATAGGAATTGACTCACATGATTATAAAGGCCGAGAAATCCCATGATCTGCTATCTGCAACCTGAAGAACCAGGAAAGCTAGTGATATAATTCAATCTGAATCTTTTTTTGGTTTTTCTCTGGTACCGGGAACCGAACTCATGACCTTGCGCTTGCCAGGCAGGCGCTTTTGCCACTGAGCTAAATCCCCAGCCCCTCAATCTGAATCTTGAGATTCTAGAACCAGTAGTGCCTATGGCTGAGGGCAAGAGAAGTTGGATGTGCTGGCTCAAAAAAACACAAAAGTAAACTTGCCCTTTCTCTATATTTTTATTCCATTTTCAGCTCCCAAAGGATGGGGCAATGTCCACCCACACTGATGAGAATGGATCTTCTTACTCAATCTATTAACTCCAGTGCTAATCTCTTTCAGACACATTCTCACAAGCACAGCCAGAAATAATCATCCCTTATCCCAGTCAAGATGACATGTTAAAATCAACCATCATAAATCTACTCCTAATAATTTGCTCCCATTTCATTTAACCATATGTACCCTCCAAATAGAGACAAATATAGATCATAACTCCATCTGACGTAAGTGTCTCGTGATGATCAGAAACATCTTAATCTCTTTCCCAGAAGAAGAGGTGAAGTCCTGGAGTGATGTTTATTTCTCTCTTGATATCCTGTAAGTTAAATAATAAAATGTAAACTGAGCACTACTTAAACACTGGTATGAAGTCCACACTTCTTAGTACAGTTGTCAATCCCACTGTCCCATGGAACTGTTATAGTATGGCGGGGATATGGGAAGACCAGTGAGTCCAAGTGTGCAGGCCATGGTTGTACTTCTCTGTTGTTTTGGGATGGAATGCTTCTTTTATTGGATCTAGCTCACTGTCCTGAGTTCCTCTATCTGTAGTGCCTAAAATATTGGTCCCCAAAGATTTTGGAAAAGCCAATCCTTTTTCCTTGGAAGTTGAATTCTGGATCTCTGATAATTAAAGATGCTGAGCTAGTTTTCTAGGAAGTGGTATAATTGTTTTTTCTCTTTTATCTGGCAGTATCTGCGGGGAGAGCACAACAAGTTGTATAAAGTACCTCACAAGTTGACATCTCAACGATTTTCTTCCCTGCTGTATTTGGCTAATTTCTCTTTTCACACTTGTCAATTGGCTATTTCATTTAGTTCCTATTGTCTTCCTGAGAAAACACAATACCTCAGATAACTATGGTGTGTTTCCCCAATTTTTCATTGTTAGTGTAAGGTAAAGAATGGGAGTAGGTTGGGGTAGGTAGGGGTGAGAGAATGGATTGACATTTTTATATTTCCAAAAAGTTTTGTTACCCACATGCAGAAGTAAAATAACTGGAATCTTGCTTTCCTGGGAATATGTTACTTGCAAAAATATAAAAATTCACATAAAAGTTTAAGATAAAGTGAAAGACTAGAATATCCCGAGTATATGCAGGTGTTTCCAGGAAGGCCAGGATTCTGTTTCATTAGGCTGAGCATTTGGGGTCCTTCAGTGGAGAAGTGTGAGAAGCTATTTTCCCATATTTCTCAATCATAACAACCTGCCACTTGAATTTAGACTTTAATCTTAAATTTTGGTTGAGTTATTTATAGGTTTTCTTTGCAATCTGTACCTTTGACCATGATCCCAATATATGTCTTCTTTTATAAATTCTTTTGATTTTTTAGTTTTAAAAATTAAAAAACTGACAAAACAACAATGAAGACAAAATCAAAACAACACAAAAACAACAAATATGATACGTGACCTCAAGACAAAATGATAGAAATTTACAGTGGTTGCTAAATTACATACTGTTATCTTTAACGAAGTTGCTCGATCCATTAGACATAAGAATGTAAGATTGATCAAACAATCAAAGATGGTACCAAGTAAAAAAAAATTTACAAAATTGCAAATGATGAAGAACATCAGCATACAAAATGATAGAAGTTCAACAATGGTTCTTATACTGCATGTTGTTTTCAGACCAGTCATTCTGATTACAAATTCAAGCATGTAAAATTGGTCAAGATAAAAGAGAATTTTAAGCATCGACTGATCCTCTCAATAAACTACAGACATCAGCAATATACCTCTTCCAGCTCTCCTTATATATACATATAAATTTTGTTTTTCATTAAAAACCCAACATAACAAAACCAAATACATAAACAAAACAACACAGACAGCAATAAAAATGACACAGAATTTTAAAACATGGTGATAGGATATTACCATGGTTGTTATACTAAAAAATGTCATCTTCAAAATGGTTTCACGTATAACCAGATATAGGCATGAAAGACTGATCAAACAATTACACATTAAGAATTCCTCTCAATATACCCACAGATATTAGTAGTACAATTATCCTAGCAATCCTGTGTATCTATATATACATATTTTTCCCTCTTCCTTCTTTCTTTTCCCTTTCCCCTCCTTCATCCCAGTTGCTCCTTCCTACTTGAGCAATTACTTTTCCCTTTCACAATATATACTGTACCTTTCAGATTTTATTTACTCTTTCAGGTTCTTATAGTAGAGAATAAATATGTTTACACATGTGAAACTGATTTATTTCACTTATGAGTATGGTCTCCAGTTACATCCATTTACTTATAAAAGCCTCTAGTTTATCTTTCTTTATAGCTGAGTAATACTCCATTGTATAAAAATACCACAATTTTTTAATTCATTCCTCAGTTGGTGGACATTTGGGTTGTTTCCAAGATTTAGCTATTACAAATTGTGCTGCTATAAACATAGGTGCCCATATATCACTGTGTTATGATATTTTCAATTCTTCTGGAGAAATACCCAGGAGGGGAATAGCTGGGTTGAATGGGACCTCTGATCCTACTTTATTGAGGGATCTCCAGAATGATTTCCACAATGGTTACACCAGTCTACAGCCCCACCAACAGTGGAGAAGAGGTCCTTGTTCCTCACTACCCTTCCAGCATTTGTTATTGGCTGATTTCTTGATGGTAGCAATTCTTTCTGGAGTGACATGGAAGCTCAGTGTTTTTTTAATTTGCATTTCTCAAATGACTAATCATGTTGATCATTTTTTCATGTCTTTATTTGCCATTTGTATTTCTTCATGTGAGGAGTGTGTATTCATCTAAGATGCCCATTTTTGTATTGGGTCTTTGAATTTTGGGGGCCTGATTTTTTAAATTCTTTATATGTCCTAGACAGGGGTCTTTTGTCTGAGGGACAGTTGGCTAAAATTTTTTTCCCAATTTATAGGTTTTCTTTTTACGCTGTAGGTGATTTCTTTTGGTGTGCAGAAACTTTTCAATAAGGTGAGATCCCAGTTGTTGCTCCTTTCAAGTATTTCCTGTGCAGTTTGGTTTTTGTTCATGAACTCTCTACCTACCCCATGTCTTCAAGACTTCCACCTACTTTCTCTTGCAATAGATCTAGTGTTTCTATTTTAATATTTAGATCTTTAAGCCATTTTGACTTTATTTTGGTGCATGATGATAGGCTTTGATCTAGTTTTAGTCTTTCCCCTGTGGAAAGCCAGTTTTTCCAGCACCATTTATTAAAGAGGCTATCTTTCTTCCAGTGAAACTGTTTGGCCCCTTTGTCAAAGATGAGGTGGCTGAGTGTGTTTGTGGCTGTGCTTGCACCTTCCAGTCTGTTTCATTGATCTTCAGGTCTGTTTTTTTTTTTTTTTTTTTGCCTATACCATGCTGATTTATCACAGTGGCTTTGTAGTACAATTTCAAGTCAGGGATTGTGATACCTCCTACCTTGTCTTTGTTTCCCAGGATTGCTTTTGCTATACTAGGTCTTTTCTGGTTCTGGATAAATTTTAGGAATGCTTTTTCTAAGTCTGTGAGGTATGTCAATGGTATTTTCATTGGAATTGCTTTGAATCTCTACAACAATTTTGGGAGTATGGCTGTTTTCACAATGTTGGTTCTTTCTATCCATGAGCAAGGAATATCTTTCCATTTTCTGATATCCCCTTCCATCTCTTTTTTCAGAGTACTGTAATTTTCACTGTATAGATCTTTTACTTCTTTTGTTAGATTAATTCCTAAATATTTCAGTTTTTTGGATGCTACTGTGAAAGGTATGGTTTTGTCTATTTCTCTTTCAGTGTGTTTGTTGTTTGCATATAGGAATGCTATTGCTTTTTGAGTGTTGACTTTGCATTCAGCTATGCTACTGAATTTGTTGATTAATTTTAGGAGATTTTCAGTGGAGTTTTTGGGGTCTTCTATGTAGAGTATCATGTCATCTGTGAATAAAGATAGTTTGAGTTCTTCTTTTCCTATCTTTATTCCTTTTATTTCTCTCTCTTGTCTAATTGCTCATGGTAGTGTCTCCAGAACTATGTTGAATAGGAGTGGTGACAGTGGACATCTTTGTCTTGTTCCTGATTTTAAAGTGAAAGCTTTCAGTTTTTGTCCATTTAGTATGACCACTCTTGGTAGTCATAGGTGGCTTTTATCAGATTGAGGCAAAGTCCATCTATGCCAATTTTCTGTAGGGTTTTTATCATGAATAGGTGTTGGACTTTATCAAAAGGTTTTTCTGCATCTATTGAGATGATCATGTGATTCTTGTCTTTAGCTCTGTTGATATGATGTATTATGTTGATTGATTTGTGTGTATTGAACCATCCCTGCATTCCTGGGATGAATCCCACCTGGTTATGGTGTATTAGTTTCTTGATGATTTGCTGCATTCTACTAGCTAGTATTTTATTGAGAATTTTTGCATCTATGTTCATTAGGGAGATTGGCCTATATTTCTCTTTTTTGGTTAGTTCTTTTTGTGGTTTTGGTGTCAGGATGATATTTGCCTCCAGGAAGAGGGAGAATTTGGGAGAATTGTTTTCCTTTCTATTTCTCTAAAGAGTTTGAGAAGAATTGATTTTAATCTTCTCTAAATTTCTTGTACAATTCAGCTGTGAATCCATGAGGACATGGGCTTTTTTTTTTGATGTTGTGTTTTTTATTACATTTTCAATTTCAATGGCTAATATTGGGTTAATCAAGATTTTTATATCTTCTTCACTGAACTTTGGTAATTCGTGTGTATCTAGGAATCTGTCCATTTCCTCTGAATTTTCCATGTGATGAGAGTAAAGATTTTCGAAGAAGATATTGATGATCTTCTGAATTTCTACAGGATCTATAGTGATATCACCCCTTTCATTCCTTATTGCATGGATTTGAGTTTTTTCTTTGCTTTTTTGATAAGGTTGGCTATGCGTTTATTAATTTTATTTATGTTTTCAAATAACAAACTCTTTGATTCATTAATTCTTTGTACTGCTTTCTTAGTTTCAATTGCATTATTTTCTGCTCTTATCTTTATAATTTCCTCCCTTCTTTGGGCTTTGGGATTAACTTGCTTTTCATTTTCTAGAAGTCTGAGGTGTAACATAAGGTGGTTTATTTGTGTTCATTCTGTTTTCCTGATGTTGGAATCCACCGCTATAAATTTCCCTCTGAGGACCGCTTTCATTGCATCCCACAGGTCCCAGTATTTTGTATTTGCATTTTCGTATGGCTGGGTCTTTTATTGTGGGGATCATAATAAAATGTTTTCTTTTGCTGTACTCTTGAAACTCTCTGTGTTTTAGATCCACGTATTAGTGATCATACTGTTCAATAATTAATAAAAACAAATAATATTTTAAATGCTTTAGATATTTTGCATTGCATACATGTTTTTTCAGCAGTGTTTTCTATTATTGGTGAAGAACAATGCTCCAAAGTGAAAAGATAGGCTAATCCAGGAGTACATTGTTGAAATCACAGATTTTGTACATAAGTGAATATTGATCCTTTGCCAGCAGAATGATTGTCCTAAGAGAGACAACGATGACATAGCTACAATGTGTAGAATGATTTAGGAAGAAACTGATAATTTAAACTACGTTCTATCTCCAGATTATTTCATATGAAATCTTCATTTTCATGGCAAAGCAGAGAGAAGTTGACTAGGTTAAATGTTCATTCTAAAGCTATTATCAGTCGGAGAAAGATGCTACCAGTGATAGTTACTTAGCATCTTTTTCTTCTGGTCAGTTAGGTATTTTGGTGTCCAAACTAATTTCCTCAACTGCACTTAGTTGAAGGGAAGATTAGAAAGGCATTTGTCAGGGATTGTGACAGGGCGCTTAGTGGTTGTATTGTAGAACGTGTCATCCTAATGTTCTTTTTAAGGCCATCTCAGCTAGAGAGTGGTGGCCAGAGACTGCTGGTTCATGCTCACCAGATTACACAGGAGTGGCTTTTGGTCCCTCCCTCCCTCTCTCTCTCTCTTTTTCTCTCTGTGTGTGTATAATTTGAACACATGTAAATATTCATATATAAATGAAGAGATTAAACTTGCCTCATAATTCTCCACTCACATAAAATTCAGCATAGGAAAACCACTTGGAAAAAGAAAATTAAATTACAATCAGAATGTTTACTCGTGAACAGGGAATTTGAACGATGGATAGATTTGAGGTCCTTGTTTTGACATGACTTGGTGACACTGAATACGATTGCATCTGCATTCCCTTGAGAGGGCAGGCACCTTGACCCAGGTTAACAGTCCAAATTTTCCTTCATCCCTATTTTAACCATGAGAGACTTCCTCAAATGTTTTCTCTTTTCAGCTTACCTTTTTCTCATTTACTTATGATGTTATAACAACGTGTCAAGATCTAAGGAAGTGATTTGTGTAAATATATAAGGAAATAACTCACCTTGTCAGACCATATGCTGAGGACTTGGTACCTGATTCCTTTAGGTAAGGGTGCTTACTGTTCTTGGCAGAAGCAATCTCATTTTTAGAAGCTTGAGTCAGTACAAGGCTAGGATTCCCAAGCTTTCTCTGTATCAATGGGTTTACACTAAAATATTTATTATATAAAATTTCACACATGTGAAACAATAAGTAAGTTTATATAAGTTCTGGGGCAAAATAATAAGTATTCACTAATCAACAGTCAGTTATAGAACTAGAACATCAGCAACACTGTTGCATGTACATGTGTCTTCTTTCTCTGTTTATCCCTCGCCCTAAATAAGTGTTCGTCAGTATCCTAAAGTTCATGTTTACTAATCCCATCATTGCTTTTCTGGGCAGTTCTCCTATGCTTGTAACCCTAAAATATGTTTTGTTGAGTGTTGTTATTTTGCCTTCGTTAAGATGCTACCATTCCCCAGACAGTCTTTGCCTAAGTTAGTTTTCTTGTTGCTGAGACAAAATATCTGACTCCTAAAATTAAAGGGAGGAAGGTTTATTTGCTTCATAGTGTACAGAGGCTTCGGTCTGTACTGTACTGGCTGGCTCCAGTGCACAATGGCATGGCAGCGGGGCACTGAGGGGAGAAATTGTTCACAGCGAGCAGACAGGTGAGAGCAAGCAAGCAAGGGAGAAGCCAAGCCTCTTTCTCTTCCTTGAGTTATATCCAGGCTACCGGGATTAGGGCAGTGCCAAGCCAGTGTACTCATTTAGCAATCAAACACATGTTTGTGAAATGTCTATTCATTTCAGCTGCTCAATTTTTGAGTGGGTCTTTTATTGTGGGGTCCAGCTTTTTTTTAGTTATTTATATATTCTAGATCTTAGTTCTCTGTCTGAGGGATAGATGGCAAATTCTGTAGGTTGTCTTTTTACTCTGTTAGCTGTTTCTTTTGCTGTGAAGAATATTTTTTATTTGAAATCAGCCCATTTGTTGATTCTTGGTAGTATTTCTTCTGCAACCCAGGTTCTGTTCAGAAAGTTTTTGCCTCTGCCTACGACTTGAGGAGTTTTGTCTGTCTTGTCTTCCAGTAGGTTAAGTGTTTCTGTTCTAGCATTTAGTTCTTTGATCCATTTTGATTTTAATTTAGCATATGGCGAAATATATGAGTCTAGATTTAATCTGTATGTGGATAGCAAGTTTTCCTAGCACCCTTTATTAAAGAGACTGTCTTTCTTCTATGGTGTGTTTTTGGTCCCTTTCTCAAAGATCAATGGTTGAATATACTTGCAGTTGTTTCTGCATCCTGTGTTCTGTTCTATTTATCCTCATGCTGTTCCTATGTCAGTTGCATACTTTTTATCACAGCAGCTTTACATTCTTTGGGGGTAGGTGTGGAATTGCTAAGTCACAAGTTATGCTAATAGTCCACATTACTGTTGAATATTATTTTCCAAAGTGATAGTATACATATCTATTGACACATATGTAATAGTTGCACTTGACCTACAACTTTGCCAATGCTTACCTTGCCCAGCTTCACAATATTTGATAATTTAGTGGTGCAAAAAGGCATTTGATTAGTAATCAAGAAAATACAGATGAAGAGTCCAGTGAAGTCAGGAATTTCCCACAAGTTTATTGGCCACTTATCTTTCCTCTTCTGTCAAAGTTATTCCAGTCTCTTATTCATTTTTCTAATGTGTTATGTTTTTCTTACTGATTCATAAGAGTTTTTATATATATGAGTTCCTTAGGCTTTGTCAATCCTATGTGTTGCAGTAGTTTCTAATTTATGACCTGTGTTTTCCCTTTTTTTATACTATGTTGAACAAACATTCTTAAATCTAACATAGGTAAATTTATTGTTTTTGTGGTTGGTACTTTTTATGTATTAAAATAACTTTTTTACCCTGAGTTATAAAGATATGCTCTTATGCTTTCTTCTAAAAGGTTTTTTTTTAAATCTAGAAGTCTTAAAAGTTTTGCTATTTACAGCTAAACCCTTAATCCATTTGGGATTGATTTTAACAAATAGGATGAGGTAAAATGTCAATTTTATGCTGTTTTCCATAGAAGAAATCTATTTTTTTGGCACTATTTATTGAGTAGATTCTTTCTTTACTTAATATAACATTTATAACATTTCAAATTCCTGTTTGTGACTGCATACCCCAGGACTCTTTGTTCCATTTTGAAAAAAAATGCTTAGAAACAAGCAAACAAAACCTTATATTATGAATTGTTATTGAATTTTACCAAGTGTTTTCCCCTGCAAAGTTGGGGTATATTTTTTTCTTCATTCATTTGTTAATGTGAAAAGGTTTTATAGATGTTAAACTGTCCTTGAATTCCTGAGATAATCCCAACTTGAATATATATATCTATACATATATATAGGTATATATATAGATACATATAGATATATATGAATTTGGCTTGCTAATACTTTGTTTAGGATTTTTGCATCAGCATTTCTGAGTGAGATGTGTCTATAACTTTGGTTTTGGTGTTTTGGCTGTTGACTTTTAATTTTGGCATGCATTTTTTTTTTTCCCTTTGGTGGTACTGAGGAATGAACTCAAGACTCTCATGCCATGCAGCTTGTGATCCTCCTGCATCTGCCCCTGATAGCACTGGGACTGCAGGCATGCACCATTACATCAAAGTCAATGTTAGTTTTGTTTCACAGAAGACACTGGGACATGTTCTTTTTTTTTTTTTCTTTTTTCTGGAGAAACTTAATATGATCTATACTTACCTAAATTGTTTGCCTTCTTTTTTTTTTTTTCCTAGAGACGATTTTAAACTGTGGACTGATTTTTGTTCATGGTTACGGTATATCTGGGCTTTCTGTTATTATGGATGTAGTTTTACTCTTTGTTCTCCTTGGAAAGGCTCTTTTTAGGCACTCTCTGGTCGAAGACTTAATCTCCTATTTTTGGGCCTAGACTATCCAGGGAAAACTTTCTTTAAAGTTGCTTGCAAACAGGCACTGTTCACATTTGCAGTGCTTTGTAAACCTTGCTGCTGATACTGGCATTTGTCCTAAAGGAAATCAATTTTATTTTACAACTCTTAGCTCTCTGGATATATATATAAATATATGGATATATGTGTATATATGTATACACACACATATGGATATATGTGTAGATATTATATGTATAGATGCACACATGTATATTGCATGTATATACTATATGTATATAGATATTATATATAGATATCATATGTATAGATATTATATGTATATATGTACATATGGTTATGAATATATGGATATATAAAATATGTATACATATTATATATTACATAATATTTTATATACATTTTTCCCAAAGATATCAGGAAATCCTGATTTTTACGTTATTTGGCTTGTAGATTCCCAGTTATAGAAAGAGCGTCGTCCTCTGTCCGGCCCCGAGGAAGACGGATTTCCCCACAGGCAGCACTGAGTCTCTCTTCTCTCTGACCTGGCTGCTGAGATGCTGCCTAAACTAAGACTGTCTCATGATGTAAGAAGTGTTGCGCAGGGTCCATGTGGGTATTCGGTGGGATAAGGACCCATCTCCTTTACCATGCACATAGTAAATTATTTTTTTTTTTTTTTTTTTTTTTTTTTTTGGTTTTTCTCCGGTACCGGGAACCGAACTCACGACCTTGCGCTTGCCAGGCAGACGCTTTGCCGCTGAGCTAAATCCCCAGCCCCTAGTAAATTATTTTTTAAAAGAATCTATACCCTAAATTTTGCGCATCTTAACCAGACTTATGTTGTCCACGTCTGCATTTGCCAACAATGACCACGTAGGGAAACCTGGCTGATACTTCCCGTGTCGTAGGCCAGTCACAACCTTTCCATGAGTTTAATTTTCTCAGCAATCTGCTAATGTTAGAGGGAGATTCACCCCCACAAAGTACCTTCACCTTTTTTGAAGAGCTAGAGCACAGACTACCAAGAGCTTGAGTGAGGAGCTGTTTTTCTTTTTTTCTATTTTATTTGAAAGAGAAAAAAACAAAAACCAAAGAACAAAAACAAAGCAACAAAAACCAGTTAAAATGATGCAGAATTTCAAAGCAAGGTGATAGAAAATTAACAATGGTTGATATATTAAGTATTGCTATCTAAGTAGTTGCTCAGAACACCAGATATAGGTATACAAGATTGATCAAACAACTGAGCACTAACCGTTCCTTTCAATACACCAAGAGCTATCTTGAGTGTGTATATATCTATATTTCCCTTCTTTCTTTTCTCCTGCTGTTTTCCTTATAACAGCCATTTGCCTCACTGTTCCTTATTGTCTCGCACTGCAAATTGTAGCAAGTGAGGAGCAGCAGGGTCTGCCCGCCTCAGAGAATCGTGCCAGCAAAAGTCGAGTGGAGAGATTTCCAGAGAGAAAAGAGCAAGGTCTGATTATTCATCTTTTCTTACCCCATTCCACCCCCATTCACTCTTTTCAAAACCAAAACTCCTCTATTTTATAGTATCTGGCCAGCAAAGGTCATTATTATTTCCCAGGAAATAATAATGGAATAATTTATTCCCAGAAGAATAAATCAACACAAAGAAAACAATTTCTACGCTATCCCATAGCGATGATTCTGTTCTTAAAACAGAAACGGTATGCCAATTGGGAAAAATCATTTTTTCCCTCATCTACAAGTTGCAACTGCACACATTTTCTACAGTCTTAGGACAAGCGAAGAGCAGGGGTATCTCACAGGAGTCGGGAACCTTCTGAAAACAATTAGGTAGAAAATACTTCAGGGTGTGTGGGCGTAGGATCTCTTTTGCAAGTGCTCATGGCCTTTGCAAAAGCAGCCATAGATAAAATGCGAGTATGTTGACAAATGTGCACGGTTGTAATCTGATACAATTTAACAGTATTTATGAAAACAGGCAGCAAATTAACTTTGGTCCCCTGACCGTAGTTGGAACACTGCTCTGGAGATGCTGTTTTGAAAGGCTCTTTCTCAAGGTTTCTGCGTATAGGTTGCTATCTTCCTTTTATCTAAAGCAGAGCACAGAACACACCTAAAGTGACAGGGATGATGGAGAACAGGCTACACTTGGACGCTGAAGATTGTTTAACTGTGTGAACACAGAGCAAGGAAGGAATATCAGGTGAAGAGTTATGCAAGGTGAAGATAATCGGGATCATCAGACTTTCTTTTGAAAGTAACTGAGTGGCGGTGAAGGGTCTTCTAGAGTGGAGAGCGGTGGTGTGTTTATTTTATGCTCTAGAATAGTCACTATTACATCAGGGAAAAATTGGATTAGGTAGAAAAAGACTAGAAGCAGCACATCAAGAAGGACACTTAGGCCCTAACATTTTGACTGGCACACTTTGAAAACTGTTGGCCCCATTGTTGGTTATTGTTAAATCTCATAGGATTTGGGTAACACGGACCAAGTCTGCAAAAGACTGACTAGTACCATAAAGTCAATTTAAAAATTATTAAAGATGTATCCCAACTTAAAATTAAGTTCAGTTTTCTTAGAACGGTTCTCTTACTTTTAGAACCCTTGCTGGAAAAATCATACTACAAACAGAAGCACTAAGAATCTTTCTCAGCCGTAACACAGAACCACAGTGAGGATGCTGACCGTCCATGTGGAATTTGTTCAGCAAGTTACTGTATGCAGTCAAATGAAAAGGCAGATCTGTCATATGAATCAGGAACTGACTCTTGGACTGGAAGGAAACTGAAGCTCCACTTTTTGTTGAATACCTTTACAGTGCCACCTGCAATTGATTACGTCACCTCTGACCGTGACTTGGCTCCTAAGAAAGCTTATGACTTTTGTGGATTATTACATATTGCTGGTGTTTTGTTTTTACTCCAACTAGATATTAGTTATTGGTTTCTTTTTCATGACCCGGATTAAATGCATTGAAAGGGTACTTTCTTCCCTGGGTGGTTTTCTGAATGTGGACAGATTCTCATCATCCAATGTTTATGTTACGTTTTGCACTTAGGGCTAGTGCTCCTCAGGACGGCATTATCCAGCTGTACATACTGAATGTTTCCACGCTCCAGGCACCGTGGTCGGCAGTACAAGTGCAAAGATGAAGGCACTTCCTGCCCATCAGGGGCTGAGTGTCACGGGAGACAAAGGAAGGGATTCAGACATTACGGTAAGTGCAATTGTATACTTTGTGTAATGTGATAAATTCTTCGTCAGTAAGGAGGAAGGAATGCATCACCCAATTAGTCACTATGTCAAACTGGGTTTTTCTCTGAAGCACATTGCCTAAGGATACATTTTAGTAAGTGCTTTGGGGATTCTCTTTTCCTCCTGGCTGGCAGTTGAGTCCAACTCCACTTCTTTAATCAGTTCCTTATTTATGCCACTTCTCCTTCTTTGGTACTGATTCTGTTTGGGTGAATTCATCTCTGATTGGCCAGAACGCAAACTTGACAGATGACCAAGTCAGAGTTGCTCAAGGAGTTTACGCAGGTGAGGTGGTCACTTCAGCCGTCAACCATGATCACAGAGACATCATTAGTGGGGGAAACATCGCACTGGAGGATTCCGGAATATGATTCCCACTTAAGCAAAGTGGCAAATGAGCTTGAAGATCAAACAGTATCTCTAGGTTCATATAGAATGGTTTAATTTCTGCTGCATATGTTGGACCTCACATCTCATCACCATTGTACTGACAGTCCAATGAAGTAACAAAAACAGCTGCCTCGCCGGGGTGGTGGTGGTGGTGGTGGTGGTGGTGGTGTAATCCCAGCGATCGGGAGGCAGGAGGATTGCTGTGTCTGAGACCAGCCCACCCTACAAAGTGAGTTCAAGGCCAGCCTCAACCGTATAGGAAAGTGCTATCTCAAAAAGACAAAACAACAACTGCCTTGAGGTACATAATTCACACTTAAGTATTCAGTTCACGTTTGTGTAAGCACTAAGCATATTGCTCTGTATCTTCCAGGAAAAACAATAAGTAAAGTACTGTCATTGGAGGGCAGATAAGAATTGTGATACTGTTTTTTCTTTTCTCCAACTCCCACCATCTGCTGCACATTTTGTTGACAGTATCATGCTTTGGATAAAATCTAGTAAATTTGGTAAGTGTAATGGTTGATGATTGTGTCAACTTGAGAAGTTTAGAAGTTTATCTGAGAGACTCAGCAGCGGTCAGGGTCCTCACTTTGTAAACATCCTCATCCTGTGCAAGAGGAGGGCAGGGAGATGGTGTGGGTGCTGCTCCCGCCCCCATTTTGCTCTTGCTGCTCTTGCTATCCTTTACTGCCTTGAACTGTTGCCCCTGCACCCTGCCACCCTCCCTTGGAGCCAGCTGATCGCAGACTGAAACTGCCACAAACTCTGAACTAAATAAACCTTTCTTTCTTTAATTTTGAATTTTGGTATTTTGTCCCAGCAACAAGAGAAAAGTAACTGACACAATAAGCCTAAATGAAATCAAGATAAGATCTTTCTTTTGACATAGTATATTTTTCAGTGATACGGAACTATTATAACCAGTGTTCAACGCAAACATACTCCTGCCTTTACAGACACAGAAATATCATAAGATTTAGTTTTGTAAGCCTAACTGCTTAGACTTTTTACATATGAAGAAGCAATTCTTTTAAAACTTAAAAATGCTAGAAGGCATTTCTTTTGCTCAGTATAACAGGGAGTAGTATAAATTGGAAAACCACTTAATTTTGCACATATAAACACACTGTTCATCTCTAAACTGAAAAATGGTATTTGTTGCACTAAGAAAAAGAAAAGCTACTTTTTTCCTAGTAAGAATTCCAGGAAAAGCAAAAACCTCATTAAAACACTTAATCCTTCTTTTCTGTGTGACTCATGGTTTCCTCCTGACAAACATAAGTATCTTTGTATCTGTGCACCAGCCTGCATGAGAGTGCGTTGCCTGCATCAAATAGAGACGTGGGGACACTGTAAGAGTCAGCTAAGGAGAAGGCATGCTTAAAGTACACACCTGTTGATCGCCCATCTTTTCCAAATGAATTTCTTATTCAGTTTTAGACTAAGGGCCTTTGTAAAGAAGTCCGGCATATTTTAACATTTCCTGATTCATGTGTAAACCGGAGCCAAAAGCACAGCCCTAGATTCTTCCAAGATATTTTATGAGCAAAGAATCATGTGCTCTGCAATCATTCTTAGTTAAAGATGCCTCAGGTTTCACACTTAGGGAAAAGGAATGTACATTTCCCACAGCTTTTCGATGTATATGATATATTTTCTAGATCATTCTTTTCCAGATTGGATTGAGATTTGCTGAACACCAAGTTAAAAGGTCACGATAACATATATAAGTCTGAATTTGGCAAATGACATTGCTGATGGCTTAAGGATGTCTCAGACTAGTTAATTACTAGTAAAATGTGTGGTCAGTTATATGTAGCTTCACTGCCTTTTGTTTCCATTTCCTGGGCATTTTGTTGATACAGACTGTTTCAAGGCTTCTAAGATATCATCCTTGTGTTGCTTGTTTTTCCCTCCTCTCAAAATGAATTAAGAATAAAGTGTCAGTAGTCCAATCACACTGCCTAAAATTTTCTTCCTAAGTAAACTTAACATCTAAGCTGGCCAGAGCTTCCATATTGTTTTTTGTTTCGGTTTTTGGTTTTTCTCCGGTACTGGGAACCGAACTCACCACCTTGCGCTTATCAGGCAGGCGCTTTGCCGCTGAGCTAAATCCCCAGCCCTGGCCAGAGCTTCCAATTCTGAGCCAATCTACTCTGATTCCATTTGTACCTTTCATGGTCATTACTGAGCTGGTTCCACATTAAATATATTTTTTTCTTAGATCTCATCCTTTATTACATGAAGTAGAAAGACAAGAATAATTTAGGAAATTTTTCTTTTGCTCTAAAAGTCACAATTCATCACTTAAACATTTATATATCTATTATGTGAAACACATTGCAACATGAATAACAAATAGAATGGGAAGATGAACTGGAGAAAGAGTGCAAACTGAGTGTCAGTGAGGACAGTGAAAGCTGCGCTGGGGGAGGAGAGAGAAGATACAGGTTAGGGGACTTACGGAACAGGTACTAGACTGAGAGTGGTAGAGTTCAAATAGTTGGTGACAGTTCACAAAACAGATACAATGATCCAAGAGCAAGGGGTCTACTCACGTGTGCACACACACACACTCACACACACTCACACTCACTCGGATACTCTAGATGTGACATTAGTCTCTTTCTTCTCTCTGCCACTTGCTTATATAATAGTTGGAAGCTGGTGACCACGAATCCTATTTCCCTGAATTATAGTGCATGCAGCAATGTAACAAAAGGGAACTGGGTGGTAACTTCTGCAGCAGATAGTTACTGAGTTGTGGGAGTGAACACTGGGCTTTTCTGATCTGAACAAGACCTACTTGGGTACCACTTTTCACCATAGTATCTGAGGCAGGTCAGTCTGTGCCTGACCTATGTGACTGAGATAGACACTCTTCCTGGAAGGTGTTTTTCTTTTGTTGTGTTGAGTGTGTGAGTTTCCACTGTACATTCCGATGTGGCCTGTATGTTATGAATACCTCACCTGAATGAGAAGAAAGAAGACTAGAATATCAGTTACACTTGCATGTAAACCCTCCTGAATCTATGTACTGCTCTTACTGCAGTGGTTAGCAATAAGAAAAAAAGTTGGTAGGATACTTTGCTATTGTGTAAGAAATACTTGCGTATAATAAATATTTGAAATTGTAGGATAATGAAATGAAGAAAGTGTTCTACTACAGAGACATTTATGTCTTTAGCTTTATACCCTTCCAGCTTTTAAAATATCATATTTCAAATATAGTCATGTCTATAAATGTATACAATTTTATAATGAAAAATGCTTTCTTAGAATTTTAGGACTGCTCAAGTAGCCAATTTTGTGTGGTTTTTAGTAACCAAATTATATTATTTCTCAATTTATATAACCAATTTCCTTTTGTTATGTTTTATTTTGTCATGTGCTATTGTAAACTTCTTACTTTTAATAAAATGTTTAGATAATCTTTATGTTTTAAATTATTACCTTGACATATATTTTTTAATGCAAATTATTGAGTCAAAGGGTATGTATGTTTTTAAGGCTCTGATAGTTATTGCTAGAAAAGCATTAAGAGCTATTCTTACTTGGATGAGTTGATTTCGTTGGGTTAGCTGAAATTCAGGGACATGGCAGAAACAATACATTCAAAATGATGAGATATCTAGAAGGGATATCTCAACGCCCCTGTCCATTCACAGTCTCTCAGGTAGAACCAGCAAGTAATGAGTTTGAAAATGTTTCAACAAAATCCCATGTCTATCTTTATTATTTTTCCTGCTGTATCATTTTACCCTTTAACTTTCCCAGGCTAAAATATTTCCATTTAACCTTCACATTCTTCACAATGACTCATTTTGAGCCACCTTATCATAGTAGTTTGGGGGACACTTTACTTCTCATGGAAAATTTCACAGTGATGTTCCCATCCTAGTACTTAGAAGCTTGAATACGTTTGGTTGTACAGCAAAGGACAGCTGAGGTTGCGGATGGAGTTAACGGACCATGAAACAGATTACCTTTGATTGTCCTGTGGGCTGAACAAGAGTCACTGAAAATGGAAGTGAGAGAAGAAAATCCAGAAAGAGCTGTGATGATGAAAGCAGTACCAGGGAGATTCTGCATTGCAGACTTTGAAGATAAAAGTCTCAAGCCAAAGAGCAGAGGTTTTACAAACTGAAAAATCAAGGAAACAGATTCTCTACTAGAACATGTAAGAAAAGATGCAGCTCTGCCGAAGCCTTGATTTTAGCCCAATTTGTGTTCGATTTCTGAACTACAGGACTGTAGGCTACAAAGTTTGTACTGGGTCGCTAAATCTATAGTCATGTTTTGTGGTACTTGTAGAAAATCTGTCATAGTAAATTTGTCACAGTTAGTAAACTTGTCATAATTAGTTGTCATTTCTAGAGTTAAACTACATTCTTTCATTACTGTGTTTTCCATTTTGCACCATATATTAATCAGAGTTTTCTAGAGGAACAGATTCAATATAACACAAATCTATGACTATACATGGGGTTATTTAGGTAGGCTTGTAGGATCAGAAGTAGAAAAGCACAGTGGCCTATGTCGGGTTAGAGATGGAAGAACCCAACATGGTTGTCTGAACACTGAGAAACCAGAGGATCGAATAGTAGAAAGTTGAAAATCAAAGGCCTGGAAGCTCAGTGAAGCATCGCTGGTGAGAGTCTGTTGGAAATCCAGAGAGTATGTGCTGGAAAGCTGAAAGAATTGGACACCAGTGTCCAAAGGTAATGACAAAGGCCAGAGCACAAAAGGAAACATTTCCTTCCTCTTTCCCTTTTAATTTTACCCAGGGTACAAGCCTATTGATTGGTGCAACTCACCGCAGAGGTGGGTATTTGCCCACCAGTTTCCTGGTCTATATGTCAGTCAATCACAGACACACTCAAAATTTACTAATCTGGCTCATGTCAAGATGACACATCACAATTAATGATCACACAGTATTTGCATTTTGCCATCTTTTCTGATTGATCAAACTTCCACTGTTCTTGTTTTATTAAAGGGTGCCTTAATCCATTTAATGTTGCTATAACAGAATACTTGAGGCTGGGTGATGCATAGAGACAAGAGGTTTATCTGGCTCACAGTTTAGTGGCTGAAAAGTTCAATTGATGTGGTATTGTCATCTGGCAAAGGTATCCTGGCTGAACCAATACGGCAGGAACATCATACGGCAGGGGCATGTGAAGGGGAGATCACATGGTCAGCACTGACACTGGAGATTGGGGAGGGGCCAGCTTACTTCTTATAATAGTACTCTCACAGACACGAACTCACCCCTGCAAGTCCCAAACCATTCCCACAAGATGGGCGTTTTCTGAAGGTTTTACCGCCAAGACATAATTATCTCCTTTAAAGTCTGTACAACCTCTGTAGCGTTACATCAAGGAATTGAGTGCTGACAAAGACAAACCATGGAAGGAGGGTGAGGGCTTTCTTGTCCTCTCATACAACTTCATTTGCCATTTAAGGACCGACCAGGAACCAGCACCTTGAGAAAGATTTTCGCGCACCCTTAGACTAAGTAGAGCTAGAGACCCTCGTGAGTTTATAGTGTTCTTGTACTCATTGCTACACGTAATATTGAGAACACTAATTAGTATCCATTAATTTGCCCTTTTTCATTTGCTACTGGCCTTCCCCTAGACTAAGGAATAGTGTCTTTTAAAACACGGTGGCTGAGAGTACCTGCCATTCCTCGTGTGCTCGATAAATATTGGTCAAATAAATATACATTTCAGTCTACATGATTTATTCCCAGGGAGTGTGACTGCTCCATCTTTCCAGGAACGGCAGTCTGAGTGACAGGGCTGGGTGTCACAAGGCGCTGTGAGTCTGATTTACGGTGCTGAAGGTGTCAGGCTGGAGCCCGGACTGGTGGCAGGGCCACTGTCAGCGTGGGGCATGGTGCGCTGGCAGACGGCTGGGTCACTGGAGGAAGGAGTGCCAGTGTTCTGGGGAGAATGTGGAGCCCGCCCAGCATTATGTTGTGTGATGAAGACTGGTTCTAGGCAAAGGCATTTCTTGAGTCAGAGGCCACCGATTTTCAGCTCAGGAAGTGACAGCTGACAGCGCCTGAGTAAGGGGCAGCCACACCTCATCCCACGGACTCCGCACGCACCCTCCCTGTTGCTTTTACACATTTTTGTGTTCAAACCTTGTTCTTGGAATTAGTGTCAGATGTTTGGAGTGAATCATATAATTTCAAGAAAGGCTATTTCCTTTCACTTTAGCATGGGGATGTTGGGAAAAGATTTTCTCAGGATTTTCCAGGGATAGTAATTGAGAAGAAAGTCTCTGAAGATTTAATCCTCTTTTCCACTAGGCCTGAGATCTTGCTTGGTTATGGCTAAGTAGCCTGTTACCCTATTAAAACTGATTTCACTGTGCAGAGTGAGTCTGTGACAAGCGGAAGAACTTCAAAGGGTTTGAGTTGGTCTGCAGGAAGTCTTGAATGAGAGATAACTCAGGGGTACACAGGCGGTTTTTTTATTTCCTTAAATTCTTGTAGTTTTCAGGGTTGATGCTAGAGGAAGAATAAGACACCAAGGAGCTGCAAGGAACAGGCGGTTAGATGCATGGATGAATTTAAAAAGTAAATGTGGGTGGCAAAGTAGGGCATCCTATGGATCCTAACGGCCTTTAGGGTAAGCCCAAGTGTGGGTTCTGCTCAAGTTCTTACGATGATCCTGGTCTCAACTTTCTTTCTCTCTTGTTTTGTTTGGTGCTGGAATTGAACTCAGGGCTTTGTGCTTGCCATGCAGGTGCTGAGCAACACCCCAGGCCCTGGTCTCAACTTGCTGCGTGCTATTTCGTATTCTTCCCATTCCTTTGGAGTCAGTCTTCCTGGTCCATCCTCTAGTCTTCAATGTCTTCATGAACTCTAACGTGTAATTACTCATCATGTACTAGCTTGCAATGTTACCCCTCGAAGAGATCTTAGAATTCTATTTACCCACGCCCAAGTTCTTTAAACATAATTTCAGACATAAAATAGTGATGAGGGGAGAAACTTTGTGCTTTAAGTCCTCAGGAGATTATGAAGTGCACCAAAGGTTCTGGGTAACCCCACTGACTGTCTTCCTTGGGCAAGTCGCTTCTTGTTTGAGTTGTACCTTCTCCCCCTAAAAACTTTTACAGGGTTATTAATGCGGACCAGACAATGTAAAAATACATGATTTGGGAAACAGTTTTAAAAATTGAGTATGACCAGGGGAGTGCTAGGAGAGCGATGAATCATTTGGATTTTTTTCTAAGTGCAGGTGGAAGTGTTGAGGAGGAGACAAGCTCTTCTGGAAAGAATGGTTTTAGAAAACAAGAAGAGAGAAAAGATGCATTGGAAAGCTTCTGGGAGGGGATGACATTTACATCTTTCACTAGAAGTGGATATTTAGGATCCTCTGCGATGCAATCTCTAGTCTGTCCCAATATAAAATCTTTCAATACAATCATTTCATTGACACTTTTCATGTCATGTTCAGGTGTAGCTGTTTCACCTTGAGAAAAATTATGTACATTTACTGAACTCCAGTGTTTTTTTCTGTTTAAGAGAATAGTAACAGTCTCATGAGATTATCTGAGGATTAAGTGAGATAACACATCGTGTGTGTGTGTGTGTGTGTGTGTGTGTGATTGATACAGTGTGAATGTTAGCATGAGCACTAGCTGATATTGAAAAAAATTATTGTCATTGCCATCATCATCAAAATGATCATGTTGTATATCTAGATACTTTCAGCTGCAGTAGCTAGAACATTGACATAAGCCTGAGTAGCTAATAGTTATTGAGTGATTACCAGGTACTAGCTCCTATTTTAAGCATTTTGCACTTACTAAAGTATTTAATCTTCAGAAAAACCACGGGAAGCAGAGATCTCTATTCCTGTTTTTCAGGAGAAGTTGAGGCACAGAGAAGTACAGATATTAAACTGCCTGACTAAAAGTGGCTTAAAATGTATCTGCATTTGTGTTCTATATTACTTTTCTAAAACAAGCCCATAGACAGGCTGGTGAGGCTTTTATTTTTACAGTTTTAAAAATTGTTCTCTCATGGCCTCAAAATGGTGGCCAAACTTCTAAGTATTTCTTCTTCGTTATTAAATATTCAAAGTAAGAAAAGGGTGGTATCTTCATGTGAGTTTTTTGTTTTTCATCAGAGAAATAAACCTGTGCTAGAAGCATTTAGCAAAATTCTTAAATTTCATGATATAGAACTGGTGTCACACGCAGTCACCCTCTACTACGGGAAACCATTTTTTCTCAAGGAGGAAGAAAGACAAATGAATGGCCGTTCACTTCACAGCCAGCAATAGCTGGCCCACTTCGAAACTTCTTGCCAGCATCCCCGAATGATATTTCCAGTGATGGTTACCTGATACTTCAAGAGCTGGACATTTACAGATAAAATTTCTTCATCCTGTGTAGTTTCTTTCTCAACTGGAGAACTTCTTATAGTATTCAAAGTTTGGCCACGAAGAACAATAAAATTTATTTTGAGAAAAGAAGTGAATGGACCCAAAGACAGCAATTCATTCATTCAATTTTCCATTTATTAATGAAATCATCATTCAAAAGAAGAATATTAACCCCTCTTCATTAATAGAGCTTGATGCTAGTTGGCATGTGTAATGGGTGATTGGCTATGTCAACTTGAGAAGTTTAGAAGCTTGACTAAATCGGCTCAGCAATTCTATGTCCTAGGGTGCAGAGGACCTGCCATAGGGTGGCTCACTGCCTGGATGGTATAAAGGAGAAATGAGGCAGGAGGGGCTCGTTTCTGCTCTCCAGAGGAGCTCCGGTCTTCACCTTCAGCTTGGGTGTCATCTCCTAGCTGCTAATGCAGACTCGTAGGCTTCAGCCTCAGGTCTTCTGGCTTCTAGTGTAGACTCTTCAGCTCCCCACTGCAGACTGTTCCGGCTTCTGTCACAGACCCGTCGGCCTCCTGATGGGGACTTGCACGGACACTGGTGAGCTCCAGACCCCGGACCGAAACCTTCAGTCTCCAGTGTGCAGATGCCCCCTGCACATTTCCTCATCCAACTCTGTGGCTGACCATCATAAGCCAATCCTGAAATTTCTTATACATTTGTGTATCTTGTGTTACATCTGTTTCTCTAGTAAACACTGACTGATACAACACAGTCAAGATGAACGTTATACCGTAGAGCTGCAGTGTATCTATGCTGTCCACTACGGCAGCCAGCTGTTAAATAACACAATTATATTTAGAGAGGGAGAGAGAGAGATAGAGAGATTAAAACAGAAAACATCGCAAGTTAAAACATAGAACATCACAAATTAGATTTTGTAACCATTTGCATTTGTCAGTGATTTTTAAACCTCAAATCATTCTACTACTGGGAGCTACCACCTGAAAATAATTTATTCTTCTCAGTTTAGACCCAGTGACTACATCTTCGCTCTTTGTATCAGGGTGTGTTTTTAATTGGATTTAGAAGATGTCTGTTCTTTGGAGTACTGTTCCATACTTTATTTCAGTGTATTTTTGGCTTCACCTGAAAGAGCCCATGAATATGTACCGTATCAGGTAGACTTGCCCTAACATCTGCTCCAATCCTTTCATTCCTAGAATTCTGTTTGAATTCATGGTTGTCCTAGCCAAAGACCACGAGACAAAGCAAAACAAAACAAAAGCAAGAAAAACAAAACACTGTGCAGTAAGAATGGGAAATGCTCGGAGGAAAGTCACTTTCATGAAATAATAAACTGTGAAGATGTGAGTTACGTGGTTTGCAGGACAAGACTGTGACCATTCCCAGCTCAGTCTCTGAACATTAAAGTTAAACTTTATGCTGCTCCTACCCCACATGCGGTACTGTAGAGAAGGAGTCCTGCCAAAGCTGTGTCCCCAGGACCACCGTCTTCCTACCCGCCCAGCCTGCCGCTGCCTACGTGTGCTCCCCATGTCTTCAGACTCCCTGAAGCTGAGCTCTAACTTCTGGGGTTTTCATTTAACTCGCCCTCCTGTTCAGGGTCATTTCTCTGTTTCACCGACTCACAATTCCCACTCATCTTTGGTTCCACTTTCATATTCTTTGAAGCTTAGATAAAACACATTCCTTCCGCCTGTATATGTCCAAGGAGGCACTCAGCACCTCCACAGAGAAAGAGAATTTAGACAAACAAAGGAAGGTGCTGGTTTGAATATGGCTTCCAAACTTCATGCGTTAGAAGCTTATTTCTCAGTCAATACTGCTAGGAAATGGGGCCCAGCAAGAGGTGACCGGATCTCCGCTCATGAGTCATTTAGCGCTGTTACCACAAGCCTGGCTTAGTTATCATGAGGACAGATCTGTTGTGCAAATGGACCCATCCCTCCTTGTGCTGTCCTGCTGTCAGGTGCCCCCACGTGATACTCTCCATTTGGTTACAATGCAGCGAGAAGACCTTTGCCAGGTGCAGGCCCTGTTTGCCTGGGACATCCCAACCTCCAGACTGATAGGAAATGCATTTCTGTTTCTTGCAAATTGCCCAGTCTGTGATATTCTGTGGTGGTAACATAAAATGGGCTGGGAGAGAGATAAAGCTCACAGGTTAAAGATGTACAACTGAGGTCTTAAAGAAGCTTGCCTTCAGACTAACAGAAAGGAATCTCTACACTTTTTACAAGCACAAGTCGCTAATTACTCCAAGGTGATGAAGCCAAAAACTAGAGGTCAAGATGTCTTTAGACTGACGGAGGGCTGTCTGCAAACGGAACTTGGGCACTTAAGAGCAAGCCTCCCCTGTACTATCAAAACCACTGCAAAAGGCAGGTTCATGCCCTGCCAAATGTGCCCTCACTGGAACGGGGTACTTGGCCAGCTGGTTCATGAGTCTATTTCAGCACAGTAATTATAGAAACAAGATTTGGGTTGGCAATGGGAAACACTAGTTCTCCCATTTCAAATATGAGTCATATTAAAGTAACTTTTTATTAGCATCCCCTAGAAAATTACAGCATACCTTTGTACGCTATTAACTGAAAATATACAAGTCTCTAACATAATTCCTAACATACCAGAGACTAACACTGTGGGCCAACAGGTAAAGTGTCTACACAGAGTTTACTGCCAAGATTTGAAAGACTTATGTTTTAATGGGATCTTATTTGAAATAATGAAATTAATGTTGTGCACTTAAAACCCAAATCTGAAATGACTGAAAAATAGGACTCTTATTAGAGTGGGGTCTAAATATCCTCTAGGCTCCTGGATTTCACCGGTTTCCAAGAGAAGAAAAATACATAATGAGATGACGCTACATTATTGCTGCATGATTATTGCACCAAACTTCCATTAGGATCTACTGTTTGAAAAAGAAGAGAAAGAAAAGAGAAAGAGAACAGCTTGCCAGAGCCCCGTTTCATACATTCTGACACATATTTTTGACACAACTCCTGAGCATGGGGTGTGTTGGCTTTACTTCACCTTGTTCCAGAAGCAAATTAAAGCAACTTACAAAATCACATAAATTAAGACTCCAAGTAAAATAAGCAAGAAATAAGGGTGGAGATGAAAAATAAAGCCAAGAATGATGTCACAAATGCACATCACAAAGACCTAATATTAGTGGGAGGTGCATTTAGCCCTGGTTTTCTAGTAATCAACAGAGGAAGATCAACCTAGTTACAATGTCACAAAAAAGTACAATTGCTCAGAAAAAAAAAAAAAAAAAGATAACTTTTTTTCACACAAAGAACAGCCAGGCTTTTTCTAGTATTTTTGTGAAGAAAATATTAAATGATTTAATACACCATGCCAAACAGTGCTCTCACTATGCATAAGCATTTCATGGCTGGCTTAGAGTGGACTTCACTGTAGATATTGTATAAGAAGTACTGTACTGTGGGGGTGGGGATTTAGCTCAGCGGCAAAGCGCCTGCCTGGCAAGCACAAGGTCGTGAGTTCGGTTCTTGGTACCGGAGAAAAACAAACAAAGAAACAAAACAACAACAACAAAAAGAAGTACTGTACTGCAGCAAGATCAAATAGATAATTTTAAGGGTCTGAGCATATTAACATTCACTGTTCATGGATGCTGGCCTGAGATGCTAGACTCCTGGGTTAGAGATAAAGGACCATTTAGTACTGTGGTCAGTGGCCTGAATATTTGCCTCCCTACCAAATACCCCACCTCCTACAGGGCAACACGGAGAGTTACAGGTGATACTTGCATATGCCACGGATTGTACTAGAGGAAAAGGACACCAAGCTTAGAAAACTTGAATCTCTTATGATGGGAAGTGGTCACATATAATCTTAGCCGCAGAAAGAGACATTAGCTTTGTTATGTGGGTTAGCAAATAAAGTTCTATTTTCCAAGGTTATTTGCATCAAATGTTCTTGAAAATATCCTCTGCAACCTAGGGAACCGGTGCCTCTGCCCATAAGATGGTGCAGAAACACTAGGGACCCTTGGAGGGTAGTATGCCAACAACTACAGTCCAGGTCACGCTCGAGCTTATTTTGGGATTGAGCTAAGACTAACTTTCAGATTGCAGGAACTGATGGGCTGTGTCTCCTTTGCTACGCACTTCTCCTATACTTCTTGCCTCCTTATCCTCTAGACGACGGTAGTGGTAAGCAAATGAGGCATAGTCCCGATCTCTACAAAGGGTTACAGAAACATACAAATATATTTTAGGTGCTTCTCAAGCAGCTCTCTAAATGTTCTTTCAAGGTTTCCACAAGTGCTGGTGACAAGTAATTCAGCAGCCTGAATCCCACTAGTGTGTGGAGCTTAGCATTCCCAAATAAATGAGACACTGAGCCTGCGGAGATGTTTCAGCAGAGCTAGGGATGGCTTTCTCTAGTGAAACTGAGACACTGAACAGGGGGCATGAATTATTCTGCAGTCATCATCTCCACTATACCCCTGCTCAGAGGTCAGTTTGTTCTTGAGAATACTGTAAAATCCTCCAATGAGTATATGAACAAAGCCTTGAAGATTTACTCCATGTAAGAAGGCGTTTACTCCTTGCAGTGCTCTTCTGGACTTCCTGTACATTGAGCTCTCTGAGATGATCTCTTTCTTCAAGCCTTTACTTCCCCATGGCGTGAGGAGAGTTTAACACTATCATGGTCTCCATGGAACGCCCATTTGCCCTACCAGATAAGGTGATGCAACTGTCTTCTCCTGACAATACAATCAAGGATTTGCCTCTTTACTTAGCTTCCGTTTGGTTCCAAGCTACAAATAACAACTGTTAATGTGGCTTCGATTCCGTCTACCGGCCATGTGGACGCTGGTTCCTGAATTCCAGTACCTAACTCCCACAGCAGCCTTTCACCGTGTTGAAGAACTTGCCTTCCTTTCTATGATTCTGCTGGATTTGTTCCCTCAGAAAACCTGCTGTTTCCTAACGCTGTGGCCTCACTGGCTTAACTTGATGGTAATGGCATCTAGAAGCAGAACCCGCAGGGCTGGCTGGAGGACTGTTCGAGCTCGGGTCTGAGGGAGCTGCCTATTCAAGTAGAAAATCAGGAATGAAAAAGACCTGTTAAATAACCCAGTCCCTTCCACAGTGGGTGCCAGAGCATTCCTATGGTGAGAGCCGAGTCCCGGCCAGCTCTGAATGACTTTAACAATGTGCCTCCTCACACTTTATTTGGAAGGCAGGTTGTCTCTTCAGTTTTTTTCTTCTGGTAAATTTTCTACCTAGAATTTTATTTGACCCGTGTTATTCCATTTCTCTCTTACTGGTTTTCCTTCAGCCATAGCAACCCTGTGAAATGAGCTATTTTCAGGGTACAAACCACATTTAGAGCACTTTATTGACCAGTCATTCCAGCAGGAGGCCTGTATGTGGGGCAGTGTGGCACAGGGAGGGACACGCGCGTGACTGAGAGGTGTAAACACACCAGGTTAGGGTCTTATTTCAGGTCATGGCGGGCTTTGCTATTCTCATTTACTTTTGTTTTCAGTGACTGCCACTTAGTAAATTTTTCCTGTGTGCCAGAGGAAATACTTTCTGAAACTTCTGCTAACAAATTTATGAAATTGGCACTGTCATCTCTATTTAAAAATTTAAAGTTTAGTATTGAAGAGTAGACATTCTGGGTTTAAACAGCCAGTTAAAACGCCAGCTCCGTTGCGCGGTAGCACTGTGACCTTGAGCATTTGATTTTACTTCTCTGTGCTCGCGTTCTGTCCTTGTCACACGGACTGAGGACTGTGTCTTTCTCATTTGTCATCCTGAGAAACGAATACCTTACTACGTGTAAACTGGAAAGACCCACATCTGACACAGAGCAGGCACTAAAGTGAAATTGATAATATATTGAAGGGCACCTTGTTCAAGGGCACCTTGCTAGGAAATAAAACAAAAATTTAAAGCTCAGTTTATTCTATTTCAAACCTGTCTAAGTTGTTAGTCATTAGACTATACTAGGTTGGTCAGCACACTTAACATCTCTGAGCCTCAACATGCCTCACTGGTAAAATGGGGATAACACCATAGCTCCTGCACCACCACCACATCAAATGCTGTCACAGAGCCCAGCCCAGACCGGGGCTCAAATGACAAGAGGGCTCTCTCTGTCCGTACATCCGTATCTACAAAATATGTGTGTGCACATACCTTCCATGCAAGCCTAGGACTTGCTCTTAAATGATTCTCCTAACATTGGAGCTGCAGCATAGTTCAAAGTATTTTTTTTGAGTTTACTCCCATTTACAAGAACTGGATTGATTTATTAGATAATTTAAAAGTTTCCTTCCTGCTAAGATTTCATTTTATGCTCCTAATGGTCTGATGGTTTTCAGTATGCACTTTCCAGTTCCTTTAAAACAGCTCATCAAATGTTTCAAAATTGCCTACTTTTTCTTTCATAATATAGATTGGCCAGTAATTTCAGTCCTTATATAACAGAAGAGAGTAAAGAGTTACAGCTTCACAGAGGGAAACGTGATGATATGCTTTTGCTGTGTGTGTGCGTGCGTGTGTGTGAAAGGGTGTGATGTCATCTTGTCTCCACCCCCTGTGAGCAAGCCCACGGCACAGCGAAATGCAGCGCCCGCCTCTGCCCCTGGAAGACAGTCCACTTAAATGCGGCTCCAGGGCTGCGAGGCACCCACCAGCATCACTCCCCGTGGGAGGTAGCAAATGCAACATGCCCTCCAGCTTGGGGTGTCTACTTCTCTGTGGAAGTATTGCACTTGCCCTGGGAAATGCACAGAAATTGCCAAAAGGCAAGTAGCCCTGATGTTTATGCTTTAAAACTAATTTTAAGAGATACTTGTTTTTAACTGTTGATATTGAGTATAATCTGTTTAACCATGTGGGGGAATAGGATTAATCTGTGGAAAGTCAAAGCTCCACTGTGCGAAGGGACTGCTTAACCTTTTACCCCCACCCTGTTACTTACTTTTACATTTCAGCTCTTTACTGCAAAAATGACAACCAACTTCTTACTATGTTCATAGGAACTTGCTAATAGCATAGTGTAAATGGTCACTGTTGTTTGTTGAGAGCTATTTGATACTTTATCTCCCACCTCAAAGGCTAAACCAGTACTAGGGCTGCTGAAGGGTTAAAGGAAGCTAATTCTAAATCCTGGAATCCTGGACAAAAACCTCAAGCATACCTGTTGAGTGGGAGGCTGAGCTGAGCCAGGTCACACCGAGGTTTGGTCTGTCGGTCGGAGCTAAGTAGCAGATGCTGTGGAGTTCCAAAGAGTTTTCATCTTCTGAGAGGACACTCCCCCTTCAACTGGCTAAATTGCTCTTATTTTAGTACTGGTATTTTGCTTATAAATATCATTAGAAGAAAACGAAAATTTCCAAATGTAGACCCCAAAACAACCTCCTTCAGACCATCAGCACTAAAAGAGGCTCTTGCTTTTCTTCTGTCTTTAAATGTAAATGTGACAAGTACTTGTGTTTCTTTGCAGAGATACTTTTCTAAGCCAACTCTAGGGCTGCGAAGGTTTTTTATGGCTGCAGACTGCTGTAGTCATCAGGATTATGAAAAACAGGCTGGAATTTACCATACAGTTATGATGGAAAATATGGGAGGTAATATAGAGGCACAAGCTCGTCAAAAACCTAGTATGTATTGAGTCAGAAAGAAAAGTTGCTAGTGTCTGAGCAGTGGAAAGGTCACTGGTAGCTCCTCTCTCCGGATAGTTCACTTCAGGATCATCTTGTCTCAAGTGAAAACTGTTTTCTCACTGGGTAAAGTGAAACTTAGATCCAAAATGGGAGAGCTGAAGCATTTGGCTAGATGACATCTCACATGATGATGTGAAAGCAATAAAAAAGGCTAAGTAAACTTTCTCGACTTTGCTCAAATAATCATGCAGAGAAAAAGAGAAACAAACACTATTGCATTTTTTCCTTCTACCAAGAATTTCCTTGATTATACTAAAGTGATTTAAACAAATCGTGGGCCACAGGCATTCACAATGAACTGCTCATGTTGATGAAATATTTAACCACAGTGTACTATTTGTGAGACGTCTGGGGCTTTGCTCAGTCTCAGTACTTGTAGATGATTTTATTTTATTTGTATTCACTGTTTATGGGACAATAGCCAAAATTTGGTTAGCGCAAACTTCTGCAATTCCAAGTGATTTAATTATCGTGCTGCAATCACTGAAAGCAGATGTCTCAGTACAATTTGCCTTTTTTGTAACGGTAAAGAAAAAACAAACCATGTAGCTGTCAAAAATGGCCACAGATTGTGTCTATTTCATTGCGCTTTAATCTAAAGTGTTTCATCTCTGCTTCTTTTATAGATTTAAAAATTATCTGTGGTTCTGGTACTTTGAAAAGACCCGTCAAATTATAGTAGCTACATAATTAAATGACAAGATCCTTTGTGTCTAATGGTACATTTTCTCTTTACTGTGGAAGATAGCGAGGAACTTTCTTTTAGTTTAAGTCACCTTCCTCAAACCGCGTTCCGGGAATTAGGTGCACTATACTACGGTGGTACTTGGACAGAGGTGATAAACAACTGCTTTCGTCGATAATTCGGGGGACGTTTGATCGCTTTGCTTTGGGAGCAGATTCACAGTAGATTTTAGCATTTTACAGGTTCGGAATAGTGCTCAGTGATCAAAACTGCTCAGTCTGTTCTTCAGACTCAATGAGAATCTCCCTATTATAACTGGAAAAGTTATAACATCGTACCAGGGATCTGTGTGTCACAGGCAGATTTGAAGAAATACTGGGCTACAAAAAGAAGGAGAGGGATGAAAGGCTTGTCTTTTTTTCTGCCTTCCAGCTTTAAAGTTAAATACTATCTGCAATTTCAAAAGTGGGTAGAATTTTGATCACCTGGTTGAGAGGTTCCAAGAAATTTGGATGTAGATTAATAAGAGTACACACATATTTAAATATAAGGATTCCACTGTAGGGATCATACCTGAATTTTGTCGCGGGAGAATGCTCAAAGTGTGGGGGAAACCTCATGGTTCATAAAAGCAAGCCATTTTAACTGATTTGTGAAATAAATGAGTGAAACTACACGAAGAAGTTCTTCGTCCTTTTTCTTATTTTGTCACAGATGGATAAAAACTCCGTCACATGCCAATATTTGGAAACCACTGGCTTAGCTTAAATATTTATTTATAACTGAAGACACCCAAGGGAAGGGGAAGTTTACTAATTTTCCGCTGTTCATGGCACAGCTTGGTCTGAATACTAGGCTTTGGATTTAAAATCTGTGCTCCATCCTGTTTTCTATTTGGTAAGCAGGCTCGCCTGACCCAAACCTCAGAAATCACATTCTGCAGTGTAGGTGAGAACGCTATCCTTCCTTTGAATAAAGTTGTTTATCCTAAGTTTCTAATGACCACCTTAATTTTTATATTTTCTTTTTTAAAAAAATTTTTATATTTTCCTAAGAAAATGCCCACATCTTATATACTTAAATTTAATTATTTATAATAAATCACTTGTTACATGCCATATGCCTATTTGCATACCTTGCCACATGCCTTATACAAAATAAATTGCAAGATTCTTATTTCTTAAAAGCTTAAAAGAGACTGTTGTTAATGTTACTTTTCTCCTATTCACTGCTTAAAATTTTTTTTTTTTTTTGTCTTTTTGAGACAGGGTCTCATTACGCAGTTCAGGCTGGCCTTGAACTCACTTTGTAGTCCAGGCTGGCCTCAAACTCACAGTGATCCTCCTGCCTCAGCCTCCTGAGTGCTGGGATTACAGGAGTGCACCAACATGTCCAGTTCCTCTTCACCTCTTAGTAACTATGTTCTTTGGAAAATTATTTACCTTAGCTAAGCCTAGCTTTCTCATCTACAAAACAGACAAAATGATACCTATCTTAGAGTAATATATTTTAGAATTAAATGAAATAAGAGATACAAAGCTTTTAGTAAAGTGTCTGACACATTCAATTAATATTTATTGGGTCAGAGAAAAGCGACTCAATGTTGAAAATTATGCACACCAAATAATATGTGATATTTTATCCAAACTGTAAAACAAATCCCTTGCGAGACAGCACAGAAGGCGGCGTGTTCTTGGAGGAAAGGTGGGATGAGATTGTTGAGTGTGTTCTGTATGACAATGAGAGTGGACAGCTATGTGTTCCATCCTGACCCCCAGCTGCCCACGCGGGCGAACTTAACTTTTGCCTTAGGATCGCTTTTTCTGTGAGGATTTGCAAGGCTCTGGCTCTTGTAGGTGAGACCCATTTGAACTTGTCTTTCAGGAGGAAAACTAGACCCAAAGATGCAGTCCCCGCAGGAAAACTGCATCGTTTTAAACCTCGGGAAGCCCGGGGCTCCAGATACCTTGAGGAACCTTTATTCTTGGCACCTCAGAATTTTCTTCTCCCCTGGCGCACATGCTAAAATAAACGCCACAGAACAGTGTGGAGCAAAGGGAGACAACAATTTAAACACCAGGGACTTTTCATACCTCTGTGCTGAGGTTTTTATGCCTGGATGATCGTAATGCGCCTGAAAGCGAAGGACACTCATGCTAGGCGAGTCTCTCACCTCCCAAGCACGCGTGAGGAAACCCACAGAGGAGCCTGCGAGACGCCAGCATAGTTGTAGGCCTGAAGGCACGGAGCTCTTCCCTGTGGTTCTTGGCGTAGGGCCGAGGGAATGGGAGACTGGCATTTTGCCTAGGATTTTTTTTTTTTTTTCCGGTACCAGGAATTGAACTCATGACCTTGCGCTTGCCAGGCAGGCGCTGTGCCGCTGAGCTAAATCCCCAGCCCCTTTGCCTAGGATTTTTATCTAAAAGACCAGAAATCCCTGACATCAGGGACAAAAACAAAACAAAACAAAACAACACAGGGACAAACAATATAGTAGTAACCATCATGGCTGCCAATGACCCCCATTACTGCTGTCATAGACAGTGTTCTCCGGTGTATATTATGTTATTTAGTGCTACCTATTTTTCATGTGGAAAATTAATTAAATTCTCAAAGCACCTGTATAAAGCAGTTGTCCTAGTTCTCCGATTTTATACTGATAGGTCTGACCCCCCGTCTGCCCCACCTGCCCCAAGACGCTGGAGTTCCTAGAATGGCTGGCTTGCGTGTGCCTGAGCCAGGGAACAATGTCTGCTCTGCTAGGACCGGACACACCTGCCCTGCTGGGAGGTCACAGCGCTGACTGTTAGAGCCACCTACTGAGCCGCTCTTGCTCCTCCAGCCTCATGACCCCTTCACACCATCTCACCTAAGCCTATCCCGCTAACCCCTCCCCTGTCCATAAACCACCCAGCTCATAAACTGGACAAGGGCTCTCCTTTGGACTTAACCCAGGGGAACCCACCTGGAGCCCCAATTTCAGGCTGGCTATCTTCTTTTACAAAGTCATCACTGTTTACCTGATATATATGACATTCCACTGTAATTCCAGGTGGTTAGGTAATCTGCCCCAAGTCACATGACCAGGATAGCAAAACTCCCTAACTTTGATATAATATCAGGAACCTGCTCTTTGTAAAGATGTATTGATTTATTTAACACATCAGTGGGCCACTTTGATTACCCAGACCTTTTCTCCAAGGGTAGCTATTGTTCAGTGAGGGACTGAGGAATATCTTTTGCATTTTAAGGCAAGGAAATTGAGACAATAATAGTGGAAGATGCAAAGTCTGTCGATGGAGTTGCCATTTTATTAGAATAACATACACTTATGTATTGCTAGTACTGCATTAAAGAGTACATTAGAAGAAATGGCTTCACTGCTTAAAAATTCACAGAAGGCCACAGGAGAAGTATTTTAGCAATTTTTATAGCTTTATCATTTCTTGGCAGATTTATTGATGTGTTTCTTTACACAAGTATTGACTATTGACATCTTCGAGATAAAAATGAAATCCAGCTGTGCTACAAGAGAACTCTGCACTGGGAAAATAAAGAGATCAAGTACATGTAATTACTCGGGTGTTAAGTTTAGAACCCAAGTTTTAAAGAGAAGCACCTCCCTGTGTTAATTATGCATTCACTAGTCTAGCTGGGTTTTGTGGACTGCTTTATCAAGCAATAAGATACAAAACATGAAGGGATTTTACCTTCTCCCTCTCTCTTTCTTCAAGTTAGTTGAGCACTTGAGAAGAGAGTTTGCCAGTATCATAGTGAAGAAAGTAAAATATTTTTACAGGTTAATGCGAGTTGCTAAAAGATTTGTCAAAGCAAGTGAGATGTCTAACGAAGGAGGAGCCAGTGAGGAGATGTGACCAGTCCCCCGCCCAGGTTACCATCCTAGAAAACTGTCCTCTTGCTTTTTCGCTAGTTGCCACTTGTAAAGAAAGATATAAAAGAAATGGGTGAACTTAATAAAGATGAACTAACAACAAATGTAAAATTAAAAAGTAAATAAGATAATCTAAAGTGAGAGACTAATAGAAAAGGGAAATAGAAAATTATTTGTTGAAATGACCCAAAAAGGTAAAAGAAATCAGCTAAAAAAGTGACATGCTAACTATAAAATAGAAAACCAATACTTTAATGCTTACATGTTGTTGAAGCTATGTTTTAAAAAGTAAAACCTAGCTATAATGTACTAGATGTGGTGCTTAATGCTCTTTATGTAAACCGTCTCATTCTGTCCTCACCTTGTGAAGTAGATATTCTTATCGTCTTCAGGAGTATGTTAGTTACTGCTGCTGCATACTGAATTTCTGCACAATCGGCAGGTTACAATAACACATTTATTGTTTCAAGGTTGCTGTGTGTTAAGAACCTGTCTTAGCAGGAGTCTGTTCCTTTAGTATCTTTCGTGAGGCTACAGTGAAGGTTCCAGAACTGGCGTCTCATATGAAAGTTTGACTGGGGAAGGACCTGCTTCCAAGCAAGCAGAAGAATTGGAAGATTCTTTTCCTAGAGAGTCAATGGTGTGAGCTTCTCTCAGATCCTGTTCAGCATTAATAAAATAATAATTCTTCTTCATGCTCTCAGGAAGCAAACAAAATATAGTTATACACAGAAAATATTCTCTATATGACACGTAGAACCTTGTAGAAAGAACAAGAACACCCCATGGGGCTTTTCTCTGGCCAGTGTTGTGTTGGAAAGGTCCCCGAGGTCGAGGAGGCACATAATAAGCAGGGTTAACTTCAGGGTCTCAGGCTGTCTTAGAAGAAGTCTGTGGACTGCAAGACTGAATCAGGATTTACTCTATCGCTTCTAATATTCACTTCGGTTTCCCACTGAAAGCCTTCCACAGGTTGCCACAGTGTGTGTGGGTTTTTCTGACCTAACAAAACCCTGATTTATGTTCCCAGTGATCTTGATGGAAATTTGGGATCCTTAAAGGGAGTCTGGGTTTGAGGCCCTGTCAGGCTGTGAGGTCAGCTAACGTTCTTCCCGCAGAATTCTGGTAAGGGTGCAGAAGGTGTGATGTTTGATAAGAAGTTTATCATTCTCCAGGCAAGGATTATATAGCTGAAGTCCATCTGTTAGAAAACCAGACCACATCCACCTACTTCAACTGCCTGCTGGTCAGATTATAAATTACTTTTAGAGGAAATTGAGGTCCAATTCAAAACTTACCTATGATATGAAAATTCAATATTTTCTTCTTTTAATATATTTACCAATGAGTATATGTACTCAGTATAGCATTCATCCCAGTAATTTTAATCCTAGCTGCACATGAAAACAATTAAAAATTTTTTAAAAATATTAAAATATTAAAAAAATTAAAATTTTAATATTAAAAATATTTTTTAAATTTTTAAAAATATTGGCAATGCTTTGCCTTACATCCAAGTATGACTTAACTTGTCCAGAGTGATGGATTTTTAGAATGTTCTTCATGTGATTACAGATGGCCAGGTGTGAGAGCTGCTAACTACCTTTCGAAATATGCGTGTGTAAGGCCTCGGTAAATCCTATGCAAGCAGACAGAGCAAAATTTTAAAGCTGCAAGTAAATTATTTTGCTACTTTTTAATTTCTATCCACTAAAATGTAATTATTTTCCAACTTTACTCCAGGATTTTAAAACATTATTTGGAAACATTTCATGATTCTCTCTAAATTGTATGAAAAAATTACAGTAAATTCTTAGAATTGAGAGCAGCATTCATTTTTTGTGTTAAAATGTAAATGTTATTCTTACTTTGTCATTGTTTTTTGAGACAGGGTCTCGCTATGTTGTCCAGTTTGTCCTTGAACTCACTATGTAGCTTGGAGTGGCCTCAAACTCATAGCAATCCTGCCTGAGCCTCTCAAGTGCTGGGATTACAGCAGAGGACCACTACACCTGGCCACTCATGTTTGTAAAATCTCAGAAGCTATATGCAAGAACCTGCAATGACTTTTTGCAGGGCTAAATTTGCATTTATTCATCTTGTTATTCAATTAATACTTTTAAAGTCATCATATTAGTATTACAAAGGTAGGTAAGACATTTCCTACCTTCAAGGAGTTTGAGTTTCAAATCAGTTTTATTTAAAATACATGGTCACACCAGAGTTATTTCTTTCTTTCCTTTTTGATGGTCCAACATTATTTTGTTTTGGGGATAGTTTTACATTATAATCATGTTCTATACCACGAGAGCGTGGGCGACTTGTATACTGTTCATAGTGATATCAGTCTGCATTCCCTTACACAAAACCCTCAAGTATATACCCTTAGGTCTACATATGTTTTAGAATAAAGGATATTTTAGAGTTTGAAAAAGAATATGCAAAAACCATTTTAAAAACTTTTGCTAAGCAACTTTAATGTATTATAATTTATATGTAATAAAATGAACCCATATTAATTTTACCAATAAGTCGAGGCCTTGTGTAGCCGCCACCATAACCAATGTAGAGACCATTTCCATCCGCCAGGGCAGTAGAGTGCACCAGCAGAGGAAGCTCGAAAGGATCACTTTAGCCCGGGAGTTTGAGACCTTGAGTCTTATCTTTCTATCTGCATTTAGCAGCCAACATTTGCAGGTGTTAAGCCATTCTGCTTTTCAGGCACTAGCTTGATGTACATAAGGAAAAGGAATGAATTCATGTGATAATTTTAAGAAAAACAAAGCACCTCATGAGTTCAGTCAATACAAAATACTGGAGTAAAATAAATGAATTTCTCTCCTCATGGAGTCCAAGTTATATAAATTTCTTGGGTAAATAGGTCCTTTAATTGTGCATGTAATCATATACATTCCAGCTCATCTTCTTCCTGTTTTACGTTAAGGTTAATTTTTGAGCTCACACTCTATCTTATACTCTAAAACATCTTTGAAAAGCATTTCATTGTGTTTCTAGTATAATGAAAATTCTCTTCTGTATGTAGTAAGTAAACTCTTGCAAAGAACTTGAAGAGTGTTTTTGCTTCTCATGTGATGTCCAAGTGACGTTTTAGATTTCCTTTCTCCTTAAATACCATCCTTCAGTTTTCCCATTCCATTAGCTGATACGAAAGCAGTTTGGTTTTCCTGCCGAGAGTCCACTGTGCACGCATGTGTGGGCGTGCAAGTACTAAGAGGTCTTCCTTCTCTGAGTGCGGCAGATTCTGTCCTTCATGGAGGGAGTCGGGATGACAGCCAAAGTCATGCTGGTGGAGAATTCTGGAATTCAGTCCCGTTCCAGATACACCGTCAGGGAAGGCGGGACAGTTTTCCTTCTCTTTCCACTTTCCCAGATTGGGTTAAATCACGCCTAGGTCGTTAGTTTAGGACAAAGCACACTATCAGACAACATGAAGGTCAGCACTTCGATTCCTTTTCTGGTCCATCCTCTTCAAAAATCCCTGACGCTCCTGTTAGAATTCTACTTGTGTTTTCGCTAGAATTAAAGGAAAGTGATACAGTGAATGTTTTCCCCTGAGGTTTCGCACTGAGGTTTCCCGCTGAGGTTTCCCCCTGAGGCTATCCCACTGAGGTGGTTTCATTATAATTGGAAAAATACATACTGAAAAACGGCAATGTAGGTTAGTGGGTACAGAAGTAAATATGAGCCTTGACAAGTCACTCAACGCTCTCTAAACATCAGATTTTTTCCTTTGGGAAAAAGAAACTAATAAAAATATCAGTTCTCTTTTTAGCTTTCACTAATAGATAACAGTAGGGTGACTTTAATGGATGTTTTGACACTAACTCTCTTAACCTAGGGAAGAGGAGATGTGAAAATTTGATATGTTTTTAAAAACTCTTTACTTACTGTGGCATTTAGAGGGAGAGCTGTGGACACTTTATGGCCTGGCCAGTTCTTGAAAAGATGGCGAGAGAACACTCTTTCTAGGCGCCCGAGTCCAGTGTCCGGGCGTGTGATGTAGCAACCTCATCCTGAGGCAGCAGACAGGAGCTGTGGATGTTTTAAACATAATTGCTGCTCTCGGCATCCTGCTCCTGCACCAGCGTCCCCTCTCCCTGTGGAAAGGTCCTTTGCACAGCAGACTGGCCTTTTATTGTGGAAGGTTTCGGAGCACAAGACACACCTTTGTCAGGTCTTTTCTTCAACCGTCCTTGCAGTGCAGTTCCAGGTGACTGTTTTCTCCGGACAGCTGCTGTGGCTTGCACGGTGGATTCTCAGGTACTCGGTTGGTACAGGGTTATCAGGTAACTGAACTGTTACCTGCTCAGGCCATTTTTCTGCCCTCCTGTTTGTACCCTTAACCCTGCTCATTCTTCAGCCTCCGTCTTTCCCACCCTGCCTCTTACCCTGCTTCCCTCTTGTTTTCTTTCCCCTTTCTCTCAATGCTGTGACTCTCAGTGTTTCACCCGGCTTCCACTCCGCCCTCCTGCTGACCACATGGTCTGCATTCTTCCGTCACGGCTGACTCTCCGCGGGTTGTGATGAACTGGTTTCCATCCCTCTGGAAGACAATGTGCTCTTTATATCCTTTTTAAGGTAGGCCTCTTGTTTCGGTGTCATTCTAGGTGTTCTACTATGCAGAAACTAGCATGGTTTCCTGGTCCTTTGTCTTGGCATCAGCAAGCCTGTAAAAAACACCTATTTACACTTGTCTAATGAGCTCTGTGCATATAGGACTGCACAGACCACAACTGCGAATTCATAACATTGCCCTTGTTTGTCTCTCACAGTCCTGGAGACCGAGATTGAACCCAGAGCTTCCTGCACGCTAGGCAAGTGCTCTACCAGCAAGCTCTGCCTTTAGAGCAGATCTCCCACCTCTTTTTGAGACAGGGCCCTGCTACTTTGCCCTGGCTTTGAATTTACAATTCTCTTGCTCAGACTCCTGAGCAACTGTGCTTACAAGCGTGTGCCACTGTGCCTGCCTCATGGAGTTTTCTCTTGTATTTTGAAAAACTTATGGAGAATTTTGCTGTTTCCAGTGGCTTGTGGAGCCGGGCCGCAAGTTCAAACGCCATGTTTTTCTTCATCGGACATGTCATTGGTATTTCCATGAAACCGGGTTTCTCTGTAAAGTGTCCCCAGGAAATGCGACCCTCTGACTGGCAAGCAGATCACGTTCCAGGCATTTCATTCCATGTCAGCATTCCAGCTCTCCTCTTTGATCTCTGCTTCTCTGGCTGGCCATTTTCCTTGCTGCCCTCAACAGATGACTTCCAAATTTTCCTCTCTTTATTTATAGCCCTCTTCTTTTCTACTTTTATGTCTTTTCAAGTTTTGATCCCTGTGCTTGGAAGTCTACCCGCTATATCTTCCATAGTGACTTTATGTGTTCTATTGGCTCTTCGATCTTTTCAGTCCTAACCCATATTCATAATAATGGGAGAATACATACAATCAGTCCTCCATATCCATGGAGTCTATATCTGAGCATTCAAATATGGGTTGAATATACCACCTATAGATTGAATGCATTTGAAAAACAAATTAGATCTGTATTGAACATGTACTGATATTTTCTTGCCATTTTTCCCTAAACAATGCAGTGTAACAACCATTTATATACTAATACACTTACAATGTATTGTGTATTATAAGTAGTCTAGAGATGATTTCAAGTCTACAGGAGGCTGTGCATATTTTTTATGCAAGCACCATACCATTTAACATGAGGGACATGCACATTCATGGATTTTGGTAAACATGGTACCCTTCTATCCTAGAATGGATACCAAGAAAATATATATAGATAATTATAAATATATATATATATAAACAATTACATATATGACTATACTCTCTATATAACTATATACAACTATAAGTATACATATATAGATATAGATATAGATATAGATATAGATATAGGATGGTTTAGGTTTCCAGATCCTGGTGGATATGCTTATCCTTGTACGTGTGTGTGTGTGTGTTTGCAAACATTTGTCCTGTACTAAGTTGTGCTGTTTATCTTTGTGATACAAATAAAAAAAGAAATCAGAAATAGATATAAGTCCAAGAAACTTGTCACATCTCATATAATGCACCACTGTTTTCTTGATTGGTCAGCTTATTGACAGTGCTGTGATTTAGGGTTTTGCTCTTACATAGAACAATCTAACGGCAAAACCCCTTATAAACTGAAGCAAGGCACTTTTTCACTATCTTGTTTTGGGAGCAGCAACTCCAATTTAAATATCAACATTATAACGGAATCACCAGAATGGCTAATAAATAGCACTGACTCGCTTAGAGAAGTAACAATACTTCATACCATATAGGCTAGTCGAAGTTCCTTTTCTCCTTATTCACCGAAAGAAATCCCATGTTCACAGGGTTTTTACCAATGTATCGGTGCTTTTTCAAATATTTTCAGGGGTCTTTCCTTGCCTTTTATCAAGATCATGCACTTAGTTTTATAATCCCTAAATTTATTGGCTGAATTGCTTTATATAACACTTGTTCTAACCGACCATTTGAGTCAAGCAGCTGTTTTCACTTATGTGGGAAAATTAAGACAACAAGTATTTACTGTGGTGTTCTCCAAAATCATCATATCCAATGGCTTAAATGTTCTCTGCAAGAGCTTTGCAATGCCCCAGAAACATCTATTGCAAATATTCCTCTCCGCAGCTGGAAGCTCATAGGCCACAAAGAGACCACAGACATGAACACTAAATAAACTTCCGTGAGTTATCAAATAATTGAAAAGGCATTTAAGGATAATCATTAGCAGAGTACAGATTCTTTTAGGAACACTTCCTATTTTGTAAGACTGTTTATTTCTTAGAAAAATCAGAGAAAACATCTATCTTCAGTTTTCTGCTTTGAACATAAAACTCTCTTCTATCTACCCTTCTTCCTTAATTATACTTGAATCTTACGTCCCTAAGGCCAATTTGTGGAAAATAATTCAACGAGACCGGTGAAAAGAACTCTTAAGAGTTTTGTTTTATTGAAACACAGCTTTAAAACACACCTAGAGATAATGATTTTCAAACTAGGGTTGAACATCCTTACTTCGAAAACTGGAATCCAAAGTGGTTTGAAATTTGAAACTGCTGCACGCCGGCACGGGGAGATTTCCACACCTGACGTCAAGTGACGGGCTGCAGGCACGATACAAGAACGCTAAAAACCTCTTGTAAAATTACCTTCAGACCATGTAAGCGTCATAAAAAACATAATTTTGTATTTTTTCTTGGCCATCTCTGAGCTAGCTCAATGTGCATATGCAAAAATTCCAAAGGCCAAAACAACCCCAAAATTTGAAACACTTCTGGTTTTGGCAGTTCTGATAAAGGATGATCAATTTGTACTGGATAGCAGGAAAAATCATTGAGTAGGGTGAGTCAGAAATTTGCATTTTTCATGTGTTCCCAGGGGATGCTAATGCTTTTCCTCCTGAGAGCCTGTTGTGGAAACCACTGACATAGGCTTTTTATTAAGTGTACGGAGTCCTCCCTGGCCGACTCCAGCCTTACTACGCTCAGTGCATTGTGATTGAGTTGCTCTGATGAGTTGTGTGTTAAACAGCTCTGCCTGATGGTTGTGGGCAGATTAACCACATACTGAGAAATAATGCCGGTCTTTTAATATAATCAGTATTGAGCACGGGGACACTAATGTGAAGTTAATATGAATGAGGCAATTTACTATAGCTCCATAAATGGAGAAGCTGTGCCTTCGCTTTTTAGTACACAATACCTGCTTAATGAAAAAGTCTAACCTGAAATAATGAAAATTCCAAGCTTTGGAGATAAACTTGCAGGCCACCCTTTTTACTTAGAAACTGTCATTTTGCCATAGCTAGTTGGAACCGGGGTAGCATCCACTTAGTGTGACTGTGTTAGGCGGTGAGTAATTTAACACGTGGGCTGAAGGGTTCTGGTGATGTTATTAGTGACAGTAACCCTACCTGTGTATATGTATTAAAGTTAATGTCTAGTGTTAGTCAAAGGTATGTGTGCAGTATAAGTCAAATGCAAGAAATTTCATTATAAATTATAAACAATTAGGGGCTGGGGATTTAGCTCAGCGGCAAAAAGCGCCTGCCTGGCAAGCGCAAGGTCGTGAGTTCGGTTCCCGGTACCGGAGAAAAACCAAAAAAAAAAAAAAAAATGTGACAAATTATAAACAATTTACCAGGTCAATAAAGGAAATTATAATTATGGATCTAAAGATGAATTTGATACTTCCTATAAAATTTTCTTGCATTTAAGTTTCATAGGCTGTTAGCCAGCCAGCTAACTAATACGAGACCCCACTCGTTTTTGAGCATCAGCTGTGGTATTCGTACTTGGAAGCCAGCTTGTGTGCATAGTTTGCTTGTTAGAAGATTTTTATTCCCCCTTGGCTCAAGGGATCCATAAACCCCTTGAAGGTGCATGGGAAATAGCACACTTATGGGCCTGTGCATATTTTAGGTGTGCTGTTCTTTGGATATTGTACTTCTCAATGAAGTCTAAGAGATAATAAAACTTGACTGTCTAGACAGATGTCTTTTACTGAGTGAGAATTAGGATAGATCAAGTAAGTGGCCAGAAGAAAGGGTTCTGGGATAGTTCATGAAAAGTCTCAAACTCAAAATGTGACCATAGTTGATTTTAACGGGCTGCAAAGAATTCAAGTGCGGAAGTAGAGCGCCCAAGCTGTACCTCAGTTGTTCTCACTTCCTGTTATTCATTCTTTCTTGAATGTACGACCTTGCACATGAATAAAGGCTGACCAGTGTATCTGTTTGAATGTGACCTCTGAGGACAGGTCCTCCAAGACCCTGCAGTTTGTACCTTACTCACGCTCTTAGCTCATCCACACTGGAGAAAGCCAGATGCCACGTTGCGAGACATTCAAGCAGTTCCGTGGGAGTCCACACGCTGAGCGGCTGGGACCTCCTGCCTGTGTCTCCCACACACTCGCTAGTTGCAGGAGTGATGACCTTGAGGGTGCAGCTTTTAACCTGAATCAAGCCTGCAGGTGAATGCAGACTCGAGGGGTCTTAACACATCCGTCAGAGATTCTGAGCTATGCTCAGGCATGCTGCTCCCAAGTTCCGGATCCACAGAAACTGCGTGGATAATAAGTGTTTTTGTAAGCACTAAGCTTTGAGTTAACTTGTTTTATAGAAATAGATCATTTTACAGGGTGTGTATTTGCTGCCTCTTTAATCTTAAAAGTTACTTAAGTGAAGTTAATAAAGCATAAGAATAAATAATCGGCACACGGTTTGGCCACATAGTTATGCCTGTAGACAAGAGATAAGTGAAAATAAATTCTGGAGGTGAATTTGTGGATAATTATATTTATTGGAGGCATAAAATCTAGATACAAATGCCAAATAAAGAATGGAAAATACAAACACATATTCCTTTAAAGAAAACTTTAAAAGAAGGATTGCTTAGAGCAGTTAGCTTAAAGACCCTATCTTTTGAGACCTTCATAAATAACTTTTTCCTTCATTCCAGAAGCTCCATCAGGACTGGCTTTAGGTCAAGGATATGGGTCTGTGTTGGCTCTGCTGTAATTTTAGAGAGTCAACCTGTGCCCAAGATAGTTTACAGAAAGCCAGATCTAAGGTCCACCGTATAGTTCCCCAAGGAATGGGTCTCCCAGGACAAATGGGGATCAGCCAAGCTCTCAACCCTTGGCGTTAGCTTTGACCCCATAGTGAGTTTACGCCATGGCATTCTTCATGTAATTATATCTCCAATATAGGCATTGTGAAATTTCTCGTCTCTTATAAAACTCATGTTATAAGCACCTAACATAATAGAAAAAATGAAGATATAAAGAAAAAAAAAGTGTGTTTTCCAAGTGTAGTTTATACCTAGCAAGAAGAATCTGCAAACTAAATAAGATAATATAATAAAAGTATAACTGAGGAACAAATACAACTGAATTGGGCATACAGAAAAAAAGTGATGCATTTTGCATGGCAGAATTGAAAAGCATTTGAAGAAAGCTTTTTCTGCCATCGTGCAAAAGTTATATGGCATTTCCACAAGTGCTTTTTTTTTTTTTTTTAACAAAGCTTCATATAGAAAATTTCTTTATATATTCTATCTGGCAAAGGTAAGCAAAATTTTCTAACTCCAAACCAGAACATATAGTAAATAAATTTAAGTATAAGTATGGAGACACAGGCAGCATGTTTGAAAGCTAGGGCGCTCTCAGAACATTACAGATGCTCTGGTTCTTTATGTTATCTCTACTGTGCTTCTGTGGTAGATGCTCTCATTTCTTATTTGTAAACCAAGCATATTTGCTTCATTTAAAAGCACCACCAGGGGCTGGGGATTTATCTCAGTGGCACAGCGCCTGCCTGGCAAGCGCGAGGTTGTGAGTTTGATTCCCGGTACCAGAAAAAAAACCAAAAAAAAAAAAAAAAAAAACCACCATCATGTATAAATTGATATTACCAATGAAAATCACAGACTGTTATCAGTTGGTAAGACTATTTACAAAGCATATAACAAAACATAAAATTGAAGAAGTTGTTTTCACCCAGGACCATGTCTCAGTTTGTATTCCCAGTATTTTTTTACTAAAATGTGCAACATTCGGGGAATCACAAGATTCCGCGTGGCCTCTTTTGCTTAGATTTAGGGCACTTTGGACGTCACCTTCCTCGAGTGTCTTATAGCTGCCAAAGAAAGGCTGTTTTAGTAGCAAAAACAGCTTGTTTCCCACTACTCCTTTATCCACTTTCAGCAAACATGCCTAACGAAGCAATCCAACCCCGTGTAAATGATGCTTTGAACAAATAAAAATGTCAAATGAAGCAAAAAGTTTGAAGCAGGTTTAAAAGCATCATCCACACAGGCAGATACCACTGCCTGAAAAACCCCAGTGATGACCAAAGGTCAGCTGTTACATAACCTCTTTCCTGTTCTGTCCTTGAGGGTAAAGTGGGTGTCCCATTCACTAGAAGTAGGGAAATACTGCGTTTAGGTTTAGCTTTGTTACTTTGTTTACTAAAGTTGAATTCCATTCTAACAAATAAGGAAGTGTCTCCTGATAACTAACAGCTTCTATCTGCATTCACGTTAACATTTTTCACTTTCTCAATATTCTTTTATTCTCTTTTTTCTAAGGCAAAGTAATTATAACAATATTATTTAGGAAACTCCTTATGCTGTTATTCTGCACTGACCAGAAACAACTTGCCTGTGGCCTTTTAGAGAGTGAGGGTCTCCCATGGCATCTTGGGCAGGTCCGGCTTTCCAGAGCGCCCTCTCTTGGAGTAGCTGTTATCCCACGGCACCCCCTGAAGCTACACGGGACTTATACCTTCACTTCTGGTGGGCAAATATCTAAGCATGTACCAAACTGTTTTCTGAGTGCTGATAGAATTTCTAAAAATAGAACAGTATGAAAATTCTGATTTCAAGATCCCAGGAGCTGACATTGTCAGTACTTTGTTTTATGCTTTCTAAAAATTTTAGATGTTCTAATAGGAACGAATCACATCAGTTTTGAATCTATAACTGTATTCGTTAGGGATTTGCCCACACTGGTTAGGCATTTTTTAAAAATATGAGATCTATTTTTTTAAAAATCACAAAAAAGATAATAGACAAGTTAATTTGCTGAAACCTATGCTAATATTTATCAGATAAGATAAAGTGGGGGAAATAGCTTCATTTGCTGGCACACTCAATCAAGCTTAGCCTTATCTCCTCTAAACGTACCATGTGAGTCATCATAACCCAAAGTTCTATAACCTAAATTGAACTATCACGTAGTGTTTACCTCTTTTGGCTTCAAAACTCAATGTAAGCCTGCTTTAAATACTTTGAGAGATGGTGTTCTAGAGAGAAAAATGCTAGCTAATTCTAGGCATCACATATTATACATAACAGAAAGCCTCTCCGGTTTATCAGTAACCACAGTGTGACTAGAGATAGGACACATGAGGCAGGAAAAAGGATCACTTGTGAAAAAGAAAGACTCGGAAGCAAATGCTGCTATTTTAGTATTTTTCTGCTTCCAGCTGAATGGATGATCCTGGAAGAAATAACTTAATCTCCCTGAGTTTTAGCTTCATAACTTAAGAACCATGGGTCATAACTCAATTGGTTCTTGTTATTTTGGGGTAGGTATGTCCCATAAAGTTGCTGTAAAACACCGCCTTAGTGAATAGATTCGTGTGAGGCTGGGATTACAACATTTCATCAATGGATCAGGACACATTTGCTTTACGTGTATTTCCGTGTAGAAGACACTTCACTCACGCTGTTATTATTATTTTTTTTTTTGGTCTTTTTTTTTTTGGTTTTTCTCCGGTACCGGGAACCGAACTCACGACCTTACGCTTGCCAGGCAGGCACTTTGCTGCTGAGCTAAATCCCCAGCCCCTCATGCTGTTATTTATGAACACCGATTTCATGGCTGACTCCATGATTGCTCATGCCTGATGAAGTTTATCAAACGTGTATGCTTTTCTTCATAAGGGCACATTGCACCTTCTCGAGAGCAGAAACACTGTACCACCCATCGGCACTGTACTCATGGGCTGTTTTAAACCGTTAAATCACCAACGAAAAGCGCACAAATGGGAAGCCGATGGCTCTAAGAAAACTGTGAAAAGGACCCTGCTTTGCACTACGAGAACTGACCAAGAAGTCAGAGCATCACCTCGATCAGCCTCAGCTGGGACCGTAAATGGTGACTCAAATTACTGCCCAGCACGTGTCCACAGACACCCATAAAAAGGATTTAATTTTTACTGTGGGGATCACAAATAAATTTTAGCAAGCAGAAAACTTTGCAAATACAGACTCTGCTAGTATGGAGAATCAAGTGTATTTGCTACTCTTGTACCATAGGGTGAATCATGCATATAGTTGATGTAAGAGGACATGGAGAGTCTGTTATCGTTTAGCATGCATATTTTTTTTTCTACCTAGGGGTAAGAAAATAGAACATTCTTTAGGATAACAAATAGACCAGTACTTAAAATGTCTTCCTGGGCTTCACACATCGTAAGCATTTTAGGGAAACTGGGAAGTCTACTGGAAGTGCTTATTGGCCTTTTAAAACATGCTTTAACGTAGAAAGAACATCCGGATGAAGAGCCTAGACTGGCAAAAATGGTAACTAAATTGTTGATTTCTTTAAGGTTGGGACCTGGTTGTTTCTGTGTGTTTTGAAGATGCCTGTAGGAGCATTTTTAAACTAAGCGCTCATCCATCACTTAGCTCAGAGAGGACTTCTCACCTTTGCATGTGGTGTACAAATAATATAAGCCATTGATTTATTTGTAGATTCTTTTGGGTAAAGATGGGATTTTTTTCCAGGTAAAATTTTTTGATTCTGCTGTTTTAGTTTACAAAGCACTTTGCAGATGTTTCTGGTAGTGCTAACTTTAGTAAGGAGATCCTGAGCACATGGGCGCATTAAGCTAGTGAGACAAAATTATCAGGTGGCAGAAATGTTGATATGAATCTAGCATTTAAGGGAGGGTGACATTCCATTCCTAGCTGGCCTTCTTTCTCCCTCTTTTTGGAGGGACGCACCCTTCTCAGCCCACATTTCTGCGATTCTTCCACTGACAAAGTGCATGTTGGTTTGACTGGCAAGAATCTTCACACTTCCTTTCTGTTTTAAGTTCCACGTTCTGATCCATTTTTGGTTATCTTCTTCCTAATCCATTTATATCAAAACCTGTGGGTTTTTTGTCTGGACATCTAGATAAGCAGATGAGTGAAGTCTATTTATATCTTCTTCCTAATCCATTTATATCAAAACCTGTGGGTTTTTTGTCTGAACATCTAGATAAGCAGATGAGTGAAGTCTAACTTCCGCCATCTAGGAAACATCGATCACACAGCAAGCTCTGCGCTTGCGTTTCTTTCGATTCTCTTTCAGGATATAAATCCTATGTAAGGCACTTTTATAAGGGGGGTGATCCAGGTAGGCACCAAAGCAGAAGCGCATTTTGCTTTTGGGACCCACACGCATTCTTAGTGCTCTTCTTTCCAGAGCTGGGGTCTCAGTGTCTAAAGACCCCTGTGCTCCGTTCCAGGGTGGTCTTCTGCTGCAGTGTTGCCAGCTCCAGGCCGTCCTGTCACCGCGCCTCACTTCCATGCCTCCTCGCAGCTAGCTTTCCTTCTTCCAAATTTTATTTTTGATTAATGCATATTAATTGTTCATGTTAGGAGTCCAGCAAGCTATTTCAATAATTTCCTTTCATAATAAGGGGTTTCCCACCAATGAAAACTAAATGTCATATTCTCCCGGGACTTCTGCCTTTTATCCAAACTTGTGTAAATAAAGCCGCAAAGCAAGAAAACCACGTCTGTCTTCTCTAGTGGGAAGATTTCAACCACCAGGTACATCAGAGGGGAAGAACTTGTTAGAGGAAAAGAGTCGTCCTGGGTCTCTTAAATCACCTCAGAGTGGCCCCCTACACTATTCTACATCAGTTGGGCTCTGGAAAAAGCACCGACCAATTGCTTCAGTTCAGAAAACCCTCACAAATACAAATGAAACTTGTGAGCTATATTTGGAGAAGGATATACTTCTAATCCAGAAAATGGTATGAGCAGCTACCAGAATTACCTGAAGTCACTATAACTACCAGGAAGGCACCTCTAAGATTGCTTTGTTTGATCCATTCCTTGGAGTAACTCTTATATTTTTATTGTAATTTGTTATTTGTCCTGGGTTTTGGTTTTGGGTTGGTTTTGATTTTCGTTTATTCTGTTCTGTTCTATTTGTTTTTTTTTTTTTTTAAGGTTTATTTTAAAGAGAGTAGTAAACGAGAAAAAAAAAAAAAAAAACAATAACAGCATACCAGCATCACAAACAAACAAGCAAAAGCAAGAACATTTAAAGTGAAACAGGGTTTCAAGACAAAATAATACAAATTAACAGTGGTTGTTATATTACATATCTTTATCTTTAAGTACGTTGCTTAGATTACCAGATGTAAGAATGGAAGATTGTTCAAACTGTTAAAGAGAATAAGAAAACAGTTATTAGATAAAACATTAGAGATAATACAGAGCTTCACTAGACAAGACGGTAGGAATTCACCATGGTAGTTCCGTTGCATACTGTGTTCTCTTCTATTTGTGCTGGAGGTTGAACCCAAAGCCTTTGCACTGTGTTATATCCTCAGCCCTCTTTGTAAATTTTGGAGACAGAGTCCCTCTAAGGAGCTACTGTAAATTGCCCCAGCGAGGCTCAAAGTTGCAGTCCTCTTACCTAAGCCTTCCAGAGTGCAAGAATTATGGGTGTGTGCTACCGTGTCCAGTGGGAGTAACTCAGGTTTGACTCAGGTTTAGAGAGAATACCCTCAGCATGCAGCATGTGGCCGAGCCTCTCTTAGGGCCACTCCTAATCTTTTCACTGTGATACTGGGATGGAATAAATGATCAGCAGTGGGGCTTGGAGCCTCCCCCACCCCGTAGGCCCTCTTGAGTTCCTTCACCTGCAACGCTGAGGGTACAGAGGGCCGCTTTCAGCACAGACCAAAGAGCTGCTCCCTTTGAGGGGCTTCCCTGGGAAGAGGACGTAATAAGCCTGGGGCTCTCAGCCTTGAGAAGTCTGGGCTCCAGAGCGGGTGAGAACAAATGCACTTCATAGAAGTTGCTGTGTTCCAAGTTCTCAGGCTTTTCTGAATATTTGAAAAAGGCAAGAACAAGATCCTGAATCCCGGCTTGGGTCCATACCCCGCTGAATGTCACATCACTCTGCAGCGGGATATGTGAGGGTCAGTTTTAGGCACTCTGTCATCTTTTTTAGTGGGTTCATTTTGGAGGAAACTATAGCCTTTCCCCCAAATGTCCAGCTGTGCACTCTGCTTTTTACAGAAACGAAAACCAAGACATTTTCAAGCCAAATTGATGTTCCCAGTTTTACCACTGAGCATTGCTGTGAATATAAGAAACCTAACCTCTGCTTCAAATAAAAAAAACAGTAATTCCTTCAACAAAAACCTATTAATAGCTTCCTATAGTTCAGGTCCTGTAGGAGAATGCATAGATAAGACTTTCCTTCCGTCTTTTTTAATATAATAAAGCTATGCATGACCACAGAGGCAACGCGCCACCTGGGCACGTAGCCTGTCATGGTATTTGGACTGCAGCAAGACGCTGGAGGAGGAGTCAGCGTCCAGCTTGGTCTGTAAATGTGAGAATACCCCCCAGAGTATCATGCTGAGAGAAATGCTATAACTCTGTATGTAAATACACTTTATAAATAGATTGTGAAGCAATGCTTTCTTCTGAAGAATGCTTATAATAGCCCTTTCTAATTATGGCTAACTTCACTTGATTAGAAAAAAAAGGCATTTTCCTTTGAATCTTAAAAAAAACTTATCCCCTCTGCTGAGATTATTGGGGAATTCCTTTGACATTTGGCGAATGATTTAGAAAACTGAGTTAACACGCTCAGATGTGATCTCTTCCTACTCCACCCTAACCCTGACTCTATTCCAGCAAACTTCATTCTTCCTTTTCAGAGAAGCGTGATTATTTTTCTTGTTGTGACACAGGCTTGCATTTCTGTTTGTTCTGTACTGCGCCTTGAGGTTCGAATATCCTAGAATTTCTCTTCTCTTTTTTTCAAATGTACACTTTTGGAACACGATGCTCTTCTGAGTGTAGCGTTTATTATTTATGTTTCTGATTGATGGAGACTGTTTTCAAGTTTATAATAAAACCCAGAGTCAAGAACTTGCTGCTGGCCATGTTTATCTAGTACTTGGCTCTTGCTCTCTCTGCAGGGGTAAGGGGGGTGCTTAGCATGGGGCTGGATTGCTGGACAAGGTCCCAGGGTTCCAACTCCGGCAATGCCAATATTCAGGTCTAGGTCACCAAACCTTCCTTGGCCTCATTGTTTTGGTTTTTAAATGAAGAGCTTGGTCTATAATTTCTAAAGCCCCCTCTGTTTTAGAAATCCAGGATGGCTTGCTCTGTAAGTCAGATTATTTTAGGAACTGACACGTAGTTCACTGCAGGCCGCTTGTGAAGAGTCTGGGCTCTGATTCAGGTCTGTGGCTTTCTGCTTTATGGATGTATCCCTTAGGTCATGTCTGTGCCTCCCCACCCTTTGTATCAAGCGCTGGATCCTTGTAAGATGAGGCAACAGTGACCCTGTGGGTGAAATGAGACTGATTACTTCTCCCATGGGTTTGAAAAGTTCAGCAATTCCCTCAGGCCTCTTTTCTCCGGGAGAAACTCTTACTGAAAGGAAAACCTGTATTTCTTTTAGGACAACAAATTATATTTGAGATACCTGAAGTAGATCATTCAGGATTTATTTTTCTTAACAGGATTCTAGGATTCAAAGCTGTATATTATACTCATAGCGTAAAGGACTGACATCAGTCATTTATAGATTATAGGCCAGGTATGGAAGAGTTGTCTACTAGAGTTCCCCTCAGGCTCCTCCTAGCTGTCTAGCCTGTGTCATCTGACTTCATAGAGCCTGTTTTAATGTCAGTTCCAACTCATAGGTAGCCTAACCTTATTTCTTTTAGTCGAGCAATTTATTTCTTTTTATTTCTTTTATTTCTTTATTGCTCAACTAAAAGCAACAGTTACAGTTTCTCATGTATATGAATCTACACATGAAATGTGTGAAGATTAGGCTGAATTTAGCCCAACTGTTAAATGTATATTAAGATTTAACAGTTTGTAAAATATTCACTGTAGTATTTCTACTCCTAGACTAATTTAGTAAAACTTGAATGTCAAACTAGTTTCAACCATTCTACTAAACTGTTTCTGAATTGATTAAAATCAGAAAAACACAGAGACTGATAAATAACTATAACATTGGATCTATTTTTATCATATATTCATAGTTTGATTTGTGATATTGGTGTTCCAAAATTTTGAGAGGCCTGATATGTCTGAGAAGTACCAATAACCTCAATTATTTGACTAAATGAAAATTTTTTTTGTTTTGTCTTTTTGAGACAGGGTCTTCCTATGCAGTTCAGATTGGCCTTGAGCTCACTTTGTAGCCCAGGCTGGTCTCGAACTCACAGTGATCCTCCTGCCTCAGCCTAGTGAGTGCTGGGATTGCAGGTGTGCACCACCACTCCCGGATGACTAAATGAAATTTTAATGCAGTAAAATTTGATCTGTCACTTGGAACTCATGAGAATCAGATGATGCTCACCTTTACTAATCCGAGTTCACAGCCCCAAGCCCAAGAGGATATGCAGTTCAAGCTGTCCCTTCCAAGGACGAGAAAGTCAGGGTTAAAAAATTAAGTCAATTCACTATGATTACACGAATTAGGAATAAAATGGGGTCTACCAAACTAAATTTCTCATGCCTAAATAGCCTAGTATGTTCTTACAAGCTCACAAGTTCTAGAGGTTTATAACCCGTCAGACACACAACACTTGAGTTCTCCAGTGCAAGACTCTCTGCTTATCATGGCACAACCGTGAATACAAAACCACCAAGCTTGACATTGAAAACAGCACCTCATGTCTTAAAAGAATAAGAACAACATTCTCAGATCAATCATTTTTAGCATGGATCAGGTGGATCTGAGTATATTCATAAAATTCCTATAGCTTAGTATGTTCTATAGTTTCAAAAGTTTAACTAAGACATAGTATTTTGTAAATTATCTCAACTTCTCATTTGTAAAACAACCTTACATCAGTGAACATTCCGCTTACAGTTCTTCAAATTTTCATGTGGGGGTTGGTGAACATTTTCTGTAAAAGACCTTAGAGTTCATACAATAGATTTTTATGGGCTGTACAGTATGGGTCACTCTCAAGTCTGCTGTTTTTTATAAAAACGGGTGGTGGGTTGGATTTGGCCAGTGGGCTGTCGTTTGCCCTTTAGAGCATGAAATTAAGAGATAGCATTGTCTCATCTGCTTCACTTCAGCAGAGAGAATTCGGAAAAGTCTAAGCTGGTGGGTGGAAAGGTCTTATCCGGTTTTCCAGATGATCAGATTAGAGAGCCCGGGTTTATTGATAACAGACCTGCTGCTTGCACTCATAGTCCGCACATGAAGTCATGGATCTCTATTTTTGGCCTAACAGCTGTGCTCTATGGAAACAAATAGTGTTGTGAATCAAGTGTGATCAGGTTAGAGCACAGGGACAGTTGCAGGACTGCGAAGTCAATCCCACTTTACACAGTCCCACTCTAATCTTCCAGGGTTCAGTTAGGTGGAACGCTGAGTTAGCCGCAGAACTAGACCCTGCCCGATGCCTTTGCTTTGGCTCATTTTCATCTTTGGTTGACATCTTCCCTTAATCCAGGGGTGTGATAGATACGTGTCATTCAACAGTCTAGGCCTCTGTTGACTTCATTTGTTTTCATTCACAAGGTGTTTTGACCACTAACATGATTCAGTTCCGCTCTGCAGAGTAGCCAGAGTAATGCCTGGCACTCACAGGTTTCTCAACTTTTTAATAAATGATTGCGCGTAAACTCAGTCCTTTCCTCATTAAATCCAGTTTTTCTGATGGTGAATTGCATACTTGTTATTATATTTACTTTATTTAAATTTTTTATTGTATTAATACTTTCCATGTGTTCATGCCACAGCTCTAGCAAGTCAAATAAGCTCTAGTTTGACCCATCATTAAGCAGTCATTTGAAGGACATTGCCTAAGAGTGTTGTGTTGGATTTCCTTCCTGAGATCTGCTATAAAAAGAAACTGGAGTGATTAGTGCTTTGGGCAGTTCACAGTTCTATCACAATGTTGGTTGGTTTTCTGAATTTCCTTAGACTGTGAAGCTAGGAAGACTTATGAAAGAAGACAGTGGAAATGACTTAGGGTCACAGACTCCTAATGTGGGTTTACTTGGATTCATGATTTTGCTAGTGTAGATGTGGAAGCTTTGGCTTTCTACTCTTCCTAAAAATGATTGGCTCAAGTGTGGAAGGGGAGTTCGGCATAGACAGAACTGCAAGTGACAGATAAGAAGCCTCCACCCTGAATTTATCTCTTCCTATTGCACTTACACTAGCAGAACTTGGCTACTGCAGTTTTATTTTCTTTTCTGATGTAAAAATTGACCATGAGATAAGAACCATCTCAATGCTTTATAAATTTTTGTACTTTAATAAGAATTACTTCTAGAACTCAGTGTGAAGATCTGAACTAGAGTTATAAGTTTAAGAGTTACATGATACTTCAAGAAATGGAATTAAGTACAATCACCATGAAAGGATTTCAGAATGAGCCCCCAGGGTCTCCAACAGTTAATGATCAGGTAGAGGAATTTGAGGTTCCAAAGAGACAAAATCCCCAATTATAGAAGCAGGAGGACTTTTAAAGAATGAGGCAAATGGGTCTGACTGCCGAAAGTTCGAGAAGATGAAGCATCTACGGAGTCCTGTGCAGTGTCCTTGCGAACCTCACAGGGCTGCTTCATCAGCACAGAAGGTGCTTCCTACAGGCTGGGGGTGGGGAGAGAGCAGAAGCAGGGAGTAAAGCAAGGCTGGGAAGTTTGTCTGTGAAGGAAAGGGAGCAGGAGCTGGAAGACAATGTGAGGTCAGACAAGGACAGATTGTTTTGTTGCTGCTTCTTTTTAGATGAGGGAGATTTGAGCATTTTAGTTGTCAAGAATTAAAAAATGAGTTGACAGAAACTGAGCACTTTAATTTTTCTGGTTAGGGGGTATAGGGAAGAGGAACAGTATAGGTAAAGGAAGTATCTTTAGGCAAGGGAAGTAGCAATTCCCCATTACCCACGAGACAGGAAGTTCAGGTGTGGATACGGGCAAGTTGGTAGCTTAGAGGTGAGGATTTGAAAGGATCCTTGGCCACTGGTTCAGTTTTCTGTGCAGAGAGCAGACATGGGTCTGAGGAAAAGAAAGCTTGACTTAGTCATTAGGAAAAGGGGAATAGCACTTGTCCAGAGGAGTGAGGGCCCAACTGTGGACAGTGAACATGAATTGGTAGTGACGCCCTTCTCTCTGTTGAGTGGAGGTCTCTAGCCCAGGTTTGTACTCACAGGCAGACTCCATGAAAGCACCTGGCTGGGCTTGTTCAGGGTGGAGATATCATCAAGGAAGCGTGGTAGAAAAAGAGTGGGCTAGATGACCGGGGTTTGGTCCAGTGATGGACCCTGGAACCTGACAGTCACCCTGTAAGAGGCCACTAGTTTGGCAGGAATTAAAGGAAGCGTATAGGCCGCTGTGATGTCCTAGAATGGCTGTAGTGGGAGTAGTTTAACACACAGGAAGAGGTGATTAGAGATCTAGATTCTTGAATTAGTGATTTTAGAGGTGAAACAGTTACTGATGATGATTTTCAGACTGACTTTTGTAGAATGTCTCAAACGTAAAGTTCTTTTTTTAATAAAACATTTAGCATTTTGCAAACCAAAAGTTTGATCTTTTGTGTAGTCACAGGAATAATACGCGGGTCTGGGTTTGAGTTTACCTGCATCTCCGTTTGTGCGTTCGGCTCAACCTGCCCGGCGCCGGTTTATGCTCATCCGGGTATCGCATCTGGATCACAAAGAGCCTCTCACACCGCCATTTCTCTCCTCCTCTTACTGTCCCGAGTGCTGCCTACAGTGGTCACCCTCATCCCTCCTTCAGTGAATCGTTGTTTCCTGTCCAAAGACTGAGCCATATCTGAGCCCTGGGAGAGGGCATGCCTGGCTCATCTGCTACTTGTTATTTATGCGAGTAACTTCTGTCTCTAAGACTGACTCTCATTCAAAATTTGAAACTGAGGTGTGGCGGTGGGTGGGGGTGGGTGGGGTGCATGTGAAGTATATTTCATTGGATGGATCCTCTCTGTGCCAGAAATCAGGGCCAAGAGTTTTCCTTCTGTCACCAGCCGGTGCTGTGGGGACTGCCTTTGCCGAGCCTTGATATTTACAAAGCATGCCTCTGGGAGGCCTGGTGTGCCTCTGGTTGTGGTGGTGCGCATCTGTAACCCAGCACTCTGGGAAGCTGAGGCAGGAAGATTTCAAAGTTGAGCCCCAGTTGGACTCAAATTTGAGCCCAAGCTGTCTAAAAAAAAAAAAAAATTTTTTTTAAAGAAACAGCTGGGGGTGTAGTTCAGCATTTAGAGGCCTGACATAAAGAGGCCTGACATAAAGGCACTGGATTATTTTCTATTGCTGCTGAAAGGAATGACCACAAAGTTTGCAGTTTAAAATAACACCAACCTATTATACTACAGCTCTACGATCAAAGTCTTGGTGGTTTCTGGGTTCCAGTTCTTAGGTGGCTGAAATGAGGGTGTCAGCAGATAGGAGGTCTTATTCCCCTGCTCAGACTGTCTCGTGGGTCATTACCTCAGTAATCCCTGATCCTTTCGGCCCTAGCAATTCCGCCGATCACCTCTGACATCACCTCTTACTCCTCCTCCCACGCTGTCTTCCTGCGGCCACAGTAGCATGGCGTGTTCCTTTCTTTGCTTCGCACCATCTAGGATGTCTTGCCTCCAAAATCTTGCGTGATTATCCTCCCCTCTTTCAAGTCGTTTTCTCTGAGGTCCTCGTGTGTTCTGGCAAAGGCTGCACCCTTCCTTCCTAGACTCCCTGAGCGCTTCCTTGCGTGGCTTTCTGCCCCAGCGTCAGCACCGCCTGCGTTACTCAAGTTGGTCACATTATGTTCCAGGAGCGAACGACCCCACAGTGCAAAGGCGTAAAAACAGAAAGTATACTTTTTTACTTAGTCACGTTTTCTCAATAATGTCTGAGGCCGCTGATCTTTACAGTCACGCAGGGCACAAGCTCCATCTAGTAAACCTCTTCCCGGAAGGAGGGAAGTGCTAGTCAGTGGGTCTTGTACCAAAGATGTACTAGGTTGGCCTGGAAGTGGTCTAAGTTCCTGTTCACACACCCTATGGGTCAGAATTAAATTCATGATCGTGACTATTTTACAGCAGATGAAGACACGTTCTTCACGTGCCCACGTAAGAAGGGAGTCAGCTACCAAGAAACAGTAGTGGTCCTACCCATCCTCTGACACACTGTGCCTTACTTATTACTTCTTTATTCTCAGTAGGGTGTAACCTCAAGGAAGGTGGGCTTTTTGTTTTGTTTTGTTCTATTCTTTTCTCCAGCTTACAGAATACAGCTTCACATATCCAGTGGTGCAGAACCTATGGCACCCATGTTTTTGCGTTTTTATTTTAAGATAAAAGAAGTTAATGTATGAGTTATTTTTTTCTAGACTAAAACTTCAGTATTGAGGTTTAAATTGCAAGGTGGGCACTTTGCGGTTAATAAGTGTGTTTTCGGTTGCAGTTTGGTATTTGGTCCCTGTCCTGGACACTCAATAAATATTTGTTGAAGAAATAAGTGGCCAGTCTTTTATTGTTATTTTAAGAAAGAAAACTCTACCTTCCCTAGAGATTTATCAATAGAGGAAAGGATTGGGAAGTATCGTCAATACTTCTGCTTATGGTTGTTGCTGCTGGTATAATCCTAACTCGAAGGCATCTTTGAAATGGAATATACAAAAGCACGATCGAAGCAACCTAAAATTCGAGAGAAGAGCAGGCAGAGTTTAAACGATTATGAGGAGCAGAAACGAGACCAAGCACATCACAGTCGCACCTTGGTACCTGACTGCTTTGCACCTCGGGGAATTTGGTACGGCGTGCTGTGTCTGAGATTTTTGCTCAGGGGTTCAGTGTTTATTTGGGACCCACACCTCAGCCAGAAGCCATCTGTGCTGCCTCCTGATCGGCCGCCCTTCCCAGCCAAAGCACTGTGTCTGTTACTCGGCACTTTGCTGCTTGTTGCACCTCCTGGAAACACAGGCTCATTTGCAGGGGAAGAAGGTTGCACAAGGACCGTGTTGCGAAGGGAGGCTGGATCAGCACAGGCATTCTTGACGGTAAGTTCACTGCCCCGTGGTGAAAGTCCACCCATCCTCAAGGAAGAAGCGCTTCTAGGGAGCCCTGCGCCCTCCCTGCCCCTGCTCTGTGGGCTCATAGGACACACGCTGAGCGCAGTGCCTGAGGCCTGTCAGGACGCGGGCCTTGCTCTTCTCTTGGGCCCACTGTTCACTGGGCGGACAGCAAGACCCTCAGGCTAGAAACACGCAGCTGGGTTCTCAAAATCGCAGCCACCGTTTCCGCCAGATGATGCACGGGCTCACTGCTCTCCGTGGTTACAGAGAGCTTCGCTGATCAATGCGGGGAGACGGGTCTTGGTTTCCCTGTGCAGTCCCTTGATGAGCTTGAGGAGTCTGTAAAAGGAAGTTAAAAAACGAATGGAATGGTGATTACTTTTGGTAGCAAAGTACTGCTTCAGATAATAATGAGGGCTGCTCGTAGGCATCTCTCGTGTGTGCTTTTGTGCTTATAGATTTATATGACAGTTTATCTGGCGCTTCACCTGGGGCCCTGGATTGTGCAGTAAAGGGTTTGCCACATGCGAGCAGGTGGACTAATCCCTCAGCACCCAAACAGATAAAGTTTTTGGGCCATTATTATCTACCAACATCATCGATGTGTGATGTAAAGACCTATGGAAATGCTGTAACGGTCTGTGCAATCTTGTTCTGTCTCATACCGTATGTTTTTTAAAGGGAGTGGCTGAAACACATTAAAGGAAGTAATTTATTAAACATGGTCAGTTTATTGCTATCCACTTATTTAAGTGAATTGTAGCAATGAACAAGAGGAAAGGGAAAGGAGTGAAGGATAGGCAGGCTGTCAGGGGAATAACCACTCTGAAAACAAATGTAGCTAAGGGAATTTAGGGGAATCATGTAAGTGAAAATAATTCTTAAATTGATTAGAAGTGATTTCATGACTAATGGCTAGCAGTGAAATTCTATCCAAAGGGTAGTCCCAAAATGTCATGGTTCCCAGCCCTCCTAGTCTTATTTTAAAATACAGTTTTGCCAGAAAAACCAGAGTTGTTGCCTCCTTGGCCCAAACTTAATGCTTCCTGTTTGTGCTGCTGATTCCAAGTTTCCAGTTACTATGCCACATTGATAAATAATAGTAAGTCTTTCAAGTAACCACTGAATTGTTTCTGAAAGACAGATATCTCACATGTCTCACATGTCGTAGCTAAGAGGAAAATGTTCAGATGAGCACCGGAAATGTAGTGTCTGGGATCACCGAGCGCAGGCTTTTGCTAATCAAACTAGTATTTAAGAAGAAGAAAGACACTCAGTTCATCCGAAGAGCTGATCCAGAGCGTGGCCCCAGCGCATCTGTCCAGGGTCATTGCGCCAGGGGGAGGACGACAATTATTCTTAATTTCCTTCCAACTCTGAGGTTCCGAGTATCTATGAACCTGACCCTTCCATCCAATCAATCTGGTCTATTTGCTTTTTGTAATTATGTTCAGAGTTTGTAATTCGTCATGGCTTCCATTTTTATTTTTTATTTTTAACCAGAATTGCTCTTCCAAGTCCTGCCTTCGACTCTGTTTTTCAAAGATAAGCTGAAGTCCCATCATCTCTAGGAACATTTCCCTGCAAGACTGTCTCTGCGGAGACTGCATAATCAAAATTCAATAAATCTCAAGAACTGCTTTCTGTAGTAAGTCTCTTCAGCTTGTGGTAATGCCCTTAAGGACAAAGAGTACTGCTTCCTCCGAGGAGTGCTCCTACGTGTCTTTCCTTAGGCTTCAAAAATCTCTTTCTTCCTTTGCAGTGCTAGTATTATCTCCTAGAGATCAGTTCCCCCACCGGTGAGGTGTGAAGACCGGTAGACTTAGTTATCTTTGTATACATGCTATTTGTCATGTTCCTGCATTATGATTTTGCCAGTATGTTTTTCTCATTTATGAGGATAGCTTTATTTTGGCCTTTATGCTGTGCACACTGGCGAGCCATCCCCCGCTTCAGTCCTGTTTGGGGCTGGAAGGGGACAGAGGTAACGTAAGAAAGTAGTATCATTCAACAATTAACCTGGAGATAGTGACAAGGATGGAGTGGAAGGTGACGAGTTCAGGGATTATAAAAATGGGTAAGACCCTTTGGGGCCAAGCTTTTAGATATTTCATAGGCATGGAAGATACAAAGGCTGGAGTTTAGGACCCAGAGGTGTGTATCTTCCAAAAAGGGATGAGCCACCTTCTACGGAGACTGAGATAATTTAGGTAGGACATGAAAGGAATCAAGGATTACATCCAGAGGACACATGATGAGCTTCAGAAGTTGAATATAGAAGAGGGAGAGAATTGGGGGACAGGACAAGTAAGCAGCTCAGGGAAGGTAAGGATTTTACAGAAATAAAAGCAGAAGACAATATAGAAAATTATTTAAAAGGACAACCTGACAATTCAAGTGAAAGGGTTTTTGTCTTTATGTCCTAAGTTTTTACATGGAGCCATGCATCTCCCTAAAAATAGTTTTACCTTAGAAAATGCCTATTTATTTAAATTTAAGAAATCTAAATAATATATATACACATGAAGAGAACAAATAATACATCTCATAGTATTTTATGCCAAATTACAATTAGTGTTCAGTTTTTTGTAGTACCAATCATAGCAGTGTGCATATACATATGTAAATTTTTCTTATTGTTTAGTTATTTTGACAGATAAAAGGTGTCCATATTTATGGTACAATGACGTGATACACTGTGGAATAACTGAGTCTAGGCCAGCTTAAGTCGTGTCACTGTGCAGAGCGTACAGGGGGCCTGAAATAGGAAACCACCACAGGTTCCGTTCAGGCACTCCGGTGTTTAGAGCCCCGGGAGTGATTTTCCTTCAGAATAAGGGTTTATTTATGGGTGTGACGTGGATTGCATCAGATGTTTATGATCTCTACTAATTTGAAATTAGATAGCAGGTAAAAAGAGTAAAAATTAGTATATGGCAGATGTATATTTTGACAGAAATTGCATTATATCATGTCTGACAGAATGAATTAGCACAGATATCAACAGCTGGACGTTCGACTTCACTTTTCCTCAGTCTGAAACTCCCGGCCTCCTGTTCTCTGCACAAGCGCTTCTTGACCTTTAAGATCTAGCTCTGACGCCACTTCTGCTAACCCTCTCCTGATCCACCCATTCCTCATTAGTCAGCGTTGCCTCAGCACGAGGCTCACTCCTCTTGGAATCGGGCACACTGACTTCTCCTCTGATAAGTTTATATCTTCCAGTCCTACATAATTTCTTTAAGGAAACTCATTGTTTATCTTGGCATCAGTTTCTATTGAGCACAACGTTTTCCACTTGAGAAATGTTATATGTGCTTGTTTTTTCACTAAAAAAAAAAAACATTTGTTGGGAATCTTTGCTAAGCCAGGCACTGTGGCAGGGGCAGTGTCTTTGTGTAGCTTACAATCTACATATTGGCATATTTTACAGTCTACATCTGTGTTTACAGAATGAATTTTTGGTTGTTATAAAAATATTTTAAAATTCAAACTACACTCAGGTCAAAAAAGAACCTGTGAATAACAACTATCCCCAAGTTGCAGTTTAGGAATTGTTTCTCACAATTTAATCTTCCCAGCAACTTGGAGAGGGTACCTATGCCTAATTTATAGAAGAGAAAATAACATTCAGACAGCAAGTGAACTATTCATATGACAAAGGCAATTGGGTGTTTCACGTGCAACTTAGACACAGGTTTTCTGGTTCCAAATCCCATCACCCTTTAGTTCCTCTATGGGTCCTTCTTCTTTAAAACACTTTTTATGGGAACAGATGAAAAATTTCAAGGACAAGGGAATATTAGTATTCTCACAGTTAAACTGTTATTCATAACAGCAGAAAAATCTAGTGAGTTTATACAATGGTCATATGAATTCAGTACGACAGATCTGAAATATGACAAAAAATGACTCAAACTTTATAAAATCAACACCTCATCCCAAAAATGAATATCACATTTCACCAGAACACACTGTTGTGAAATTAGTGAGTGATCGATAGCTTTGCTTATTCACATATTTTATATAGGATCATATTATCTAACGTCACGGAAAGATCTTTGTGGATTAGTTAAAAGATGGTATAATCATTCAAAATTAGGATAGAGAGGTATATTTATGTCAAAGAAAACGTAGGTTATAAAACAGCACTTAAAATATAGATCTATTTTTGTAAATTGCGGTGTCATACCCAGTAAAAAGTGTCTACAAGGACATATAAAGAATCTTTGCAGAGGATTTCTCTGTGTATTACATAATGAACAATTTTTCTCTTTTGCAGTTCTTTTAGAATTTTTATTGGCATAAAAATGGATTATTTTTATAATTATTTAAGTCAGAAACAACATAGGGATTATTAATGTCTTGCAGAGGGAGAGAAATTAGCATGCGCCGTAGCCCAGTTGGGCAGGGAAACAAAGGAAGAAGTGATTTGGTGATGACAGAGCATGGCAAGTTATAAGTAGCGGGATTTTCAGACGGTCCCAGACATAGAGGCGATTCAACTCCAGATGCTTTATTTTCATTCAGCACTTGGCTAAGAAAAGAATAACAAATGATTTTGACAATACATTCTGTTTGTGGGAGGGACTTCTATTGATTGAAGTCCATTGAAACTGTCATCTATTTGTAAATCGTCTTTTGGTGTCTTTCATTTTTTAAAAAAACGTATTTTTTCTCTACTTAAGTCTTACCCTGAGCATTTGAATTTCTTCTGGTGCAAGGCTGGTGAGACAACATTTTTACTGTGAGGCTATAATTGCCTGAGATTTAAATTTAGCATTATTTATTTCCCACCCATTTGGGATGTGTGTGTGTGTGTGTGTGTGTGTGTGTGTGGCTTAGGTTTGCTTCTCACACACTGATACATCTTTTAAATGGCTGTCAAACCCCAAGTGATCCAATTTCTCTGTCCTCTGCAGTTTAATGCTCACTCCTTGACCCACTGCCGCCCAGTCACACCGACCTGACTTTTTCTCTTAGTGCTTCTGCTCATTCAGATTCTTGTGCCCAAGAATGTGGTTCCCACCTTCCAGTCCCTATGAGCACACTTAGTTTTGAGTGACCAACCCCACCCATCCATTAAATGTGTTGCCCCCTCAGTCACAACAGTTACTGATCCGTGGAAGGACTGCACATCTCAGCAGTCAGAGTCTGGGGGTTTATATTCCAGTGTTTCACTGTGTCTGCTTCCTTGCTTCCAACAAACTCCTGTCCCCTACCCTTCTTTCTGTCAGTATCAGAACCTCTGACACTAACTTTTTATCTCAGCTTCAACTTATTTCACTCTCTTGTTACATACCTCAGTCTCCTCTCTTACAATTTAAATTAATTTCTCCCACACTTGGTATTCACATTTCCAACATTTAAGGAACAATTTTTCATGGGTGCTACTTGGAATAATCAAAAGATAATCTCATTTCTTCATTTCCAGTTTAGAGTTTTGAGTGGAATGAACGAAATTCATTGAAATTTCTCTGTTCTATGTATGAGAAAAATTAAAAATAAAAAACTTTGTCACATAAAAAAGAGTTATAGGACAACCTTCCTAGTTTCTTCTGCCACTTACAAGAAAGACTTTGTTTTTTCAAATGTATTCATTCAATTAGATTTTGTCTAACATTAAAAAATGTTATAAAATTCTATTTTGAGCACCTAGCCCAAAGCTTCGGTTCTACCCACCATGTGAGATGGAGAAATTTTAATAATGTCAGACTTGAAGGAAATGATGCTAAGCCATTCTGGCTTTCTTTTTCTCACCTGAGAAAGTCTAAATGTTACATTAATTGGAAACCACTGGATATTAATAATGATATGTACAAATGTCAGATAAGTGTAATTAGAAATTTCAATATTTTATTAATATTGAAAACCATTTTAGGCTTTCAAAATGTTTTAATTTTTACTATGATAATGAAACACTGATAAAAATTAACATAGCAATAAATCCCGAATCACTGTAGATAACTACATAATTAGTTACAGAATTAGAAGAACTCAATTGAGGCAGTTGATTGGGGCTCTCAAGAGACTCATGCACATCTCTTTATGGAAAAGGCATTTACATCATCTCTAAGTATCACCAAAGTCTTAACAGTTTTGATATTTCTGAAAAATCCAAGTCCAAAGTCTCCTCTGAGACTCGAAGTAAACTCTTACCTGTGAGCCCCTGTAAAAACCAGAAGTTAAGGGCTGCTGACATATAATGGCATGGAGTGAACATTCCCGTTCTGGCTTCGTTACTTTTCTCTCTTTCCTGAGACAAAATACCTAACACCCAAAGTGAAAGGAAAGGTTTATTTAGCTGACAGTTGGTAGAGGTTTCAGTCCATACTTGGCTGGCTACAGGGTAGGGTGGCTTCTCAGAGAGCAGTTCTTGGCACCCACAGAGTAGCAAAAGCAACAAAGGAAGGAAGACAAGACTCCTTCTGTCATTTTGTGCAGGATATCCGCCCTAGGGTGGGTGTAGCACTCGTATCCTTAATCCTAGTCAGAATTATGCCAAACCAACCGTTGAAGAGATTTACTAACTGCACACCCTTAAACCCAGCATCACACACTCCAGATTCAGCCACCTCTGAAAAAGCCCTATAACTACATGAGCCTTTGATGGACATCTAGACACAAACCATAACACATTCCAAAGGGAAAAATAGGAGGACAGAAAAGCAATGGAACCAAAACAAGACCAAAACCTAGCAGGGCAAATATTAAATCTTGTAGCTCTGTATTCAGCACCCATGGTACCCATGGCAGATGTGAGTTCCAAAGGACTTGGGCAGTTCTACCCTTATGGCACTGCTGGTTGCACCTCTCATGGCATCTCTCTTGAGGTTATTTTTTCACTACCTGTAGCTCTCCTCAGGTGTTCCACATTCCTGGCATCTCCAACTCCCCGGAGTTTCCAGTGAACTTTTGTTTTCATCCTTACAGTTTCGTACACTCTCAGGGGCATACTGCCTGGCCTCCTGAGCCTTCCTCTAAAATCTGGATGGAAGCTTTTCTGAACCCATAACTCTTGTATTCTGCATGCCTTTAACACCAGCACCACATGGACGATGCTAAGGTATGCTGCCAGCGTTAGCATCAGGCAGGCCCCCTTGTATCATGGTTGTGGAATGCTCTTAGTGCCTGGGTGGGTGAACATTATGAAATGCTCAAGGAACCAGAGAGCCAATTTCCTAGGAACCAATTCCTGAGGCAAATAAATATCTGGCATATACATATGTGTGTGTGTGTATGTGTGTGTGTGTGTAATTTTTCCCTCATTCTCACAAAAATGTTATTATAATGTAGTCACTTAAAAATTTATATAATCAGTTGAAACATGCATGCCTGTAACCCTGTCATCACTTTGAGAGGATGAGGCAGGAGGGTGAGAAGTTTGTGCCCAACCTGGGCAACTTGGCAAATTTTAAGGCCATGTTTCAAAATAAAAAATATAAAAGGGCTCAGGGCAAAGTCACAAAGTCCATTACTCAGTACCCCCCAAATAATAATAATATTACAACCAACAGCAGTTGATACTCTGTGAAGACAACTTGACAAAAGGGAGATGTAAAAATGTTGGTTGTGATAATGATCTGAATACTACCCAGCGTCAGTAACAACAAAAACCCATCTAGTTTATGCAACAAAACTGATAAATCTTTAAAACATTGTTTTGAGTGGAAAAAGTTTACATAAAAGTTTGCCAGTTGTGGAGCTCTACTTAACCAAAGTCTAGAACTTATAAAACTAGTCTTTGATCTCAAAAATAAGAACAATATTTGTTTCTGGGAACATGGGATAGAAATAGACTGGGAATGGGCCTGAGGACACTTTTTGGGGTGATGGTACTGTTCTAAATTACGTCTGTGTTTTGGTTCCAAGATGCATGATATTTGAACAAAATCAGCTATATATAGTTAAGGTTTAACTATAGATAGTTAAGATTCTGAGGTGCAACTGACTTTGAAATTCATTGAAAAGGTTAGTGAAGGATGGAGAAATGGAAAATATATGATAAAAGTAATGTAGTAGTCACTGACTTTTAGCAGTAGTTTTATAGATATTCTCTCTGTGTGTGTAGAATTTTTATGATAAAATGTTAGAAAAACAGTTATCTTTGCCTCTAAGTTGGTGACTAAATTGATCAAATTTAGAGACATGTAACTGATACTGAGAAGTCACAGTAATATTGTAAATAACTTTTAACATTTTATCTTATGTGTCCAGAAAGAGTAGTTCTAGAAATACATAATTTATAGAAATTATTCAAAGGCAGAAATAGGTGAAAAATTCTCATGATAAGAAATTTAACAAAATTGTGAGTGAAGTTGTTTTTTCTCTCCATTCCAATTCCGTACCTGTAAATGTCTTTCAAATGACATTGTGCTCATTAATTTTATTTTGATTGCATTTGTGCTGCATTTGTAAAGAATAATTGCAAATTCAAGTTCTCAGATTTGAGAATGCATCACAATTACCCAAACAGTTTGTTGAAATACAGATTGCTGCCTCCACCTCAGGGTTTCTGACTCCATACATCTGGGGTACTTTCTAAGAATTCCTGCTTTGTACAAGTTCCCAGGTCATGCTGATTCTCTAAGCAGAGGACCACACTTTCAGACCCTGGTGTGGAGTCCGTCCCATTTTCCATTAGGAGGATGTGCTGCCATCACTTTTTATGTCAAGTAGCAAGAGGACATGCACAAGTCCAAAGATGAGAAATACGTTTTAACAAATTCCTTAGCCTATTAATGTCTTAGTCCAATCAGAGCTGCTCTAACAGAACAATTGAGATTGATCCATTAACAATGAACAAACATTTATTGGCTCACATTTTTGGCATCTGGAAAGTCAATGTGCCCAGGACCTTTTTCTGCTTCATCACAAAGAAGAGGGAGAGGGGGCAATGTGTAAGAGGGGGCTGAAATCACCCTTTGATATGTTATCAGTTTATTCCAACGGCCTAAGAGAGAGACCTAAACACCTCCCATTAGGCTTCTCCTCCTAACAGTGTCAAATGAGGGCTAAGTGTCAATAAGTGTTTTGCAGGGGACAAAATTATTCAAACCATAGCATTCCTCAAGGCAAATATACGCTTTATGTAGTTTTTTTGTCATTTGGTAGCTGCTTCTCGACCTTATCACAAACGCATGGTTGTTGACTGCATGTAGCTGCCATCTTCCAGCTCTCCTTTCCTTCCCCCAAATAGCACAGTCTAGACTTTGAAGAGCAGTTTGAGGAGCCTCAGAGCAAAGGATTATGTGCAAGTGACAACAGTACACATGTCAGAGTGAGATGTGTCAAGAATAAGAGGCTGCTAATTTAGAAGGTAGTTAATGAGAAGTCATTCTCCCACCTGCCTGTAGCTGGGTCATAAAATAGTTAATAAAGTTATTGCTCCTTTGGTAAAACTTAGGTTTGCTTAGCGGTGCTGAAATGTCAACCCTGGCAGGTTGCATCCGTCTCATTCAGCCACCCAAAGTCAGCAGACCGTGAAGTACTGGTCTGAGGAGTCAGCGCACCGGGAATACTGACCGAGCTGGAAGCTGTGGCTGTTTTAGCGGAAATGGAGCTCACTATGTCAACAGCTGGGCAAACAGATATAAAATACTTCATTGGGAAGAAGAGACTTTCTCCCTCCCGCTTTTGGGATTTCCAAATTCAAACTCAACAGCAGATGTCCTCTGGGCTTTTGGTGGTCACAGTGTTCTAATAAATAGGTCATAGTTGATCCAGAGAGTTATTACTGTGTGGGAATCACTCATGCATGCCTTTATGAGGGGCGCTGTCCAGGTGAGTGAGGATTTATTATTTCTTGAACTCTGCAAGCACGTATTGCATGCAGAGCATGTCCTTCATCTGTCAGGTTTGCCACGGCATGCTGGAAAGAGGACGTGCTGCTCTGCTTGCTCTGGAACAGGGATCATGACACACGGTAGTGTGTACTTCTTGCAAATGTGTGACCATGTACAAGTTCAAGTCCTGAGCTTATTTAAAAGCCCCACTCCCTGGCACTGGGGCAGATGTCTGTGTGGTCTATGGGATTTTATCACGATTTTTTTCCTCTGTACAATTTTTAAAATGTCGTCTTTCTTCAAATTTAAAAGCTCTTGATTTATCTTTGAAATCAAGTTTCTCCCCTTATGTTTTCAGATTTGTATTTATAAAACACAGGCAGAGATGCCTTTTCTCTACCTCTAAAGCTGTGTGCTGTTATTAATAGTTCTTGAACATCCAGAATCTCTTTCTTCTATTGTTCTCATTTAAATCCTTGATTCCACATCTTTTTTCATATATATGGTGAAATAATTTCAATTGTAAATTGGGGAGCATGATACACAAAGTGTACATAGCTCTGAGTCCTTAGTAGGAAGACATCCCACCACCAGTATCCTTCAACTTGAAATTTAAAAATGATTTGCTCAGTAACTAGTGGGTGAGCATTTTTAATTACAGTTCTGCACATGCTCATACGCACACCGTCACCACCACCCTGGAAATAATTTAATTCCTTTTACCTACTCAACCTGCTGTGGTATCCACTATGCCACTGCAGAACAGACCATGGATTTCCTTAGCTCCACAACAACTTCAATTCTCTCTCCTTCTGTTGGAAGGTTATTCAAGCATCTTGCCATTTCAGGACTGCTGGCAGATTTTAATAATGTCTGATATTATTTAATTAATAGCAACATTTAACTTTTGTTCTAAAGTGTTTAACAGAAGCTGCCATTTTCTCTGTTATAGAAAGTTTCCACTAATATCACTGGCCTTCAGCTTGTTCTTGTTATTGGTTAGAAAAGTCATCCTATAGACTATAAGAACAAGAACAACCATAAATATTTATCTAATTGAGTTTGACTACTCTGTTTACTTTGTGGCTATACCAGAAAAATTGCAGAAGCTCCATATGGTTTTCTTTTTCTTTTCAATACCTTTCCTTAGCTCATGGAATCAGAACAGGGAGATTCATTTGATCACCAGGCCTAGGTTACACAACTCCCTAAGAATTATAGCACATGTTGTTATTGCCAAGTTCTATGCTAAAGTAATGGTTTGTATATTTTAGGATTATACTTTAATTAAATATAATATATGCCATCAACCATGAGGTTTTGGAAGGTTTTGAGTGTGTTGTCAGAGAGTAACTGTGCAGGTTAGTACAGAAATATAATGTGCATAGTCTTGGTAGCTCTTGAGTAAGCCAATGTGACCATAAAACATTAGAATACTTTACACATATAATCCACTGTCTATTAAAAGCATGGAATATGTTTGAAACTTCCACGGTCAGTGCTTGATGATTTCTAACGTCTGAGTAGAACTTGCTGGGTTCACATGTACGCACCATTTGGTCGAATGATGGACAATAATGTTAGGCAGTGTGGAGACTACTTCTCCTAGTGCTAGAACGGTAAGACGCTTGAGTTACTGCCCATCAGGAGAGGCTGTGCAATGGTTACTGAGACACAGAAGGTCACGGCCCACTCAATAGTCGCAGGACAGCGTGCAAGATAAGACCCTCAGTCATGTCACTGCAGGCATAAATAATTTGTTGTTTCATTCCTGAGTCATCTCCATTGAATAATTACAATCTGATTTACTCCCTCAGCTGCTGATGGACATTTGGATATGTTCCCAGTTTGGTGCTGCTTTGAATATATTTATGCACATGTTTTTGCACAGATTTATATTTTCATTTCTTTTGAGTAAAATGCCTAGGAGTGAAATAGATAAGTGATTTGGGAACTTCCAGAGTTTTCCAAGTAGTGTATTTAACAGTTACACTCAAAATGTACGAGAGTCCCAAATCCTGCCGAACAGCTATCACGAACAGTCTATTAATTCTAGCCATTCTCACGTGTGTGCTGTGTTACTGTAGCTCTATTTTTAATTTTCCAGAAGAATAATGATAAGGATCAGGAGTGGGTAAATTGTGCCTTGTGGGGTGAATGCACCCCACTATTTTTGTATATGTAGTCTGCTGGAACAGAGGCTTGTTTGTTTGTATGCCCACAGCTACTTTTGTGGTCCTGCAGCAGAGCTAATTCATTGTGGCAGAAGCATGTAGCCCGAGAAGCCTAAAATAGTTACTACCTGGCCTCTGACGGAAAACACACTCTGATCCTGATGTTCAGCATCTTTCCATGTGCTTCTTGGTCACTGTATATCTCCTTTAGTGAAGAATCTATTTAAATACATGTAAATTTGCATGCCTTTTTCTTATTTTATTGTTTTATTGAGTAGAAAGAATAATTATGTATTCTGTATGCAAGTCTCTCAGTAGATACATGGTTGCAAGTATTTCCTACAAATCTGTAGTTTGCTTTTTTCTTGCCTTTTTTCTTCCCTTGAGTTTCAAAACTTTAAAAAGTTTACAAGTTCCAATATATGAGTTTTTAAAAATCTATACTTCATATGCCATATCTAAACAGATAGGACTTGATTTAATGATTTACACATCTTAGAAAATTTGAATTTTGTATAACAAAATAAGTGCCTGAGCAAATACAGAAATTGGCACTATAAGTACTGTACTATAAGCAGAATAAAAGGGCATGTGGGTAAGAATAGGGTTGTGCTTTTATTTTATTTTAAAAGAAAAGCAATGATATAGAATTTCAAAACACAATAATAGGAGATTAACAGTGGTTAACATATTGCATATTGTTATCTTCAAAGCAGTTGCTCAGATTACCAGATAGAGGCATAAAAAATTAAACAATGTAAGCACAAACCATTCTTTTTACTGAACTAATAGAAATTAGTAGTATAATTACATTAGCTATCTTGTGTGTATCTATATCTATATCTATATATACATATATATTTCTTTTGTTTTTTCTTTTCCTTTACTTCTTTTCTCTTTTCCCCCATCCCACTGTTTTTTCCTTTTGAGTATTTTCTTCCACTTTCACAATATCTATTGTACATTTTGGGTCTTATTCACTTTCATTTTCTCACACAGGGAGACAATATGATGTTTACACATATGAGTTTTATGCTTTTAGTCCTGTAATAAGCCTTTATTTTATTGACATGAATATTACAGTTGTTATTTTACTTAGTATCCTGGGAAGTTATTACTAGATAGGATTTAGTTTAACTTTTTTTTTTTTTTGGTTTTTCTCTGGTACCGGGAACCAAACTCATGACCTTGCACTTGCCAGGCAGGCGCTTTTGCCGCTGAGCTAAATCCCCAGCCCCTAGTTTAACTTTTAATTTCATCGTTAGTGTTTCATACCACTGAGACCATATAAGCAAATTATTGCTGCTTTCCAGTAAATATTCTTGATTTCAGGACAGAGCTTTTGTCATTCTATCTAAAGGGACAGGTCCTGAGAACGAGGTGCCCCTGGGTGGAAAAAAAAAAAGTAAGAGAGACAAGAAAAACAAGAGAGGCGAAAGTCTGGGATCAGCGGTTTACAGCCTCTCGGACAGCAGCTCTGATTACCAATCTCAGTCACCTTTTATTGAGGGAAAACCAAGGGCATAGCTAGTACGAATGGGCGGATACCAAACGTTTTAGCAAGGATAATCAAAGAATTACCCTCCTCCACATATAATCCAAAACACGCCTGTAATCCCAGCACTCAAGAGGCTGAGACAGGATCCTAAACTCAAGGCTATTCTTGGCTGTATAATGAAGCTTTATCTTAAGAAACTTTAACAAATAATAAACAAATCATCGTGTCCTCAATGCATTCTAATCAAAGAGTGTCCTTCTCCACAAGCTTTAACATTCTGGAGTTTTTCTCTTACAGTAATTTTATTATCTTGATTAACTTGATATCAACAGTTCAGACCATGCTCTGAAATGTTTTGGAAAGTAGAAAATAATCTTATGAGAGACTACATAACAGCTTTTCCTCTACTGAATATATGATAAAGGCAATTCTTGTCTTGCACGTCTGTGATTAGATCCTTGTGACAGTTTAGTTGGTTTTACTTACCAGCATGTGTTTGTGCTGTTTCTTTGTAGAATTTCACTGGAAGTGACCACAGCCTCTTAGAAACAATACCAACCTGTCCCTCTTATTGACCACAAGAGTTCTTACACATTATAGTACTACTCCTTTTGTCAGGTTTCCCAGCCACAGCCCCTTACTGTTTTTAGTGATGCAGGGCATGTGTTTACTTTCTGTAGTGGTTGATACATTGTGTCAATTTTTTTTTTTTTTTTTTTGGCTTTTTTACCTGTACCGGGAATCGAACTCACAACCTTGCGCTTGCCAGGCAGACATTGTGCCACTGAGCTAAATCCTTAGCCCTTATGTTCTGTCAATTTGAGAAGATTAGAAGTTTAAGTGACTCAGCAGGGGGCCAGCGTCCTCACTTTGTAAACATCCTCATCCTGTGCAAGAGGAGGGTAAAGAGATGGTGTGAGTGCTCCCTCCGCCCTAGGGCTGGTAGCCTGCTTACAGTATAAGAGAGGAAGAGGGTCCCCCTCCCTTTGCGCTTGTTGCTTTTGCTGTCTTCTGCTGCCTTGGACTGCTGCCCCTGCGCCACGCCACCCCGCCTTGGAGCCAGCTGATTACAGACTGGAACATCCACAAACTGTGAGCTAAATAAACCTTTCCTTCCTTAATTTTGGGCATCAGGGTATTTTGTCTCAGCAATGAGAAAAGTAGCTAAGACACTTTCAAACATTAAAAGTGGATTAATTCTATTTACATTTTGCAAGACTTTTTCTTTTAGAATTTTACAATATCCTTTGAAATATTTTGAGATGCTGTAAGGTGTTGCAAACAGGTTAGAAAGCATTGATATATATATCCAAGATTCTACTTGGCAAATATACATTTTTTTCTGAACACATCCTAGGGTTGTTTTTCTAAAATGTTTGCATTAGTTTTGAAATTTTTTTATATCTGTTGACGTACACTTTGCTTCTCACATAATATGCAAATAAAATGTTCTAGTGTTCTTAATTCTCTATACGGGACATTCCTGGCCAACATATATGCCACTTTTACTTTTTAGTTTTGCCCTAATTAGGCTTGTCTTACACTGTATTATTTTCTGTTACCTTACATTATGTTACTCACCAGGGCCCTATTACTACCTGGTGAAAGATAATTGTCACAAAATGACTTGAGGCTTTGGGAGAACACCTAGGCACAAATCATCACAGGTCCCAAGCCACGAAACCAGAATTATTCAGAATGAGAACAGACACATTATGGAAGACTAAAAATTGACATACGATCATGTGGATATAGCCCCCAAATATTGGGGACATTATCCAAGAGTGGAAAATGTCATTGAATATCCACTGAAACCTTTATTTGAAAGAACACTTAACAAACTAATTTGGACTACAGGTTAAAAAATCTTTTGAACTTTTTTTCTGGCCACTAACATGCTCAGTGAAGTAACAACTGGGTGAGCAGAGGAGGTACAGAAGCAAACCGCGGATGGTGGCCACCCATGCTGGGCAGCGGTACACCACAGCATACTGGTCAATTTCAGGTGAGACGTCAAGAATCAGTAACAGATGAAGTAATGTGTGATGAGTAGTGAAGGGATTTGAGTCCTCAATTCTAAATGACAAGGATGATGACCTCAAAATATAAGTCTGTGGTGCTCGACCGAGTTTTTTTCTGCATGTATTTCTCTTTTTCAGGGGATTTTAAGAAGTTTAGCTTTAGAAAGTAGTATGAATTAGAGTTTTGGAAAAATGGAGCAGTTAAAAGCAACTTCATATGAAAAGTTCGATGATGATGTACAAGGGTGATCAAAATGCAGTGAATGTTTAAAGTTGTGAAAATTTATTACACTAAAAGGCACACTACTGTTACCCCCCCAAATACTCCTTTTTATTTCAAATATACTAATGCCATCATTCTTGCCACTTTCTGAAGCAATTCTTTTTTTTTTTTCTTTGTCTTTTTGAGACAGGATCTCATTCTACAGTTCAGACTGGCGTTGAGCTCACTTTGCGGCCCAGGCTGGTCTCAAACTCACAACAATCCTCCTGCCTCAGCCTCCTGAGTGCTGGGATTACAGGTGCGGGCCACCACACCCAGCTTTTCTAAAGCAATTCTGAAAGTCCACTTTTGTGTCTTTATCAGATACAAAAAAAAAAAAATTTGGTGGGTGCAGCTGCCAAGCACCCCCAACACTCTAGTTAGTTTTTAAACAATGTAAATACACCATCTTTTTTCCTCACACTTTGTGCTTATCGACATACATAACTTGCAAAACGGAGAGATCTTGGGATTGTGAAAAGTACTATGCAGAGAAGGAGATCATTTCCAATTTGTTTCATTAGTGGTTCTGTCCAGGCTTCCCTTTCTTTTATTTGGTGTGACCGTGCGTTCTGCCTTCCTGGAGAAGTAATAATGTGGTACACTGGGCCAGGGTCTATAAGCAAAAGTCTGAAGTGAGGGTGATCTGGGGAGATTCTGCTTTGTCAGGTGTGAGCGCAGCCCGCGTGCCCTAAGACGCTCTCATCTCTTCTTTCCAGCAGAGTACTGAAGCAGACTGGCTGCCGTGACTCTGTAGGACCTGATAACCTCAAGTGGCAGAGTCCCCGTGTGACTTAATTTATTCCATTCTCTTGAGCAGGACTGAATAAATCTGGAGTTAATATAGGTGCACCACTAAAAAGGGAAAATTAGATTGCACAAAATGCATTTTATCTGAAGTATAAATCATCTTCTAAGAATCTGGTGAAGTTAGAATAAAACATCAATAGTTAGCATCAATAGTTAGCATCAACTTGAGCGCTGCGCTCTGTGGCTTGACTGGAATTTACTGTTGGAAGCAACAAAGGTCTCAGCGAAAATGAGAGGAGGTGGAGCCAGCTCACTGAGAAGCTGACCGGGTTTTGACCCTCCACCACACAGTGAGCGATGGAGGTGTGACTGTCTCTATTTTGTTGCTGGAAGGAACGGAACTGAATAAGCTACTAAGTCTCATTTTCAGACTATGGATAAACCACTCAATATTGACAGGCATCAACTTACTACAGATTCAAGAATAGCAATATGAAAATTGAAAAGTAAGAACTTCAAGTTTTGGGAAGTACAAAGTAATATTCATATACATCATACTTATAGTCCTGGCTACTGAGGTCAGAGCGATTCCCACAACCTGGTATCCATGAAGGGGCTGTTCTTGTTTTCAAAGGCTTCATTACTGAAACCCTTTTGTATAGCTATATTGGCTGAGGCTGCACAGTCTGATTTTAGCTGAAGAAGGAGACAGTCAGTGTGATGACTTTACAGCTCATGCTGTAAAGACGCGGTGATGGGATTTATATGAGATAGAACTTTCATTAATGAGAAATAGGATGAAGATTGTTAAAACTGGTAAATGCAGTCTTCTCAATGGGCAAAATATTTTAACAATATGAAATCTTTGAAGAGCAAAGTGAAAAGCTTACAGTCTCAAACCTTGGAGCCAGATATGTTTTGGGATTGAGGAATTTCGGACATTTTAGAAAAGTGTTAGATCGTAGGTTACATAACCCTTTCTTCAGGCAGCGAGCTCTTGACCAGCAAGCACAGGTTTCTGTGGTGAAAAATGTGTGTGGTTGCACCGAGTGAGATTAAAGAAAGATTGAGAGAACTCAGGATGGTTCAGAGTGGGTTTTGTTACTAAATAACTTTGAAGTGAACTTAAAAAAAAAAAAACCCACAGGGCTTTTTGGATTTCTGAATGATGACTTACCTTGGTAAATATTTATGGAGCAATTACTATAGGCCAGCTTTAAGGCTGTGTCTTTTTCAATAGTCTTTGTAAATAACCCAGCAAGAAAGGAGCTGTTCTCCATCATTCACAAACAGGAAGCTAAGGCTCAGGTATGTCCGTGTTGTTGCCAGAGGCCAAATTGGTAAGACGTTTTGGTGATTATCTTCCCCTGTCACATTAGTGGTTTAGGAAAAGTTTCGAGAACCGAAGTAAGGTCTCTCTCCTCACTTCCCACAGGCCGCCTAACCATCACTTGCTAGCTAGTGACATCCCGATGGCATCCTGTGCTGAATGTCACAGCTAGATATTGAACTCACTGCTGAAAATCTCTACGTCATTGTCTCACTGACCCAGTGAGCTTCTCGTAGAACAAAATCGTCTTTCTCCGTAACCTTTCCCTTCCTTCCAGCAGTCTCTGTTTCACTACCTTCTTCCATGCCTTTCGGAACAAATCAGTGACCAAGGCCTGAGGGTGTGGGGCTAAATATCGGCACAGAGGAAACTGGGGGTTCTTAAGATTTAGTAATTCAATTTTCCCAATAAAAAATTCAGCCTTTGACTGTAAAGTCAAGGTTCTGACAAAAATGGAAATTCTCCCTACTTGCTCAATAATAAACTACCAGGTATTGAACCCCCAAGATTTCCTTCTTATTGTAGGTTGCTTTATATGCTGGTAAGTCTATTTTCTGTAATAGCTACTTTCTGGGCTACGTTTTGGGCATTTGGGTGCGTGCACTTTGGTTCTGAGTAGCAAAGTTGACAAGAAGCCTTCAGAGGACAATGCCTCCAGCAATGCGCCTGCTGGGAAGTTTTGTGGATGCAAAAAAAGTAAAGTAACAACCTTCTTCTCTTTTCTCTGTTGTTAGGTAAAAAGCCAAGCCTGAAAGTCCACATCAACACCACCAGCGACTCCATCCTCCTGAAGTTCCTGCGTCCAAATCCAAATGTAAAGCTTGAAGGTTTCCTCCTGGGCTACGGCAGCAATGTATCTCCGAACCAGTACTTCCCTCTTCCCACAGAGGGAAAATACGCTGAAGCTGTCGTTGGTAAGGCAACTGGGGTCCGGCTCTGAACAGGGAGGTGGAAGGCAGCGGGAGTAACGGACAAATGTTGAAGGCTACGACCATTTCTTCTATATCCTTGGTTGGACAAAATTTTAGTATTACAAATTCTTCATAATTGTTACAGCCCATAGAACAATTTTTAAATTAAAAAATGTTATTGCATGCAGAACTACTTATCTTCTTTGTCATTGTACCCACAATTCCCGCCCACACAACCTACCTCATAACAGAAGGCATTAACTGAAAAGCTTGCTCAAACCTCTGTTACACAGTTTTGTTAATGTGGACTAATTTTCCTTCTTGATGTCTTTATTTTCTTCACGCGGAAATACCACAGCTTTTTGGGTGTCTCTTCATGAGATGCTGCCTTTAAAATAAAAAGAAAATAGATTCTTAACATTTTATAATATTTCAGACAAGAGGGGCTGGGGATTTAGCTCAGCAGCACAGCGCCTGCCTGGCAAGCTCAAGGTCATGAGTTCGATTCCCAGGACCGGAAAAAAAAAAAAAATTCAGACAAGAAATGTCACCATCACTTTCTCATTGCTTGGATAAAATTCCCGAAACAAAATTTATAGGAGGAGAGGTTTGTCTTGGCTGACTGGCTCCCAGGTAGGAAGGGCATGGCGGGAGGGCCTGGCGGAGAGAGCGAGGCAGCTCCAGGCGTGCTGGCCAGGAAGCACAGAGTGGAAAGAGGAGGCAGAGAGGACAGACACCCTTCCAGTCACGCGGCCTGTGAGCTGCCTGTCCCGGCAGACCCGACCTCCTCACTGCACACTCGGTACGAGTTCACCAGTGGATTAGTGCAAGGATGAGCACAGCACTCCCGTGAGTCCACCACCCCCAGAGCCCTCTGCACCCGGGAGCACCTGGGGGACAGTCCGGATCTGCACCATAAGAATGGTAAAGCTCGTTATCAAACACCTGAGAGGTTAGGCATTTTGGAAAGATACAACACGTACAAAAACTGAATGTCACAAATACTCCTTACTATATTCACCCGCTACTATTGAAAAACGACGTTTACCCACAAAAATAGAAACAGATCTATTACCTCCTGCGCTGAACATTGCAAGTGTTGTTTTACTTCCGATAGATGTTGTTGGATTATCTAAGTTGAGAGTCTGGTCAACAGCAAACCCCTTCTCTATAGCAGATGAAAGGCATCCTGTTTTAAAGGGAGAGAAGTTAAATTATTTGTGAAAAGTATGTTCAGAAAACAAAAGGACGCTTTTAGCACAAATACCGTAAACTGTTTTGATTAAATTGACTAAGGGTCCTTTTATTTATTATTGTCTTTATCCTTTAAATTTTTTATTATGAGAAATTTCAGGCATACAAAATGGGGAATATCGTCTGAACCCTTGGTCTCACCATGCAGTTTGAATATGTGCCCTTGTCTTGCTAATACTATTCTGTGTTCTTTTGTATCTACAGCACAGTCCAAGATCATATTTTTTTCGGAAAATGTCTCAGTGTGGATCTCTAACAGATGATCATTATTGTAAATAATGCCTTGCCTTTATTATAACAGTAATTCCATAATATATTCTATCTACCGCTAAATTTCTCTGGTGGCCTTAAAACTGTCTTTTTAGGATTGGTTAATTTGAATCAGAATCTAAACCAGGTCTATATGTTATGTTTAATTATGCTCCTAATATTTTTTCTTCCCTTTTGAATTACCACTGATCTAGAGAAAATGGTTGATTTATTTACCTTGTTGTTTCATTCTGCGCTTATTAAAAAATCTGATTGCTCTATCTCTTGTATATTGTATGCAAAGTAATTAGATTTGGAACCTGTATTAGATTTGAATTCAAATGTTTTGGAGGTAAACATTACATTATAGATCGTACTATGTGTTTCCTTATGATAGAAATGGTGCTGTGTCTGCTGTCCCATTCATCGACCCTAGATGGTTTGGTGTATGAGTGTTTAGGTGGTTTTAGTCTGATTTGTCTATTACAAAATTCACCATGAAATTTTTCACCTAGTGGTTTTAGTGGTTTTCGATGATGATTGCTCAGGTCCAGTACTTTATGTGGGGGCCGTAAGACAGTACTTTCCTAGTTCTTCTATTTCCTTCTGGCTTCTTAAAAGGCTGATAATGGAGATTTTTGCCTCTTCTTTCATGTGATTTTAGATCTTCCTTACTTGTTTCTAGGAATGGTAGAATAACTGTCATTGCTAAAAGTCATTGGCCTGACAACCTCCGGCTGCATCCGGGGGATGAGAGCTGCTCTGCTGTCCCAGCAGCCCACTGGGATCATGAACTCAGCCCCAACAAAACATTAGAGGGACAAAGCTTAATGAAAGGAGGACACTGTCTTTGTAAGGAGGGAAAGGGAGCAGGACAAAGGAGAAGATGGCTGCCTTGACAGGAAGGAATCAGGGTAGAGAGCTCTGCAAAGGTGGAGGACCCATGGGCCCACTGTTCCCAGCTGATTTAGAGGGGATGAGAGACCCTTTCCCCCACCTGGAACTCGGCAGAACGGGATTGGCTTCCAGGCACCTCTGCCTGCCTACCGTCATTTCTCCTGGTGCGGTGTGCAGCTTCTTCCTGTCTGTTTACTTGTCCCTGACCTACCTTTTACGGCTTTATCTTTGAAGTGAGCGGCTAGTTAGTTACTTTACTCAGGGTTACCTTGGAGTTAGTAAGGGGGGTGTGGATGTCGATTATACTCTATAATCACCCTAGAGTGGGTAATACAGTGACATAGAGTGGATACACATGTATGTTAGTGCATAAGTGGGAATACGCATGTCTTAAGGTTAGGCCCCCCCCACCCTCTTTCCCTATATCTTATTAGAGCTGGAGGTGGCTTATCACCTGTACACTCGGCTTTTTCTCTGTGTCCTGCCTGTCAGCTTAACCATTAAACCATGTACTCTTCCCCCAGCACTGAAGATCGAACCTAGGGTCTTCACAGTGAGTTATGTCCCCAGCCTTCTTATTTGTTTATTTTTTATGTTGAGACAGAGTCTTGCTAGGTCACTACATTGCCCAGACTAGACTTGGATAACCCGCCCTCCTGCCTCAGGGTCTGAGAGTGCTGTGCACCACGCCTGACTTAAACTATGGACTTCTTAAAGATTCGTATCTTGTTTTTCCTTATTTGTATCACAGCGATTTACACTGAGTAGACAGGTACTGCCTGTTTGTGGCACTGAATGAAGCAGACTCAAGTCTATGAACTATTTAGGCTGGGCGAGGCAGATCATCAGGGTAGGTAACATACACAGGTTTTGGTGTAGTTTAAAGGAACCTGGAAACAAAGACTCCAGAGCTCCCAGGAGGCACTCCAAGTAACATTTTTAAAACTCTTACCTGTCCTTTAGATCATTGTGTTCTTTTTATCAATCCCCTTTCTCTTCTGCTGCTCCAGTGGAAGTAGAAAAATGTTCTTCTTATACATTTCCATTTTCATGTAGTTGTGCCGTGGAATCTGTGCATTTCTATTTTTATTACTTTTGTTCCAAGTTACATGTTAACTTTTTGTCACCCAAATAGATTATTTTCTTCTGTGATTGTGTTTATTCATTTCACTTAATTCATAAAACAGCAGTACATTGGCTTTCTGTTGCCGCTGTCACAAATTACCCGTAGACTCGGTAGCTGAAAGAAAACATTATGCGTTTTTTATCTTGCAGTCACAGGTTAGAAGTCCAACAAGGGCCTCAGGGAACTAAAAGCAGGTGTGAGCCAGTTGCTTTCCCTTGCAGTCTCTGAAAGGAAAGTCTGCTTGTTGTTGTTGTTTGTTTGTTGCCTTTTCCACCTTCCTCGAGCTGCCCTCCTTCCTCTTGACAACAGTGGGTCAAGCTCTTCGCAAAGCACAGCGCATCACCCTGGCCTCTTTTTTTCCTCCTCTTGTATTTCTCAGGACCCTTGTGTTTGCACTAAGGCCACTGGTTAACCCAGGACACTCTCTACTTAAAGGCCGGGTGATCAGCAACCGTAATTCCACGTACAACCTTCACCCATTTTTGTCGTAGAACCTCACACATTCACAGGCTTTGGGGCTTAGGGTGTGGGCAATTTTGAGGGGCCATTCTCTTGTCTGCCGCAGCTGTATGTTTGAAATTTGTGTCTCATTCTATTGCCTTTATACCACTAGATTACTCCCAGATCTTTTTCAGTTCTATTTGTTTCTAGCAGATCTGTTTTTCATAGATATGCTGTGGGCGGGTTAGTAAATTTATGATCTTAAAGTGAAGTGAAATCCCTTGTGTGAAAAGTGCTGTACCAGAGCAAAGAATTTTTATTTCTTCATGGAAAAAAAGCATCACTTAAAGCTCCTATTGTTTCCTGCTTTTGTAATAGGATAGTAGCAGCACACTGAACTATACCCAAACATACTAAATAAATTTCATTTTCAAAACAAATGTTGCATGCCACATCATCTGGCTGATTTTACTTTTTGAATAATTTTTTGAAAAATCGTATCTCATTTTACAACTGAAACAAGAAATTGTGATTACTCAGATATGTTCAAGTTATTATTTAGTGGTTTGAGCCTAATATTCCCACTAAATAATCATTGATAAGCATTGTATTTATTTTAATAGCTATCTATTAAGTACTTATAGACATGTTTAAGTCACTGGTCTTGTATACCAAAGTAAAGATTTTTTTTGCTGTTTTTGAAATGTGCTCACAGGAAATTTCGGTAAAAGTTGACGTAAGCGTTTAGAAGATTATTTGGAGTAAGGAAAAGCAGCGTCATCCTAGCTGGGTGGTGATAAACACTGAGGGCCACGGGAGCCCTGCAGTGATGTGAGAAAACAGACCCACGTCTGACAGATCCTCTAGGTTTCCACATCCTCCTTTCCTCACTCATGTCCCCTGTGTTCTCACTTTGGTTTTGCTTCTTTAGGGTCAGGGATATAGCTCAGTGGCACAGCGCCTGCCTGGCAAGCGCAAGGTTGTGAGTTCGATTCCTGCTACAAAAAAAATACTTCTTTTATGTTCATTTGCTGACAGCCAAATGTCCAGTGAAGTAAAAGATGAGGACTGTCTCAAACTTGTACTTTCAAGACTCACGTTTCATGGTCTCCTATAGACTTCTGGAAATGTTTTAATCAGCATGGCCTGGGAAGAAGCTGCAGTCCATCAACTGTGTAGTGCAAGTTTAAGAGCTTTATCTTGCTGTTCTTACTCTCCTACGACAGCCTTAAAAAGGAAAGAAAATCATATATATTTACCACTACCATAAAATCTGAGTGAAGATTTTCCAAGGAGGTGTTAGGAATCCTGGAATCAATGAGGGCAGGTGCACTAATACTCGCATTCTCACAGCTGCTAAGCTTAACGCATTCCCCAGGAGGGCGCAGTTCTCACCCTCAGCTGTGGGCCTCTCCTTGCACTCCCGGCTGCCATCCTGCACCCCGTAACTTCTCAGTGATCCCTGGTTCGTGAAGAGGAGGACACGGTTAGTGTCCTCTAGATGAGCTAAATTGGAGAGAGCCTTCAACCAGGAGCCTGACACCAGTGTTCTAGAGAAGATCAGTGTCTTCCCGAGAGGCGGCAGGAGGTGGAGAAGGAATATCTAGTAATTTTGAGCCAGATAGGCCTGGGTTCAAATTGAACACTACTAGTTATTGTGCAGTAGTTTTGTGACGTCATTTAACTTCTAAGAGTTTCATTTTCTCATGTATGAAATAGAAGATAATTTTTCAGAACCATTGTAGAGACTATGAATAAATTATGTAAAGGAGCTAATATAGACTCTAACACAGAATATGCATGTCTGATAACCTCTGTCCATGACTGCTACAACAAGCTGAGTGGTCTTAGATCATTTATCTAACCTTTCTGACCTTTGTCTCAATTGCTAACAATGATTGGATTAAATCTCCACTAAAATTCTGGCATCTCTAAAATTTCAGTGTCTAGGTGAAACAACTTTGGTCTAAGTGTAGTCCTGTGATTTGTTTCCTTCTGTATTTGGGGGTGGGGAGGTGGCACCAGTGAATCACAGAGGTAGGTTGTTTCAGCAGAGTTCTTAGTTACTGAAAAGAAGTAGCTATACTCATCTCTCTGTCATACTCCAAGCATGTTTTCTTTTATTAGTTTTTATTATTAGTTTATTAGTACATGTGTGTGGTATATGTTTATGTTCCTTGTGTAGAGTTGGTTCACGTACATAACACATCTTAACTCCTTTCTCCATCCCCTTTCCCTCCCCTTCTTCTCCCCGCCTAATCCTTTCATCTCCTTCCTTCTGTTTTTTGTACGTATCTGCAGTGCATAATGTTTACATTTCTCTGTGAAATTGGTACATACACATAACACATCCCACTTCCTTTTTTCCATCTCTTATTCCCCCTCAGTCCCTCGCACTCCCCGCTCCTCCCATCTCTTGATACGCAGGTATGTTTTCTTGACAGGGACAACTCAAAACAGATTAGGAAGCAAAAGAAAAGTCTAAGATGATGACGCTGTACCCCTGAGGTGTGCACCTCTCTCCCGTAGTCACGGTCTCCTTCCGAGAATTCCGGTGCGAGAGCTGCCTGTTTCCCCAGGGCGAACACAGCGTGATACGGACTTTCTTTCATTCCTGTGGCCTCCAAGGAGAAAATGCTATTTCTTCAATCTCTAGATTTCACTTTTTTATCCTCTCTTATTGTAATAAAGCAATTTTTAGTAAGGTCATAACGAAAATTTTGACCTGCTCTACTAAACTGATCAAAAGAAGAGCATAACACAGTTTCACTTACGTAACTGATGATAAAGTCATATCATGAAGTTCAAGTCAAAAGCTGGATGGCTGTGAGTGTTAGCGCAATTTATATTCCTATGCACAGGGAGACCTCTTTTGAGTTTTAACTTTAATTTTTGTATTTGTATAGAAAGAAAGAAATGCATAATATTTCTTCCATCATCACAACTTTTGGAACCTTTAGCTATCTTTTTATCTCTTTATTCTCAACAGTTTTAAGCATGTACTATTCATTTTTATAGAAGTGGGATAGAACATGAAATGATTCTTACAATTTATACTGAAGGATAAATATCACAAGGAAGACATTTGTAAATTTACTGAAGACAAAAGCTAGAAGTAGAGATTTAAAATGACTGATGGAATTATATAGGGAAATAAATATGCTGAAAAAAAACAGTGGAAAAAGCAGGATAAACCGACAGAAGGGACTAATACAGTAGCAGCCACTGGAGCCAGCGGAGGCCCCTGCTCCCCAGCAGGAGCCCGAGAACTGGCAGGAGGCGGAGGGAGGGAGACAGCTGCGAGCAGTCAGCGTGCAGGAATCTAAAACGCAGATGGCAGGTGCTGTCACACGGAGAGCTTATTAATGTCCTCTTATCCATAGGGCAACTGAAGCTCTGTATTAGTAAACTTCCTAGGATCATCCAGTTAGTAAGTATCACAGGAATCCTGAGCTCAGGATTTGAACCCAGGAAGTCTGGTTGGAAAGCCTGAACTGTGAACCACTGAAGTATATTCTACTGAATCTGAAAAATTAAGGATTTTATTCTGTAGTACAAAGCTCCTGATGTTTTGCTTCCATAATGTCTTAAAACAGTTTTAGAAAAGGCTGTGTATTATGGTTACCTAATTCATACCATGTCTCCAAAGCCGGTTCTTCTCTTCTCCCATCAGCACCATCTCTGCTATGTGCGGCCTTTCTGTCAAGCACTGGCTTCACAGGGCCAGCTCCGGCCATTGCGGGAAGTGCTGATATCTCTCTCCATGAAAATCCTAGAGACTGAGCATGTTCTTTTAGGGTCCTTCTTTATGTTAACTTATTGCTGCTTTTAATTTTTAATATTTCATTTTTTAATGTTTGTTTGTGAAGCCCTACCTCACAGGGTGAGCCCTGCCTCACTCCGCCCAACAGAAAACTCCCAGGAGCTCAGGACTCTCAGGGCCTTACATTTCTTTGTACCTTCAACGTTGTCATGAATTTAGAAACACAAAAAATATATGTGAAAGAGAAAGTTTGCAACTCAGGAAGTCTAAAACAGCTGTGCACCCTTTAAGATGAAATTTTACTCTTCTGTTTAAAACTATTTTCAAAATGCCATCCAGTTCTTAGTTATTTCTTTGGTAATGGATTTACTACATGGGAAATATTTGGCCTTAACTCTTCAAGATAAATCCAAATTTGTCACTAAAAAATTAGCGATCCTAGAATTGATAGATTTTTTTTCCTTCCAAGGCCCAAAATTGATTAGAACTTCAGTAAATTTCAGAAGGAATTTTTAAATATTGGTCTGGTGAGTACCCGTTTCTTAGCTAATGCATGCTATTACTAATCAGTTCACTATGAGTTTATATCAGAAAGGCTTTTTTGATAGTAGATGACCATTCCACCATGCTTTGATAAAAATAACATCAGGACAGGTCTGTTTTTTTCCTCTGCTGGCCTCAACTATAATATTTTCATGTTCTGCTTGATCTTAGCAGACAATAAACTGTCTCCAAATATGCATTTACATGGAAATACAATGAAACAGATTCACAATATTTCAATATAAAGTGCAACAAGTTTTTCAAGTGCATTATTCAGTGCACTGATACTAAAATCTAATTTTAAAATTTCATTCTTGATTACAGCTAAAAGTGATCCTCAAAATAGCTATTGGCCCTTTTGGGTCATGGGCCAAAAAAGATATAATAGATTCACTGCAAGAGTCTGGCGATTGAGAATAGTTCTTTTGTGGAAAGACAGCTGCCAATAAAAAGATAAATTAGAGGGTCAGAAGGTTATCTAGAGAGCAAATATACAAGACAGTGTTTAGACTCTGGAATTTATGTTGAGGTGTATCGCAAACCCATGGAATACAGGCATATCACCTTTCCTGATGGGCCCTCTTATTTTCCCTTAAATGTTTCCTTTCACAGGACGTGCCGTACTCTCTGGTACATGTGTGTGTCATGACAAGGCCGCCTGGGAAGGCCAGCCAGTGCTCATAGTCCGCTCTGCGCTGTTCCCTGACTGGCAGGCGTGTTTGCGCGTGAGTCCTGTCTCACCAGCCAAACGCAGTCTTCTGAGGGCCGGAGCTGTCTCATTCCCCCTACACCACATAATACATTTAATCCATAGCTGTGGTCACTCTACCCAAAGCTCACTACAGAAAGCTCCCTGTCAACTACATAAAACGTCCTAATTGCCTGTAGTCAAAGACTCCAGGAGAAGAAGAAGGTATTCACCTGGGTTTTTTTTTTTTTGGTTTTTCTCCGGTACCGGGAACCGAACTCACGACCTTGTGCTTGCCAGGCAGGTGCTTTTGCCACTGAGCTAAATCCCCAGCCCCTCACCTGGGTTTAGAGGTGGACTCTGCCTCTTGGAGATGGAACCAGCCTGGTTTATGGGGCACAGCCATGGTTTGCACCTGCTGCCCCGCATAATTATTAACTGCGTTTCCCTTTTGCTCAGCATCTCAGCTGAAAAACCACACGCTTAAAGCATGTGTGGGAAAGAGCCTAGGATTCTTAGCATGACTCCCAGATCCTTCACAACCTGACCCCTTTTCTCCTGCCACGGGAGACACTCTGCAGCCGTCCAGCAGGGACAAAATCAGTGGAGGTGGAGCACAGGTGAGCAGACGCCCAAGTGCTGCGCTGGATACTCTCCTCGCCCGGCCGCTGCTGAGTCAGTGTCCTGCGCACCTGCAGAGCGGGGTGCAGGGCTTCACAGAAATGAGTCGTACGATCCCTATAGCGCTCCGTGAAGCGGGAACTATTTTTCCCATCTTGTTCATCCTAATGATGACAGTGAGTCCCGGTAGGCTAAGAAATCTACAGACACTCGGCTGCTCAGAGCCTGTATTTGGCCATCACATGGACCACGTGCTTTTCCCTGTAGCATGTAAGTATTCTGGTACCTTTGAGTTCATCTTGTGAAATTATATCGGTACCTTACCTCTACACGGTAATGTTGCTAGGACATTTAAAAAGAAAGGAAAACACCTAGCTGATTTGGAGACTTTGACTTTGGATACCTTCTGAGAACTAATCTAGGCTAGACTTATCACTCAAAACAAAATATTCGCATAAAGTCCTGATTTTTCAATAATATTAACAAAGTACTGTGTTACTGGACAATGAGGTTGTGTGCACGTACAGGCTCGACCTTAACACCAAGCCTTTGCCGAACCTTAAACCAGCTGAAAGACAGCACTCAACAGTAAACTTCCCTGTGGGGTGCACACATAAAAGACTGACTAGGAAAAGATGCAGGCAACAAAGCCAACAATTTTAACGTCTCAATTTAATGTGTACTGGCTGCTGGGATGAGCGGATAAGAGAAATAGTCTATTAAATATCCGTGATGTGAGTGAAAGAGTTCACCAGGGTGTGAAAGTGAAGCAGGGTTAGTTTGGGACAGTGGTTAATGAGATGCTTCAAAATCTGCACCAGGAACAAGGAAATAATATCGCATGGAACATCAGATTCATGGCTGTGGTGGAAACTAGCGGTGGAAGGGCTGGGTCAGTGCTAGGCTCACAAGCAGGTGCGTGTTGCCCTTAGAGGGTTCTGTGTTTTGTGTTCAATGAACTGGTTTTGGTTTTTTTTGTTTTGTCTTTTTTTTTTTTTGCGATACCAAGAATCAAACTCATGACCTTGCACTTGCCAGGCAGGCGCTGTGCTGCTGAGCTAAATCCCCAGCCCTCAATGAACTGTTATGGTTGTCTTGAATTCTTAACTTTATCTTTCCATCTTATGTTGTAAGTAAGGTCCTGTAGGACAATGGCACATGTGCTGAGGGCCTAGAGCCTGAGAGTTCTCATCTTTGCCTTCCACCCCTCCCCAAGTTTTGTTCTCAGTTGTCTTGTACCCCAGACTGTCTGGCTTTCTACTTCCCACTTCTGCTTAGCAACTTCATCTGGCCTCTGCCTCCAGCAAGGAATTGGGTGTGGACTTGGAAGGGTCAGGATGTGTGTACCCAGTGGTGATTCCTGGCGGAATATACTGGCAGCAGTCCATACAAATCTGGCAGCTCCATCGAACCCTGGGGAGGAGGGGAGCATGCGTCAGTCTCATCCAGGTACACCATGTGTCTGTGTGCAAAGGCTGCGATCCCTTGGGGCATCTGCGGTAGCGTTAATTTGGGTGAAGCAGGGTTAGTTTGGGACAGTGGTTAATCAGATGCTTCCTTGTTCCTGGCACCCTATGGGGAAGGGAGCTATGGGTTAGGAGTGAGACACTTTGATCCTCGTGCTGCCACTGGTGGGAGATGGTCTGTGTCAGTCCCGTTGTAGTTGCTGTAACAAAATATCTGTGATCAGGTCATCTATAAAGAAAAGAGATTTGGGCTCATGTATGGCTCTGGAGGCCGGGAAGTTTAACTGGGTGGCAGCACCCGGTGAGGGGCCCCTGCTGCGTCACCAGCTGGCAGATGGCCATGCACATTAGCAGCAAACCAGAAACAGATCGGGCCACTGAGTCAAACTTGCTCTTAAGCATTTTCATTAACCTGTTCCCACTGTAAAATAGACTTTCCTTTACAAATGTCTGCCTTTCTTACTACTTGTGTTTTTCTCAATTTTGGTTTGAGATACAAAGACCCTGGATATCTGGTATGACAGAGATACCTGACCAGTAACAGTGACAGGTCAAGAAAAGACAGGAGGATAAAGAAAAAAAGATTTTTGTGTCTTTAATGGTACTTGTTTTTTCTGCTTTTTAAGTGTGAGTGCCATCCTTTGATTCTGCATTGGGCCGCAGATGATACAGTTGGTCCAAGTGAAATGCGTCCAATAGCATTGCATCCCCAAATCTTACCAGATGAAAATAAAACTGAGGAAAACTCTAAAAATGTCTTTGTCCGTGGAAGGTTCTCAGATTCTGTCAGTCATTTTTGCATTAGCGGTTGCTGGGTGAGGTGGGTGTCTAGGTATCTATTTGTCCCTTACAGTTCAGTGCTGTCCTTGCCTGGGGCCTCGGCCACAGAACTGTGTCTTAGAGGTTGAGAGAAGCCAGATTCTTTCTGAGTCCTGGGGCAGAGCAGCATGTTATGTCAAACTGGGTGTGGGTTCAGTATTCAACAGATTTTGTAACATTCAATTGGAAATAATTACCAAATAGTGTAGGATTTGATTTAAAATTTGTTTTTCAATTGTTTTTTTTTTCAGGAGAACAGGGAAAAATTTATTGTCACACAATAAAACATATTTTTTATAAGAAAAAACTTTATAGGGAACAAACCAATTTCCGTAAGTGGGCTTATCAAAAACTAGTGCTCTGATTAAAGTCTCTGAGCTTTTCCAAAAAAAGATTACTTTTGCTGACAATGCTATTGCCCAACCTTTTTTTTTGTTCTTCCTGTAAAACCCCCAGATTCACCCCTTTTTACTTGAAACCTAAATAACGAAAGGGTAGAACAGCAGACCCATTCATTTTCTCAGAACACGCTTGTTGAGCGGGTCCTATTTTTCAGGCTTAAAATAATTCAGGGAACAGAGCATGAGCAGAGCATGTGGCTCGGGTCCAGCACGAAGCGGCCTGCCGTGTATTTGTGCGGGGGCTTAGCAGTACAAGGTGGAGGGTTTCTATTCATCTGTGATGATCATAATTCTATAAATAGTTTCTCAATGCACAACTGAGGACACTGTGCTACTAAGGAACCATTAATCCAAGTGATTTATTTAAAGTTTTATTTTTAAGCTTAGTAAACATAGTTTAAACAGAATTACTAAACAAAGATAGTAATGTTACTTACACCGAGGTAGGATAGAAGAAATAAAAGATGGATAGGAAAGTGACAGGGAAGACATACTAAAACTTGTACTTTTAAGAAGACTGCAACAGCTAGGACTTGGCTGAAGGCACCTAAGGCCATAACTTGGCTCAATTAAGTAAGTAAGGAGGAGACTGATCCTAAGACAAAGGCAACTCATGTGTGTCCCTTTGGTTAGATTTATGCGCCTTCCCTACCAGATCAGTCACCAAAAGGCCATAAATTGGTCCAATTAAGAAAGTAAGCAACAGGCTAAGAGAATTCAGAGTATTTAAATCACCTATAAAATAAAACAAAGAAAGATGAAGCAGAACAGGACTGCCATGGCTGTGGAATAGACTCAGTAGCTTTTTGGGGAGAGTGGGCTTCTTTCCCCCGCTTTCCATCCCCTCAAGAAAAGCACAGCTGTTCCCAGTTCTAGGGAGGAATGTGCCTCCCTTCTCTGCGCTCTGCTCCTGTGTGCACTCCGAAATCTCTTCCTAGCAAACCCTTCTCGTGCCTTTTACTGACACATCCTGAAAGTTCCTTTTTGATGGATGTCGACAGACCTGCTGCAAGGGTGGGTTAAATTCCTCATTTCAGCTTTGGAAGTCTCAGGCCAGCCCTGTGACAACACCGTTCTGTAGTCTGGTTGGACTTCTGACTACCATGAGGTTTTGCAAAGCTACAACTTAGCGTACGCTCGAGCACACAGTAGGATTTCCCCCATTTTCTACAAAAGTATCCCATCAGGGTTTTTCCAGAAGGGATACCCTCCTTCCTCGAAGAGCATCAGTGATGTCCTTCAACTGGTCAAGAATATCAATTGCTGCCACTCTGGCCTTTGTATGTATAATTATTTTGTGATCATTTAGTTATTATGAATATAATTTGCAGTGGGTTTATTTTTGTTGTTAATTCTGTCCTGTGGACGGACGCTCTGTCTCATCAGTATTGGAGCCTATCATTTTCCAGTAACTGGGCCTCAGTATGGATGTTGACTGCAGTTCAAATATGAACTGTTTGTGCCCTGTTTGCTGTCATGGTGTCAGTTTGTTATTACTGCTCAGTTCTTTGTCACCAGAACTGTGAGACTGGGTGGGGTGGGTGGGGAAAAGGACGGTCACACTACTGAAGTTTTAAAACGTGGGTTAAGTGGCCTTGTATGCAATGAGTGGACAAGTAGCATTTCCCTTGCTTTTTATATTCCGGCTCTCCACAGTGCTACGCACTTCTGCGTAGGCTCCCTTTCAGTGAGGCGCCATCTTCCTGTAGGGCTCAAGAGGCAGCTGAGAGAGAACTGCAGAGCCGAGGGCCCTCCTGAGCGCGGCTGCCTCCCCCATCTGTGGCCATCCTTGGAAGGTTCTTTTGTTTTCAGAACCAAACACTGGGCGGGAGAACTCCGCCTAAGATGATGGCACAGGCAGGCTTTTCAGGGGTGCTTTGCAAGCAGACATCCGCTCAGTGTTCATACTGATGGGACTGAAGCACCGCAGATGTCACGAGCGAGATGGATGCTTAGATGCAGGGGCGCCCTCTTTGCAGCAGAGCTGACCGCGGTGTGTGGACTCCTAGATGCAAAGAAGAACCGATGCTGTACCTTCTGTGGGGATGTCCATGGGCTTAGGTTTTGTTTTCAAATTTGTAAATGATTTTTATTCCTACTAGGAGCTTTATGTTGTGCTACGCTGGCTCCTAGGTAAGATAGTTACTTTCTTATTTCATTAAATCCTAAATATTCTCGCAGCTATATGTAAGCTGTGTCTCTTTTCTCACCATCTTTTTTTTAAAGTGACAGGGATTGTCTTGAGCCACATTTAAAAAAATCTATCTACTTATCTATCTAGACTGTACAAATAGTATATATAACAAACTATTGTTTATATTTTTATGATAACATTTTTAAAAAAAGGCAAAGAAAGCACACTTTTTATTTTGTAGTTATTGAAAAAGCTCTCTTTGATTCACCGATATGTGTATTTTATATTATCTATTACTCTTTCTGACTCTACTTTAATGAACTATTTTAGAAGAGCTTGACTTGAGGGGAAGCTATAAAGCTAAAATTCCTGAACGCACTGCACCAGGTTTTTCTAGTATTAACTTCTCCTTAGAGCATTAAATTTACCACTAATAATCCAGTAATGCTGTTATTAAATTCATACTTTATTTGATTTTCTTAGTTTTCTCATAAGATCCTTATTCTATTCTAGGGTCCCACCCAGAACACTATATTGCATTAGTAGTCATGTCTCTTGAAAACTGTGTCAACTTTTCAGACTCTCCTTGTTTCTGATGACTGTGACGATTTTGAGTGTCCCGATTAGGTATTTTGCGGAAAGTTCTTCTAGTTAGCTTTGAGCGCCTTGTTCTCAGGTTATGCTATGGTTTGATATTTTGGGGGAGGAAGATATAATTACCTTAAAATATATTCAAAGTAAAAAATAAGCCAAAGCACATTAAATTTTTGTTGAATGCTTTTTTACCTCAGAAGTCCAACTCTTCTCCTTTATCTTTTGACTGAATAATCAATAGTCTTGCCTCTGCGTGCAGTGGTATCATTTTGTGTGCTGGCAAGAACGCTGGTGACGTAGCATTTTAGGAATAATTGTTTTTTCTGGGTTTTCTTCAGTTCACTGAACCTCTTCTGTTAAACTTCGAAGCTTTCTCTTTCTTGACCTTTTTAGAAAATGCCAGGCAGTGGCCGCAGGATCACAGCTGCTCCCGGCCAAGTGCAAGTGCGAGTGTGAGACACTGTCAGTTATAAAGTGAGTCTGAGAGACGCTGAAACCGGTGGGAGCCTCGCAGTCCCAGTGAAACACAGAATTCTGAATTTTTAACATGTGATTTCTCATAAAATAACTTAATATTCAATGTTGGTAAATTACTACTTTGGGTTCAGGCATGACTGTGTTGCTTTTTATGGCTCTGCATCAAATTCAAACCAGTAGGCTCCCACCTGCCAGATTAGTTCGAATTTAGATTTTTTGAGGAAGACTGTTTCTCTCCCAGTTTTCAAGCTCACTAAGAGCTGGTGCAGCTGAGCGCAGCCCCTCTGACTTTCACATGGCACAGAAGAGCCCCAGGTGGGCCCCTCTGACAGCCCTGTGTACTGCCCTGATCCCTGTGTGTTGGTTCGTCACTGTGGTGAGGTGCCTGGTGGCCAGAATTACAGCAGCAGCTGGCTCGGACCCTCCAAGAAGGTCTGCCTACAACCAGTGCAAGGGCTTTGTGCTCAGCTGGGCTTCAGAGGCAGGGGGTCCGAGGTGCCCTCTCTGCTTTCCAAAGCAGCATTCCTGCCAGCCGAGGAGAGCAGTGCTGCAGGCACCGCCAGCCCTGTCCGTTAGGACCACATGCTGACATCGCTCTCCTCTCGCCCTGGGAATTCACTGGGAATTAAGACTCAGCATTCCTTTTAAATGGCCATGTCACAATAGGAGCAATCCTACTTCTTTTTTTTAACATCAAAAATAAACCTAACTACAGACACAAGTGTTTACCTACTGTCCTTAGGAGGCTGAAAGCCACGTTGAAGTACATTTTGCTCTTGAAAGTTCTCTCCAGGCCTTGAGGTCATCTGACCTTGACTGGGCCAAAAGAGACCCAGATCTTTAGAGCACAACAGTGTGAGCGGAGAGTGTCTCTTCCTTCTCCTGCCAAAAGTAAAACTTACACACCCTCCGCGAATCTGGTCTCTAAGGAGACATTAGTAAACCAGGCTGTCACTAGTTCAAGGAGAGAGCAGCGCTTGTCATTCCAGTGACTGGGAGAAAGATCAGGAAGAGGAAAAGGTCAGAAGATTGTCTCCAGTTGTTTGATGAGCTGCATGTATTAATCAGAGAACTTAGGTTTTTCTTACGTACTTAAAACCATTCAGATGTTGAATGAGGTACCATAGTAACACAAATTCTCTTACACCAACATGGTGATTGTTGCTTTTGTGATCCCGGGAATATAGGAAATTCTGTTTTATGATTGAAGAAAACAACCACACCCTATAAAGTGAGGAGGTGTCTCAGAGGAAAATGGATGTAATACGGTTGGCTGCATCAGGCGTTGCTTATCTAATCTATATCTCAGCTACTCAACTTAAAAATCTGATGCAGTTTACAACAATAGAATTTTAGCATAATGTGAAAAATTTAGGGTAATAAAATGGGAAAATGAGGGCGGACTACTCTGAGGAAGTGAGGAAGAGTTAATAGAAATGTATGTATAAGGTTTTGCATATTTAGTAAGTGTAGAATATCTTAGTAAAGACCTAGATGTTTCAGGATATAGTTTACAGTATTAAGAAAGTATTCCATCAAATTCTCATTATTAAGAGTTAACGTTGCAGCCAGCTGTGTTGGTGCACACCTATAGTCCCAGCACTCAGGAGGCTGAGGCAGGAGGACTGCTGGGAGTTTGAGGCCAGCCTGGGATACATAGTGAGTTCAAGGCCCAGATGGACTACCTAGCAAGAACCTGTCACAAGAACAGCAACAACAAAATTAATGTTGCATTTTGTCAAAAAAGTATTTAGGACCAGGAAAATAGGATTACAATCACCCCAGCCACATGTTGTATGCTTGTAATAAAGTAATTACTACACAATTATGGCGATCTGTAATATGGTCATAATGTATATGCCACCGTAATACACTGATTATGTGCTGCCAGATTTTTCTTGTGAAATGCTTCCATTTTGGAGCCTGTTTAAAAGTTCTTTTTGAGCACTTTCTCCCTTTACAATATACCCGTCAGCCCTGTCGAACACATGGACTTTCAAGAAATCATCATTGTGAACGTTCTAATTAGTACTTTCTGTGTTAGCACAGTTATAAATAACTTTAATCACCAGTAGGAATGCAGATTAGGTACTGTGATATTTTTCATTTTGCAGGCAAGGAAACTGAGGTGCACAGGGGTGAAGTGCTTTGTCTTGGACTGATAATACCGGGGCAGAATTTAGTCTTGGGCTCCGGAGTCTATGCTTGTAAGTCAAGAAATTGAGCATGACGTGAAACTGTTGTTACAGTGATGGCAGGGTCACTTTGCTTTCCACCATTAGCCCCCTCGCATCGTTTTAGGGGATCATCTGGCCTAGTTTATTCTGCACCCACCTGCGTGGCAGAATACCCAGCACAGCCACAGCACTCTGAAGCTCTGCTCTCTGCAACGCCGGGCTGCCTGAAGGGAGAGGATCCAAAGTAAGAGAGCTGGATTTGTCAACAGAGTAATTACGGGAAGGCTGTTTGCATTACTAGAAGATCAAGTAGCAGGGCGTGGTGGAGCAGGCCTGTATTCCCAGCGCTTGGGAGGCTGAGGCAGGAGGATCGTTGTGAGTTGGAGACCAGCCTGGGCTACAAAGTGAGCTCAAGGCCAGCCTGAACTGCATAGAGAGATCCTGTCTCAAAAAGACAAAGATAGGGGCTGGGGATTTAGCTCAGCGGCCTGGAAGCACAAGGTCATGAGTTCGAGTCCTAATCTCGGAAGAAAAAAACAACAAAAATAAAAAATAAATAAAGGATCTAGTAGTTCATGAAAAACGTCAGTATTTGATTTCCTTTAACAGTACTCCATCTGTCTTCTACCACAAGTCATTTTAAAGATGAAGCAAATTAAATTTGACCAGTTGTCAACACTGTATAACTTTAGCTATTAAGTATGAAAGCTTAAAGGTAATTTCATTCTACACGAATTTTCTTAATTGACATTTTAATTACATACTGCTAAATGAAGTACTGATAGAATTTTGGTAGAACTTCTGATAAGACTACAGTGTCTATATTTTAGGCAGCTACAAGTCCACAAAGAGTTTCCCGGTGCAGAACAGAAAAAGAGGTCTCGTTTTTCAGTTGTCTTGTCTTTCCGTGTCTGCGTCCCCAATGGAGCGCAAGGCTGTGAAATGCCCGGATGCTGGTAGATAGCAAGGGAAGACAGCGAGCAGTGCGAGCCCGCACGAGCAACCAGGCTCTGGCGTCTGCTCTGGTTTGTACCTAGTGGCAACAGCTTCCTTGATCGAAGGTGATTGTGGAAGTAACGAAGTCATTTTTAATCGCTCATGTAAACATATGGCCTAGACTGCGGTACTGTCTGACTTCTTTATTTGTTGTCTTTCTAATTTCAAGTCTTTTTTTTAAACTACTGGGGCATAATTATATGAATCTATATTAAGGAAGGAATTAAAAGATTAGCTCTAAGAGACACTCTACCAAAATGAGAATCATTTAGGAGAACTAGGGGCTTACCTTTGTTTTCTAGAAGGAATTCCTGGGGCTTATTAAAAGGGAAGTTCGGAGACCAATTAAGATACTTACATAGTTGCAAGGCTAAGTATAAAATAAAAATGGAGAGCCCCTGTTTCAAAACGGAAGGGAAAAGCACCAGGCATAGTGGCACATGCCTGTGATTCCAGCACTTGGGAGGCTGAGGCAGGAGGATCGTTGTGAGTTCGAGACCAGCCTGGGCTACAAGTGAGCTCAAGGCCAGCCTGAACTGCATAGTGAGACCCTGTCTCAAAAAGATGAAAAAAAAAAAAAAAGAAAAAAAAAAAAAGAAAGAAAAGCAGGGAAAATTATCATTAAAGACATTAACATTTAAACTTTTCCCCTTACTTTCATGGTCTCACCCATTAACTTGTCATAGTGCTAGTTGCTATTTAATGTCACTTTAATTAAAGAAAAATCATAATTTAAAATTATAAATTGTAGAAATCCTACCAAAATCTACTACTACTTCATTTAGCAGTCTGTAATTAAAGTGTCAGTTTAAGAACATTTGTGTAGAATGCAGTTACCTTAAGTTTTCATTCCTGATAGCCAAGCATAAAGTTTACCTTTTACCTTGATATTACACAGTGCTGGTTTTAAATGCTTTTATTCAATGGAATTACTAAAATTGCACAACTTGTACTTCCTAGTTCCTTCCAGTATATGTGTTTCTTAGAGAGAACAGTGGAAATGATGTATAAAGCTATTATTTGTCTTTTGATGTGTGTACATCGCATGCTTTTAGAAAGGCTGATTTAGGAATGAGGAAGATCTAAGAGGCTGTGCATTGCCCTCATTTTCCCGTTCCTTCCATTTTATCATTTTCAGTGTAAGCGGTCGCCTAACGCAGCGAGGGAACAGAACTAAGAAGGGATACGATAGGAATCCTTGGTTGTCTGTGTTGAGTCAAACATGATTGCTTTTCTGCATTTGAAGCCCCTTCTTGCTCAAAAAGAGTAGTCTGTCAGAGCCCTTAGTGACCCCTCCACACACCTGCACACTCAGCTGCAGACGTGACATGCTTGCTTGCTCTGTTCTGCTTGTGTCTTGCTAAACTCCTGTGTTCCCCGCGTCCTTATGAACACCGTGATAGTGGAGCACCTGGAATGCTGTGCGCGAGGAGGAAGAACTCTATAGACATGTACGCTGTTCCCATCGCCTCTGCTTACACGCACATGCCAGTATCCCATCACACGTCACTTTCGAAACACAATTTCAAAGACAGAAGTATTAACAATTTCGAGACGGTGACAACAAGGCATTAGGCCAAGCATGGGGACCCTGTGTCTTGCATGTCTGTGACAACGACTGCTTCAGTAATTTCACCATTACGAATTGGAGTAATAGTAATGTTCCAGGTAGAATTGCCGTAGGCAACATTAGCTGGTGAATATCATGTTTTTAACAGTGCCTGGCATATGGAAAGCCCACAGCATGTGGTAGTTTGGTAATAGCTGTGTTCTCTGTACCCCCAGTAAAGTTAAGCAATGGTTATTGCAATCCTACTAGTGGACCTATTGGTTTGAACTGGGTCAGGAATGCCTGGTACAAACCCCTGTAAGGAACGTATACTTTCAAACTCATGGGACTCTGGCACGGAATGAAGGGCCCTTATCTGGGTAATGGTCACGAGGCAACTGTATAACACACAGGGAAAGACCCTGAGGTGAGTCCTGAGTTGCCTGGGTTACTTTCTTCGGTGGTTATCACTGGGGCAGGTTAGAGCAGCTGGCGCGGCTGGGGTGTCTGGAGAAAGACAAGGGCACACGTCATGAAAGGCGGTCGCACCGCCAGGCTGTCTCCCTCTGAAAGGGGAGTCAGCTCTGCAAAGCCTTAGTCAAGAAAGCTTCTGTTCCAGACTCATAGAAGGAAATATTTAAACCCAGAAGGAAAGCAAAATGAGGGTATAAATGAGGTCTGCCTGAGCAGAGAGAGGTTTACTGTTCAAAGTGACATCTCATTTATATGCGCTTGACTATAGCCTTCAATAAAATTTGGTGTAGAATAAACTTCAGGGTACAAAGGTTCCAAAGAAATATTGCCGATAATATTCTTCAACCAGTTAGTAATCCAGTAGAGATGCTACACCTTGGTGTTATCTTATGTCCTAAATATATTTGGTTTATTTGTATATATTTAACCAATGATTCGTCTTGGAAATATCAACTTTTTAAAAAGAGTTCCTTATTGAATTAGCACACACAATTATTTTAACATAATTTTATTAACACCTAGATATTTTTAAAAGATTCTTTATTAACTTGTATTTCATCGATACACATTTTAAAATGAGGCAAGGCATTATAAAAATTTAGGTTCCCACGAAAATGGGCAATCTTAGATCATAGCACATATAAGATCCCCTTGTCTTATGTGAATCTTCCATTCTCTAATTTTGGGATATTACATTGCCCTTCGTGAGGAGAAGGCTAACAGAGTGAGCATAATATGATTTTAAAAAAAAAAATCTAACAAGAAGAGTATTGATGAAAATGTGGCATAAAATCTGTATCTTGCATAGTTAGGACTTCTTTCCAACCCCTTCCCACTTGGATTTGAAAATCTGGATTTCATTTTCAATTTAGAAATGTAATGGACTTCTCAGGAAATACTAACTTTGTGCATTCCTGGACCTCTCATTCCCTGGTCCTGCGGGTGTGGAGGTGAACCAACCCCAGGAAATGCTGAGTCAGGACATGGGCATGCCGCTGTTCTTCAATGATTTTACCAGTAAATTATGTTATTATTGTTCCCAGATGCAGAGCCGAAGTACCTGATAGTTGTACGTCCTGTTCCCCCTCCGAGTCAAAAGAAGTCATGTTCAGGTATAGTCATTTTCATTGATTATTTAAAATTAACTTTAATCCGTGACTTTTCTTCTTCTTCCTACACATGGAGGCTAAATGCTGCAGCGATGCTGTAGGAACACATCGAGCAGATGGATCTAAGTCTACACCACCTTCTGGAGAAGCCCCCCAGCCTAGAGGTAGAACTGTGCGGGATTTTGCTAGGACCACCCCTTGCAGACGTCGGGGATTTAGGCGCGTGACCCAGAGCTGCACCCGGTTCTGCTGTGTGATAGGGTTGTTTTGTGGATTGAAGGAGTTAATGACAGCTCCTGGCCTGTGGTCGGTTTCATTCAGGGCTGGCTCCGGAGAGATGGTTTCTGTTTTGTCATGTGTGAGCTCTTTACTGTTGCACATTTTCCCCTTTAAGGACAAAGGTTTATGTCTAACCTTTGTTTATGGAGACTGTCTGTATTTCAAAATGATGCCTCAGGGAAGGGGATGGAGGAAGAGCTGAGATGTGCTCTGGGCATGCGTCAGCCCCCCACGAGGAAAGGGGCTGCTATGCAGTGCAAACACGTGCTCATAGAAATCAGAACCGAAGAAAGAAAGCAGGAGGGCCCTTTGATAAAACGGTTGCGTCCATTTTCCCAACCCTAGCCTGACCGGAAAGAAGAAAGAAGGTACCATGTGAATAATTGCATGGGAACTTTCCTATGATTCAAGGAAAATTAAAAGCCCACCATGTATAATTTACTGAGACTCCCCAGGTTAAATAAGCTGAGATCTGCCTTAAAGAAAAAAATGGTAAATCTGTATTTTTTCAATCTGGTGTGGCACATTTCTGTCTCTGTATAGAGAATGGACCAGGAGTTTGCTTTGAATTTTCTTTTTCTAATGTGAGCAGTTCTTCCCTGATTGTTTCCTACTTATGTTCGTCTTTTATGGAATACTGGATATCACGTAGAAAGGGATCCTTTGTTTGCTTGCTATACTTTTCTGTAAAGATAAAACAGGATGAAGAGGCTTTGGCAATTCAGTGGGTCTCTCGCTTGTGAGGTAGGTGCTGTACCACTGAGCTACATCCCCAGCCCTCCACATACTTTAAAATAACTGTATCCCCAATATTTAAAGACTGTATTTATTACAATATATTGAACAGAAAAGTCAAGAAACATGAGTTTATTTTCTTAGAATCTTATTTCACATGAGTATTTATTGAACTGTTTTTTGATACAAATAGTATCATGATACCAATAAAAAAAATACATAAGAGAAGTCAAGAAAACATTGTGCCTTACTGGCATTTTGCAACTGCATTTCATTTTGAAGCCTGTATGACGCAGAAGAGAGGATACTTTTCATTTCATTATGACCAGTTCAGGAAATTGCTTCATCTTATTCAGGATGTGATACCCTGTCTTTCCTTTCAGGCAAGGGATATATTTTTTGTTTTTTTAAATTTATATTTGGCAGTGAGGCAACGGCTAAAAGATAAACTTCATTTGTTTTATTTTTTGCATTTATATCTGCTACATAAATGCTAATTATTTCATCATTCCCATACAAAGACCAAAAACTTGTTAAAAACTATTTGACAATCATATAAGCATTAGGTTCCACTAGGGAAAGATAGAAACATGTATCTTTGATTTCTAAGTAGTGTTACCTTCATAAACTGTGAGTTCAGCCAATAATGTCGTAAAAAGAATGAGGTAATAACTGAAGAGACCTAAATTTGACTTTTATTTTGCATTCATTGCAATTTTAGACATCCTTGAAACTTTTCTGGTCCTTGTTTTTCACTCGAAATATAAAAGTTTTGCAGTATAGTGGTGAAAATCAACTTAGAGATAGAAAAAAGAATATGAAAATCTACTCAGGGCCTTTTCAAACTGTACGTGCCCCTTACTGCAATTCAGATTCTTGTTTGCCCTCCCCAGAGTTCAGATACGGGCCATCCAGATCATCCTTATAAAATGCACAGTCATAGGTAGATCAAGAAAAGTGTATAGAGGAAGATAAATGCAAGTTTGCATCCAAATAAATGATGACTATCCTGGTAAATTACTGCAAATATCTTTAAAAAGTCAATTATTCATAATTAAGAAAAAGGAGTTCTAGTTTTCTGTTGTACTGTAGTTGTGACCATGTGTGACTGCATGTATGAATTATTTTTCTGTTATTATAACAAATACTGTGACAATCACTTACTAAAAAAAGTTTATTGGGCTCAGGGTTTTAACAGGTTCAGTCCATGGCTGGTTGCCCCTTTGCATAGGGTTGTGAGGACATCTCACATTGGGGGTGCTTGGCAGAGCAGAATTTAACTCCCGGCCAAAACACAAAAAAGGAGAAAGAGGAAGTGTCCGGAGTCCCATGATCCCCTTGGGGGCATTGCCCCCTATGACCTAAGGCCCTCCCACTGACTTCCGCCTCTTCAAGATTCTCAGATCCCATCAGTGCCACGGGTGGAGGGCCAAGCCTTTGACATATGGAGCTTTGGGAGACACTTAGTGAAACCACAGCAGCTTAGAGAACAACACATACTATTTACTTTAAAGAAAGCTAGAAGATCTTGAATGTTTTAAGCATAAGGATGGTTTGTTCTTGTTGAACTTTATACAGTGTATATAAGTATTGAAAAATTATGGACACCCCATAAATATGTACAACTTTTATGCATATCAGTTAAAACAAAGAAGCCATCTATCTTATAACAAGGCAACTGGCTACCACAAGGTTGTATATATTCTAGTAAAACTACAGCGATGAAACAATTTACCAGGTTTCCTTAAGAATTTTAAAATTTATTTATCCTCATCGAGGCAGTGTGGTTCCATGACTGAGATTCTTCTTCTTTCTCACTGTCTTCTTAGTCCTCCAGTTTCAAAAAAATTCTTTAAGTTGAAAAGAATCTACAGTGAATCAACAGCATAACCTTTTAAAAAATTTTGTTTTAAAGAGAAAAAAAAGTAAAACAAAATTTCAAAATAAGATAATAGGGGAGTAACAGGTTAATACATTGTGCATTGTTATCTTTAAATTGGTTATGCAGTGTAGAAGATATATGCACTTAATTGTCCAAACAATATCAAAACAAGCCTTTCTTTCAATGAACTAAATTAGTTGTGTAGCAATCTTAACTCTCATATATATATAGATAGATATAGATAGAGAGAGAGAGAGAGATATAGATATGGGTGCATAGGTTTTTTTGCTTCTTCCTTCCTTCTTTTCTCCTTTCCCCCATCCTAGTTTCTCTTTTCTTTTGAAGAGTTTCCTCTCATTTTCCAATATCTATTGTACATTTTGGATCTTATTTACTCTTCCAGCTTCTCATACTAGGGAAACAACATGATGTTTACACATGGAGTCTTGTTTATTTCACTTATGAGTATGGCCTCAAGTTACATCCATTTATCTATGAAAGTCTCCAGTTTATCCTTTTTTATGGCTGAGTAGTAGTACTCCATTGTATAACAAGACCTCATCTTTTTTATCAATTCCTCAGTTGATGGGCATTTGGGTTGTTTCTAAGATCTAGCTATTACAAACTGTGCTGCTATAAACATAGGTGTACACAGATTACTGTGGTATGATGTTTTTAATTCTTCTGGGAAGATACTCAGAAGGGGAATATCTGGATCAAATGGGACCTCCAATCCTAGTTTTTCGAGGAATTGCTGCACTGATTTCCACAATGGTTGTACCAGCCTACACTCCCACCAACAGTGGAGAAACGTTTCTTTTTCCCCACAGCCCCTCCAGCATTGGTTATTAGTTGATTTCTTGGTGATAGCCATTCTTTCTGGGGTGAGGTGGAATCTCAGTGCTGTTATAATTTGCATTTCTTTAATGACCAATGATGTTAAACATGTTTTCATATATTTATTTGCTGTTTGTATTTCTTCATCTGAGAAGTTTGTATTCATTTTAGATTCCCATTTTCAGATTGGGTCTTTAAATTTGGGAGGTCTGATTTTTTGAGTTCTTTATATGTTTTTGATAGCAGCCCTTTGTCTGAGGAACAGCTGGTAAACTTTTTTTCCCACATTTTGGGTTGTCTCTTCACTCTGTTGATGATTTCTCTTGCTGTACAAAAAACTTTTTAATGAGATGAGATCCAAGGTGCTAATTCTTTGTGGTAGTTCCCATGTGATCAGGGCTTTATTCATAACATTTTTGCCTACACCAATGTCTTCAAGAGTTTTACATATTCTATCTTCCAGCAGATTTAATGTGTCTGTTTTAGTATTTAGAACTTTGATCCATTTCAAATTTAGTTTAGTACATGGTGAAAGATATGGGTCTAATTTTAATCTTTGGCATGTGAAAAACCAATTTTTACAGCACCATTTATTAAAGAGGCTATCTTTTTTCCAGTGAATATATTTGCCACTTTTGTCAAAGATAATGTGGCTGAGTATGTCTAGAGTTGTTTCTGCATCTTCTAATCTGTTCCATTGATCCTCAGGTCTATTTTTTTTTTTTTGCCAGTACCATGCTGTTTTTATCACAGTAACTTTATAATATAATTTCAAGTCAGGGATTGTGATGCCCCCTGCCCTGCCCTTGTTGCCCAGAATCACCTTTGCTATTCTAGGACTTTTGTGGTTTCAAATGCATTTTAGGATTTCCACGACATAACTCTTGACACTGCCTGAATCCAATTGGTCCCATCAGAGGAGTTGTATTTCTTGTATTATTTCTACTCTTCCAGGATTATTAAAAATGTGTGTACATGTTCCTTTTAGGCATTTTTTGTAAACTATGTGCTTATTACAATAGTACATCATGGGATTTCGTACTTCTAAATAGGTCTTAAAAAGGAATGTTACCTAGAACCTAGATGAGAAGGTTTCTTTCCTCCCCTTTGACATTACTTCATACGAGTTCCCAGGAGAAAATAAACATGTTTTCATCTGTAAAAAAATGAGTGATATGTGCACGGGGTTGTACACGTATACACTTAGGTATTTATGTGTAAAAATACACTGAACATAGCCAAGACCTCAATATCCATCTATGGCCCACAAAAAAAAATGAAAACTAGGTTTACTCAGATATGGCTTATATGTACCCATATGCATGTGGATGCGCTTGCATATGTAAATCTACTAATATACATTTCATGTGACTCATCTTCAAATTCATGAGCAAAAATTGTAATATTTTTTCTTATATCAAAAGGAATTTGGTGTTTTCACGCTTTTTATCATCCTACCCAATCATGGTTATGCATTTTATCAAAAATACATTAACTCTCTCCAGAACTAACTGGTGTGCTGCCTTGGCAGGTAAAACTCGCGCCCGTAAACCTCTACAGCTGGTGGTTGGCACTCTGTCACCAAGCTCGGTCTTCCTGTCCTGGGGTTTCCTCATCAATCCTCACCACGACTGGACATTGCCGAGCCACTGTCCCAACGACAGGTAATTTGTCATAATAAAAATGTCTTTCCTCTGAAAACTAGCACCTCTTTCAGTGGTACTCGCATGTGCATTTTAAGAATTTATACATATAAAATGAGCATTTACTTATTACCTGTTAGCTGCACAGTTGTTCTAGGTTTGAGAGAAACATAGATAACATGAGTCAGGGGTCCTGTCTTGCCAGTTATGATCTGCCAGAGTAGAAAACACATGAATGTATCCTTCAGCCCAAGAAGGAAAATACAAGGGGGAAGGAGCCAATAGCAAGTGGACAATGTCAGTAATAAAATAACATGGGTTACAGGAGGGGGCTGAAGGCAATTGGGAAAAACTGTGAAGAGCTGAAAAATTCCTTGGAAAAGAAAAAGTCTTTGGTCTTTCATTTGAAGGAGTGCTTGAAGCAGTAAGGGGGCCTTCAAACCGAGGGACGTCACATTTGCCTTTACTTGGAAGGTTGTCACCAAGGTGAAACCTAGGTCCCCCCTAGACTTGAGTGGATCAGAAACTCTGAGGCTGGAGCTCAGCCTCCGTGTCTTCACAAGCCTTCCAGATGGCTCCAGTGCTCACTGGAGTCTGAGAATCACTAGTGTAGACAGCGGGAGACACAGGGGAGAATCAGGCAGAGGGAAAACAGAGATGAAGATATCGTCTTCTTCGGCAGAACACAAGTGGAAAGTCAAGTATATTTCAACATTTCTGCTGCGCATTCATCCTTCCACCCCGCACATGTATTCAGCACTGTGTACCTGGCATTGTACCTAACATTGCTTATGGAATGGTGCAGCAATCTACTTATCATAAATATTTATCACATTAGCTGGCTTCAAAATTCAGAAACATACGAATGGAGAAGCATTTAAATGTTTCAAGCTTTAATTGAGACATTTTATTTTAAAATATTTAAAAGAAATACCCACGGTGACTTTTACATTTGTGAAGTTTTTTCATTCCCCTAAAACAAAAACAATGAGGTATAATTTAAACATTGTAAAGTGCACAGACCTTATGTATACAGATTAATCTGTTGTGGTAAATGTATAAAAGCATGTGTTTTACAATAAGAAACAGAACATTTCATCACCCCGGAAAGTAGATACTTTCCTGTAGCAGCAGCCACTGCTTTGCTATTACTATCGATTAGTTCCGCCTACCCTAGAACGCATTTAAATGGAGTTATATAGTAGGGGGTTGTTTTGCCTGGTTTTTTTTTTTTTCATCCAGCATGGTTTTGAGAGTTGTTCATGACATTATAGCATTTTGTTCCTGAGTAGAATTCCATATTTGAATATTCCACTTTATTTATTTTCTTGCTGTAAACACCTGGACTGTGGTGACTTTTTAATGAATATAGATTTCGCTAAGAATTTTTGCATAAGATTTTTGTGAAAATACCTTTTAATTTCTTTTAGATAAAGATCTAGAATTGGAATTGCTGCATTACAGGGAGGATGCATATTTAATTGCTTTTGTCTAATTTTTCTATCAATATACCCCAGGCAATATATGAGGGCCCTGGTTGCTCTACATCCTCACCAACACACTGGAATTCACAGTATTTTTCATTTTAGCTATTGCAATGTTGCACTTTCTCATTGGAGCTTTAACTTGCATTTCCCTTGAGTTAAGGTAATTGACCACTTTTTCAGGTACTTTTTGGGGATGTGTGTATTTTTGTAGTGTTTTATTTATTTTTGTCTAAATTAAACAAAAAAGGACCTTTTGAAATGTTTACAACTTCTCAAACATACTTTTCATATGACTTTAATTAGGAAATCTAAACTAAAACAGGAAAAGAAATCAAATTTTTCTTTTTATGTTCATTGTTCTCAAGGGATAAGTACTTAGAAAAGGGCATATAAAAGATATTTCCAAAACCCAATTTTTGAAAAATAATTTTGAGATGTTTCAAAGAATTTGAAATATTCCTTATTTCACCCACCACTAAGCCCATGACTTATTTTGCTTGGATTGTAGACTCTTGAAAGTACATGTTTTCTTGGAATAATTCTAGTTTCCAGTGGATTAGTCTAAGATGCCAGTGCTGAGAAAATAAACATTTACTGGTTACTTTTTTAAAAAATCCCTTATTAAAATGGAAAGCAAAAGAGGGAAGGAAAGAGAAAGGAATGGATGAAGGATATCATTGGTTTCTCAATGTGCTTGATAAATCTTTGAGACTATTTGTTTCAACAGGTTCAGTAACCCAGCAAATTCTTACATTATTTGGCTGTAATTTTCTCCCTGCCCTGAAGTAGTTCCTTCAAATTTACTTGGTCCTATTGACTTTTTCATGAAAGAATTTATCTGATGACTAATTTGGATGGACAGGTTTTGTTACAGGAGATAATGAAATAGATAAAATGAGAACAGACTACTGAGGGCAGAGGATCCTTAGCGCATTTCACGCTCAGGCCCAACCCCCTCAGACCACACATGCATCTCACCCTGTCCCCCTGCGTACCCAACCCGGCCCTGCCCTGCTCATCAAATACATGGAGTCAGACATGTCAAGTCACGATATTTGAAGTTGGGAATTCCACTTTAAATGCAGTTGTAGAAAATTCAATAATAACACCTCATGATGTTTGCATTCTTTCTGTCCTGAGTGGGAGAACCAAGGCAGTCTAACAGCTACCAGAACTGTTAGGATCTGACTTCTTGGGAAGAATTAAATAGTCATGAGCGAAGAGAGCATTTGAGGTTCTTGTTGATCCCATTTACTCAGGACTTTCCTCTCAATTAGCACTTAAGGAAGAGCTGACATTTAAAGTCTCTTTCTTGCTTGAGAAAAATTAGTAGTCCTTTTGTAAAAACACTAGAAATACTGTACACATTATAACACCCAAATAAATCTACCAGAACTGCAAATAAGTATAATTAGAAGCAGACTGGGTGAGATTTACCCTCCTATGCTCATGCAGACTTTTAAAAAGTAGTTTTGACTAATCTAGTAGATTATAATAAGCAGTAATGTCTAAAGAGGATGATAACTTCTCGAAAATTGGGAGATTAACACAGCTGAAGTTTTCTTTCAGGAATATCCTGTTACAAAATCACTGGACTCTAAACCCTCTTGGCTTGCTACACAAACACCAACTGGTGTCATTTTAAGTCACTGGACGTCTAGTTTCTGAACTTTCTCTAAAGCTTCTGATTTACAAAAACCATTTCATGTTGTTTTGTAGACTTTCTTTATCCTGTGCAAATGATGAATTGGAAAAGTTTTTTGCTATATGCTTTGACTTTGGACTTTCTATATTAAAGCTTTTAAATAAGTTAAGTTTCTAAGGACAAAAAACCTTCTGTGAGCCATGTTTTATTCCTGTTTATATGGAGTCTGTACAGGTCTCCCCAAAATTTAGACCTTTTTCTGACTTCACATTGGAAAATATACACACTTCATTTACAGTTTCTTTTTTAATGGGCTTTAAGTGGAAATATGTACACATTTGTCCTCCATATATGTGAGACAAAAGAAATCTTTTAAGTTGGCCCAAATGAAGAGTAAAATGTTGTTAACCAAAATTTATCTCACCCTTAGTAGTTTATTTTTTTCCTTCCAATGTTTCCAACTTCTTAAACTTTCAGTATTGCTTTAGCTGTCATTACTTTGCAGCTTCTTAAAGATTTATAGTTTGTTTAGAAATCATTTTCACATTTTCCTAACACTTTCATATGGTGTTTATTTATTTGTTCTGAATGTAGAATGAGTGCTCTTTTTTGGGCCAACCCAGAGCAGTCTTTCATTAGTCAGTTTTCTTGCTGCTGGAGCAAAATACATGACACCCACAATTTAAAGTATAAGCTCTTTAATTTGACTCATATTTAGGGGGATTCTGTCGATGGTCAGCTGGGTCCACAGCAGAAAGGGAATAGTGGAAGAGCTCTACGGCTGCCCATTCCGTGGAAGCAGGAGGAAGGGGCTAGAGACAAAGATGCACTCTCTTTGGACACACTTAGTGGATGCCACCAGCCCTAACAGCACCCCCTAACAGCACATTCAGCTGTGAGCTCATCAATGTATCAGTCCACTGATGGGTATGGCAACCCCATGATCCAGTCACCACCTCTGAACACATGAGACTCTTGGGGGAGATTGTAGATCAAATCCACAAGAAAACTTTTGCTTTTTATCTTTTCCTTTGAAATTTTAAAATATTTTAACGTCTAATTTCTCACTTTGTTGAGCTCAATTCTCTGTTACCCACTTGTCTCCCGGGCCGTCATCTGGCACCTAAGAAGCTCTCCATGGGCACGTGCCGAATAACACCCAGGGCAACATCAGCATTTTCGATTTTGTGTGTCACCATTACCTGAAATTGAACATGCCAAAGTTGAGGTTATACTTCTTCTCTTGATATATCCCCTTGCTTGCCTTTTTATTATTTGGGAAGTAATAAAATTTCTTCCGTTCATCCAAATTTGAAAATTTATCATTTTTTCTACATTTCATCTTTGATTATGAAGGCCCAGGTCATACTGATTTTTGCTTTTGAGGCATAACAATATCTGAGCCTTTATCATCTACTTCTCCATTTTCATACCAACAGTGCCAATCTAAGCAGTTCCGCACAGCTCACAGGAGTCCTTTCAGGTGTGCTCCTTGAGAATTTTATGCCTTCTTTTATCAGACAGAGGGAAGCTGGTAGAGATTCTTCAGCAGCTTCATAAAATTGAGCAGTGAGGTAGGATTGTAGATTTATTGACAGTGGAAGGATTATGGATGGAGGAATCTTAAGCATAGTTGTTATGGTTTATATTTAAATGTCCTCCAAAGCCTCATGCAGTCATAGGTGGGGCGTTTTGGAGGTGGCTGGTTCTGGAGTGTGTGATGCTGGCATCAAGGGTGTGTGGTTACTAGTTTAGTCCACTGATTGGTTTGGCACAGTTCTGGGTAAGATTAAGGGTGCCCCCACCTGGCTGTGAATGCTATCCACCCTACTGGTGCGTAGGCTTAATGAGATGTAAAGGACAGAAAGAGGGTTGCTGGTTGTGCTTGGTGCTTGTCACTTGCTGCTCTCTTGCTTGCTGCTTGCTGCCTTCTTGCTGCCCTGCTCTTCCATGGACTCTTTCTCCACCGTGGTATCCCCCTCTGCCATGCCACCCTGCCTTAGAGGCAGCCAGCTATAATCAGAAACCTCTACAAACTGGGAGCCAAATAAACCTTTCTTCCCCTGACTTGTGGGTGTTGGATATTTTGTCTTGGCAATGAGAAAAGTAACTAAGGCAGTAGTCCAGATAGAATAGAACAAGGAAATGAACCATGGAAGAAATGAAATAGAAAAAAGTGTGGTAGGTTGACAGTTGTCAGTGGTCAACTGGTGACACCCAGCTCAACTGAATCAGCATGGTGCTGGGTGTGGAAGGCCACCTGAGGATTGCTGCCTGGGGTGTAATAATTTGCCCAGGAGTACTGCTTAGGAACAGAGAGGGGGTGGTTGTCTCAGTCACTTGCTCGTTGCTAAGACACAATACCCAGAACTGACAATGGAAGGATGACAAGTTTATTCTGGCTTACAGGTTTAGAGGTTTCAGTCTATAATCAGCTGAATCCAAAGCAGGGTGGCATGGCAGAGGAGAAACAACTCATAGTGCGGCAGAAGGAAGCCAAGGATCAAGGGAGGAAGGAAGGAGATATACTCTTCCACCATGCCTCCTGTGACACACTGCTTCCAACCAGATTTTGTCTCCCGACACCACATTTAACTATAATGAGTCTACTGATAAGTATGGCATCCCCATGATCCGGTCACCTCCCCAAAGCCTGAACTATGAGTGCAGGAGGCTTTGAGGGGACATCTGGAAATAAACCATAATGTAAATGCAAGTGGAAATCATGAAGTAACACAGAAAAAGATGTCCACCCCTGCCAGATTGTCACTGATTGGACATGAAGGGAGAAGGGACCCCTGAGCCCACAGAAATGGGATGGGATCATAAAAGGAACACAATTAGGAAAGAAGAGCAGACTTTAAGGTAGTTATAAAATTCATGGACATTTCACTATGATAAAGAGGTTTGCCACCAAATTGTAAAGAGATTCGGGCATTTGGGGCAGTGAAAAAGCAGATTTTTCTTAAGAAAGTTTGTACTCTCAGAGAACATGAGAATGCAGACTAAGCCCACGGAGTCAGAGGTCCAGTGGACTGGGGTCATGAGAGCCGCTCAGAAGGTGTAAACCAGGAGGACCTTTCACAATACCTGCAGAGACTCATTGGAAGCCATTCTTCCCCTGACAGTACAGGCTGTGGTGAAGCTCTGGAGAAGTCCGCAGCAGGATTCCTGCTGCCTGTGCTGACAGTTGGGGAGAGGACACTAACTGGTTGTGGGGTCCCAATGCCATGGGAAGCTGGAGAGAAAAAGCTACAAAGAATGGCTTTCACCTCAGATAGCTCACTTGAGATGTTAGTAAGAATTGCCTCCTCAGTATTCTATAGCCATGATGAGGAGGAGGCCAAGGAGAGAAAACAAAGAGACCGAAAAAAAGCAGCTGCTTTTGCTGCACCACTAAGAGAAACAGATCCCAGGTCTGATGCCCGGGGCTCCAAGAAGAACTCCACAACTGCATTCATCGGCTACCACTGTTAAAAGCCAGGCCATCTCAAGAGGAACTGCCCTAAGAGGCCCCATGGGCCATGCCCTGGATGCAAAGGAGACCACTGGAGATCGGTCTGCCCTCTGAGGTGGAGGCCCCAGAGCTCAGACCCATGCTACCAGTTAGTCCAACAGGAATGAGAGGGCTTGGGGCATGGTCTGTCTTCTCCCTCTGGCCAGACCGTCATCTCCATCGAGGAGCCCTGGGTAATCATGACTATGGAGGAACAAGAAAACAGCCTGTTGCTAGTCACAGGTGCAAGTCTCTTGGTCCTTCTTTTCAATCCTGGCCTTCCTTCCAGCCATCATACCTCAGTGAAAGGAGTCACTGGTGAGGAGGTAATATGCTATTTTTGACAACCCTTAGGCTGTAACTACTTATTAGATCCTTCTTGCCTATCTCTGTCTTCCTGAGAAACCACTCTGAAGATACCACCATGTATTACAGCAGCCATTGATATTTTCCTACTAATCTATCCATAACTGTGTTAAGTTTGTAATGTTCCTATCCTATTTCATAATGTATGTTTATTATTATGTGTTTCCTACAACAACCATTGAGAATAGTTAATGATTTTTCAATAGGTCACTCATGTATAGCTCTATTTATTTTCTTTAGAAGCCTCTTTGAAGATACCAAAGTATAGCACAACAACTCTTGATAATCTCCTACCTCTTTTGTCTCTAACTCACTATTATTTGTCTATTTGTTTTCCTGAGAAACTATTTTGTAGATAATAATATGTAAAACGATAACCATTGATAATTTCCTACCATTTTGTCTGTAATTTGCTAAGTCCCCCCTATTATTATGTTATCCTTCTTTTATTCTTTAAATTTTTTTTTTTTAAAAAAAGAAAGTTTGTGCTAAAATATAGAAACAGGGTTAAGAGGAGAACGTTTTTGTTTAGGTGGAATAGAAAATACTTTTATATTCAAGGACAAAGTTCCTTGAAAACTTAAGGTTGAAGAGCAGATGGAATAAGAAAATGGAATATATGACCAAAAAATCTGTGAGAAGAGGAGATTTGCTTCTTCCCCTGAAATTCGAGAGGGATAAGAATGAAAGGGAAGAAAGACACTTGAAAAGGAGGAGGTGGGCAGAATTTGTATCATTGGTGAGAATCTCAGTAAAGCAGCAACATTTGACAAAGGGTGTTAGGGAGCGGCCCTGGATGTGAGGACACTGGAAATTATGTGTCGTGAATGTTTTACAAAATGAAATACTTAATTCTATCGAAATAAAAGCATTACTGAAGAAAACTATAGAAAGACCAAAGGATACCTAATGTCATATCGCTAGGTAGGGTAGTTTGTAGCAGGACTAAATTTACCCCTTTGGTGTAATTTGGCGGTTATATGATTAATTCAGCTTATGGGGTTTTCATCCCTGTCTCAGGTACATTAGAGCAAAATGTCAGAAATGATATTGCAATAAATTTCTATGAACAGAAAAGATCTCTAAGATTGTCTAGTGTCCAAAATCTCTGACAAAATTGGTGCATAAGAGGGAAAAGAGATTCTTCTGAGTTTGTTCTACGATTGTACAATTGACTAGTACCCAAGTCAAGCTACTCCCTGCATTTCTACTGCATTTCGAGGAGCTATTGGATCATTAAAGCTATGATCATTGTCAACACTGAGACTGTTCTGGAGGTCCAAGCAACCAAGAATGTCAGTTGAACCAGCACTGCCTTCAACAGTTTTCTACCCCTTAATAACGACATGAGTGACTCTGTTCCTAACATGCATAGCACTAGAACCAGCTTTTCCAGAGGTCTGGTGATACCAACCTCTAGCTACTGTCTGTGATTTTAGCTGATGTGCTGCCTCTCTGTGCAGTTGGACCCAAATTGAGCCATCCTTTGGAAAAAGGTGTAACCAAAATTTTGATTCTGAACATCCTCAGAAAATATAAGAATGACTATCTGTTATGGTAAATACACAATAAGATAAAAATAAATTAAAACACTTGAATGGTGCCAAATGGTGCTCTTATTATGGTATGTCCCTTCATTTTATGTTTTTCACTTTTTTTTTTTTTTGCAAAGCACTAGAGTAGAAGAGTCTAATGAGGAGAAAAAAGTTTTAGATTAAGAGTAGAAAACAGTGTGTACCTTGGTTCTGTGACTGATTATTAGAATGACTACTTCTTAGCCCTTTCAACTTAAATAAGATTATAGATTTAAGCAAGCAAACAGATAAGCAGAAGTTCATTATATTTTGCTTCAGCTTGTGTTGGTTCTACAAGAGCTACACTGTGGGAAGTAAAAAATGACACATTGTAAAATATAACTACAGCCCTAGGTTTAAATTAATATTTTTGATGATTGAACTATTGGCCATTTAGACAAATTATATTCTAATTTTAAAAGGATTCAGTGAGAAGCTAAATATCCACTCTGTTCATGCCATACATATTCATGAAGCAGGTACTGTGTGCTGGGCTATAAAGCACAGATTATTAATTTAGGCCTATATTTTGTTTCATCTCACTACTTTCAGTATAACTAAGTGGCCTCATTTGCTCTTTCCTTTCGTATATAAAACTTGCCTATATTATACAGGTCAACTTGGACAGTACTGGCAAGGGTAAGCATAACTGAAGCAAAGGAGAAGAGCTGGCCACCCATGTACCTGCCAGAGTTAATACAAAGAGGGAATTTTGGATGCCTTGTGATTGAACTAGAATAAATTTGTGGGCTGTATTTTTTAAACATGTGGTTAAGTTTAGGACCTTTAAAGAGCACAGAACATTTCCATCCCATTTTATTCACAGCAAAATGATGTAAAGTCATGTTGACTTGAAAGCCCCTTTGGTAGTTCTGTGAGCAATTGGACCCTGGATAATACAAGGAAGTCCTCAAAATCTGTCTATGCTCAGATGCAGGATTGTGGAAGCCCATTTGGTCGGATTTTAGTTTCTTAGCACTTCTAGAAAGTCCTGTAAGAATTAGGACAGGGAAAAAACACCAAAAATCCCATGTAGCATACGTGCCCAGAAGTGCATTTCATAAACTCTTGTTGATATTTTGATTTACCAGACACAAAGGACTGGTATTCTCTAACACTTGTTTCCCAGGCAGTTAGCGTTTGGGCTGAAACAGCCTGCTCTGCTCATTCTGCCTTCTGCGATGGTAGAACTGGGGCTGAGAGCTCTGAGTGTGGCTTTTACTGGGAAGAAGCAAGTCAGTGAACCATTGCAAGCATTTCAGGGCTGTGGAACTCGTACAAGAGTAGACTGAATAAATAACTTAAAGAGCAAAATGCTTAAATTATTTATTTAAAAATAAAAAACAGATACAGTTTACCTATCAGCTGACACCACCTTCTAAGACGTCTATCTAGGTACCGCTTGGTGGAAGCCAAAGGACTATCATAAGTGTGATGATCTTAGACCCCCAGCCCCAAACTGAAAGACCCAACCCAAAAATGGGCGTCTGAGACGAATGCACGCTAGTAAACATCAGATTGTCTCACTAGTGTGAGACATTGAATAAATAAACAAGATCCAAAAGGTACAGTAGAGGGCTGGGGATTTAGCTCAGCGGCAAAAGCGCCTGCCTGGCAAGCGCAAGGTCATGAGTTCGGTTCCCGGTACCGGAGGAAAAAAAAAAAAAAAGCAAAAGGTACAGTAGAGATTGTGAACTGGGAAGAAACTGTTGAAAAGAAAAGACAAATTTATCTCGGAAAGGGGAAAGGAAGAAAGGGAAAAATAAAAATTACATTTACACACAAGACAGTTAAGATAGCTGTACAGCTGACTTCTTTTAGTTCATTGGAGAGAAAGATTTGTGTTAATATTGTTGGAAAAAGATGCCTATATCTTATATTCGGAATAACTACTATGAAGACAGTAATATGCAAGGTATTAATGATTGTAACTCTTCTACTAACCTGTTTGAAACTGTCTTATTGTTATTTTAATTTTTTTCTCTTTAAAATAAAAAAATAAATGTTATGGTCTCGCAATACTTACCCTTTATAATGCTAGGGATAATAACATAGTAATATTTTGTGAGAATGGTTTAATATATCTGCTTTAACTGTGTGATTTATTTGCGATCAGTTATTTTCATTCAATGTTTTTGTAAAATCGAGTATCTACATAGATACATTTTCCACTAGTTGTTCATCCTCATGACTGTGGACAGTAGTGATGTGAGGCCCTTTCATGATCTGCCCCACTTTCTGCTTCAATAGAGCCAGAGAAGCCTTTCTTTTGTTTTGGTTTTGCCGTTACCGGCTATAAAAGCCATTAGCTGGGTGACACTGGACAAATTAAGCAACGGTTCTGAAACTTAGTTTTCACATTTATGAAATAGGATTAATCCTTTCCACCATTTAACATGTTTTGTGATAAAGGAATAATATATGTAAAATCTAGCCTGCAGTAAAGGTACAGAAAATAGTGGTAGAGATTATCTTACACAGACATGTGTACCCCTGAGTTAGGAAGCCCTAAGCAAGCACATATCAGAGATTTTGAATTTGCGTTTTACATTTTCTTATTGTACTTAGCTTGGCTGTTTATTGGTCTTGATACTTTTATGTAATAAGTCTATCCCACCCTTAGCATGTACTCCTGCACACATCTTAGAGTCTCAAATTCATCTTTTGCAAAATTGAACGATATTACCATTAATGTACTTTCCAGAAATAAAACGGCCCGATTTCATAAATTATTATGAAACTATGATATTAAGTTTTTATAAAATGATACCTATGTTCTGCTCTATGTATAACTGGAAAGAAATCAATTTTAGACTATGAATTTGTCAAACAGCAAGTAAAAGAACTGGGGACTGTGGAGTTCTGCCAGACCAGAGCCAGGTTCCTGCATGGTCCCCCAGCCTCAGTTTGAAATTAAACTCTTAAGTACACATTGAACTATTTTTCATATTCTTTGCAGATTAAAAAAAAAATCTGAACAGTCCAAAATTACATTTAGTTTTCTGAGTAGATTAAAGTCTGTGATGTATTAAAAATTTGTGAAAGTATATTCTGAATCTCTCTGTGATTTTAAAGTATTATATTCTGATTATTCAACAGACTTTACACAATTCGCTATAGAGAAAAGGATAAAGAAAAGAAATGGATTTTTCAGCTCTGTCCAGCCACTGAAACAATTGTAGACAATCTAAAGCCCAACACAGTCTATGAATTTGGAGTAAAAGACAATGTAGAAGGTGGTATTTGGAGTAAGATTTTCAATCACAAGACTATTGTTGGAAGTAAGTTTTGTTTCAGTAAGCCTTTGTGAGTTTTTCTTTTTTTCTAATCATCTGAAGCTTAATTACTGTACTAGTTGCATAATATGAAATTAGTTGATTTCCATGTCTTCGTATTTCTGAAAATGCCAAAAGAATAGAATTTACTATTATTTCAAACCTTTTAGGTGATTTTAAAGAAGTGATAATTAATATTTGCTATTTTTAGGATGTTGTTGGCAATTGTAGTGTCTAAAATAAAGCCTTGACCTGTGAGCACAACTGATCCAGAAAAGCCCAAATTAAATGTAGAAATGTTCAGAATGGAAAGGTAGCCCAGCAAACGCGGGCATAGACAGGCAGTAAGGGGTCCTGAGCTTTCTTCTAGTTACCTTTCGCTCGGGCTTCATTGGAATCAACGTTTGAAAGTGCAGCTACTAAAATAGCACACCCAGACTGAAGCCAGCACACGCTGTGGTCCTCTCCGCAGCGATTAGCTAGAATTGACTGCGGAGCAAAAAGAAAGAGATAGTGACACTCTCCATTGTTTTGACAGGTAAAAACAAAGTAAATGGGAAAATCCAAAGTACGTACGACCAAGTCCACACAGTGGTATGTACCGGTTTGTTTTCAAGAATGTATCTTAAAAACTGTGTTTTCATGGTATTTCCGGTGAAGTATGAAATATGTATAGTTCTGTTATGAACTACAGAAACTATATTAACTGACTGGCAGTGGGGTGTTGGATAAAAGAATGTTTTAGGAATTGTTTTCTTTTTCTGAAAACAGGTACAATTATGTCCAGATCATCTCTAGTTTATTTAAAACTCTAAATTTCTGATATTCAGTATAATTATTCTCATATGTGAATGGTATTTCTAGGTATTTTGAGGTGACACATCTTTTGTCCTGTGGATTGTTTTTTATATAACACTTCAAGGGCAAATTGATTTGTACCTATTCTAGGTACACTGCTAAAGTTCATATCTTTCCTTTCTATTTTCTATCACTTCCTACTTAAAAGAACCAAAATTTTCAAAATGATTTAGATTGGAATTTTTTTTTTCCGACAGGGTCTCTCTATGTAGTGCAGGCTGAACTCACTTATGTAGCCCAGGCTGGTCTCAAACTCAGGGAGATCCTGCTTCCTCAGCCTCCCAAGTGCTGGGATTACAGGCATGCGCCTGGGTTGGTTTTGAAATATATTCAACCCCTATTCAGTTCCACAGATGTCTGTGTGTTTATGAGTCAGGATTCCTTCCTGTCCCTTCCATGTTAGGTACTTCTTTCCGTCTCACTTCAGCAAACAGTTTTCAGATCTGCTCCTGAGAAGCATCATATCGTTTACGCACGAACTGGTGTGATGTCCCTGCTGTAGCTGTGAGTGAGCTGCTTGTACCTCAAGTCACATATCCAGTAATAAAGTAAAGGTTACTATATCACTGAACAGGTAGAGGGGCACTTTGGCTAGAAGAGGGGAAATTGGTGCTGTGTACTGGAAAGATCCAGCCTAGGAGATATCCTATAATCAAGTGAACATGCACATAATCCTCACGGGTGCAAGCTTGTTCTCTGCAATGCGTGCATGATGAGGATGGATAGTTCTCCTTGTGTCTAATTAAATAATTCACAGAATACCCCTACTGGTCATGTAGCCCAGTCTGAAAAAAGTTAGCATGTATTGTTTTAAAGAAAAAGGGTTTTCCTAGAGCCTTGCTTACCCTGTGTCCCCCGCACAGAAAGATTCAATGCAATGACAGAAAGAGGCCTTACTAAACTAAAACCGGTGAAGAATTGATTCCGACAGGATAAATTCTTTGTATGGCTATGGTTTTAATTGGCAGAAAAGTGTGTTCATCACAAAATTATTATTAAACATTAATTACAGGTATTAGATTATTGTGATTGCCAGGAAACAATTTCAATGAATTTCAAATTTCAGTACAAGAAAGGAAATTTCAGCTAAATTCTCAGGCCTTTTTTTTCATTTTTTAAAAGTGGTATTGTTTTTTTGAATATCTAATATATCTAATATTTAAAGTTTAGAATGTAAAAATGAGAAAGAAAGCATTAACAAAGCTACCTATAATACATACATTAAAAATAATAATATAATAAATATAATAATAAATACATTAAAAGAGTATGAAATCACCTATGGTCTATTGCTAAAACTTCAGAACTTTTTTATTTTAAAAAATTAATTATTAATTTAATGGTACAAGTTTATGAGGTCCACTGTGATAATTTGATATGTGTATATAGTGTGCTATAATCCAATCAGGATAGTTAGCATTTCCAACTTTTGAAGCTTTTTAAAAAATTCATTAATTCTCAGTAATTCTGCAAATGTATGAGGTACAGTATGGTATCAGTGTAAGAATAAAATGTGCACCGATCAAGTCAGGATAGTTAACATTCGCCTCTGCTTATCTAACTTTGGGCTTGGAGCCTTTGAGCATCAGTCTTTTAGTGATAAAGTGTGTAGTACGTTATTGTGAACTACACTCAACTCACCCACGCTGTGGAACCCTGGAGTTAATTCCTTCCATCCAACTGTGTTCGGGAGGCTTTATACAACCTGAGTGTATGATAATGTAAATAACAATTACATTATACATTCAGACCTAATTACTTTAAACATCCGTATGTGACAAAACTGTGCAGTATTTGTCTTTTGTGTGTGATATAGTTCATTTAACATACTGTCTTGTGGGTCCATCCATTTTGCTGCAACTCATAGGTTATCTTTTTTTGACTGAATAATATTCCATTGTATATATATATATATATATTATATATATATATATTTTTTTTCTTTTTCCACTTATCTGCTGACAGAAATCTAAGTTGATTCCATATTTTAACAGTTGTGAATAGTTTAGCAAAAATCATAGGCGTGAAAGTGTCCTTCATATGCGGGTGCAGTTTTCTTTGGCTATGTTCTTGGAAGTGGGACAGTTGGATCGTGTAGTACTTCTAGTTTTAGCATTTGGGGGAACCTATATACCCAATAAATAGTTTTACTAATCTATATTCCCACCACCTATATATAAAATTTCCTTTCCTTTCATATTCTCAGTAACATTTGTTATTATTTTTGTCTTTTTTGGTATTAGCCATTTTTATGATGGTGAGATATCATACTGTACTTTTGTTTTACATTTTTCTTAGCAGCCAGTGAAGTCAAGAGTTTTTAACTTACATTTATTGGCCATTTATTTGTATTTGTACTTTTGAAAACTATTTGTATCCTTTGCCCATTAAAACAAAATCAGGTTATTGTCTCTTGAGTTTTTAAAGTTCCTTCTATATTCTAGATATTAGCCCTGCTTCGATGACTGTTTTGTATGAGTTTCTCCCACTCTGTCATTTCTCTTTATCCTATCATTTGCTTTACAGGTAGAAGCTTCCCCATTTGACGTAACCCTTTGTCTATTTTTGCTTTCATTTTAGCGCTTTTGGGCATCCAGAGTACGGTTGACTGCACCAACGTCTTCAAGTGTCTCTTGCAAACACTTCTCTAGTATTTTCAGTCTCTGCTCTTTCATTGAGGTCTTGCACCCATTTTGAGTTGATTTTTGTATAAGATGAGACACGGGAGTCCGAGTTCCTAGCAGTCACGTTCGCTGGAGAGACTGCCCTTTCCCCAGCCTATGTCTTTGGTTTTTGACTATCCATGCTGGGATTATTTCTGGGCACTCTGTTCGCCGCATTCACCTGTGGGTCTAAAGCTCAGAACATTTTGTTTTTCTGTTTCGAAGCACGTGTTAGGGTTTGGATTTGAAACATCTCCCAAAACTCGAGCTTGATTGCCAGCTGATTGGGTTTTGGGAAACAGTAAAATTGTGAGAGCTCAGACGGCATCAAGCGAATTAGACCACTGATGAGGTCACGATTTGAAGGCCTCATTCTGGGTGCGGGAAACACCTGACAGGACTGGGCCGGCAGTGTGAACTCAGGACTGCTTCTGACCCCCGGGGTCTTCTCTGCCTTCCCTCGACCTCGGCTTCTCGGCTGCCACTGGGAGCAGATTTCCTCTTTCTCCCGCTCCTGCCAGTCTGCCTTTCTTTCTTTCTTTCTTTCTTTCTTTCTTTCTTTCTTTCTTTCTTTCTTTCTTTCTTTCTTTCTTTCTTTCTTTCTTTCTT
>NW_004955427.1:2474776-2490427 GCF_000276665.1 Chinchilla lanigera | reverse complement strand
TTCCTTCCTTCCTTCCTTCCTTCCTTCCTTCCTTCCTTCCTTCCTTCCTTTCTTTTTCTTTGGTACCAGAATTGAACTCACAATCTCATGCTTGCCAGGCAGGCAAACTAAATAGCCACTGAGCTAAATCCCCAGCCCTGGCATTTATCTCTGCTTGTGTGTTTGAGACAAGGTTGCCAGGCTGTGCTCAGACTTGCAATCCTCCTGCCTCAGACTCCAGTGCTGGAGTTACAGGTGTGGGCCACACACCTAGCTGGTTTCTCTGCTGAGGTACTACTATAGTGAGCACATTAGAAATCTTTGTTCACATTTCTGGCTGTTTCCTCAAAACACTTCAAAGTATGTACTAGTAATTTCTATTTTTAATATTTGTAAGTCTTCCTAATAGGTATGGTCAAATTTCTTTCCAGGAAGGTTTTGAAATTTGCACTCTGGCCAGCAACATTATATATTTCCATCGTTAGAGTTTTGGCTAATGTGATAGCTTAAAGTGGTTATTTTAATTTCTGTTTGCGTGATGCTGCTAAAGCAATGTTTTCTTCCCGTTATTAGCCATGTGTATTTTCCACTTTGTGAGTTTGTTGGGCATTTCATGGATTTTTTTATTGAATAGTTTAAAGATTTTTTTGTTTGTTTGTTTTGTTTTTCTCCGGTACCGGGAACTGAACTCACGACCTTGCGCTTGCCAGGCAGGCGCTTTTGCTGCTGAGCTAAATCCCCAGCCCCGACATTAGTTTAAAGATTTTACAGATTAAATGCTATTTTTTCTCACATTTTTAGTTAATTTTCTTTATGGAAATTTTTGAAGAAGACAAGTCTTGAAATTTGCTCAAATTATTAGAAATTTTTCTTGTCATATCTTCAGATGCATTTTATTGACAAGTCTCTCATCCCCTAGAGAGCAGGTACTGTAAAAATATTCTGCCTTTTTTACTTTTCTAAGTGGCTTAATTTTGCTATGATTAAACTATGCAGATTTTATTTTTCTAGGTAGTAAGATTCTTTCTTTATTGAGCTATGTATTTCTCCTGAATAACTGATTGGCCCAGAACAGTGCTTTGAATTGAGTCTCTCTCTAAGGTCTCTTTGGTTTTATCTGTCTTAAATCCCATCAGTGTCGTGTTTGAAAGATAAATCTACTCGGCTCACAGGTGAAGAGGTAGTAGAGCGGCTTCCTGTCCCTCTTCTGGAACAATTCTCACTCTTTGTTGCGGATGGTTTCTGAGGAAGCAGGTCTTATCGCTTCCTTTCTTGGCGAGCATGTTCACTCGCTCATGTGACCGCTGGTGTTGTTTCTTTCACTCCTTCTTTTCAGCTATCATGTCCTCATAACTTTTATTTCTTTTGGCAGAATAATTTTTTAGGGTGAGTTACTCAGCAAGATTGGGAAAGATGACTCACATTTTTCTGAGGGAATATAATTTGTTTTTTCTCATAAACAGCCATGATAGGAAGAGCTGGGGAGAAATTTCCTGCATCTGTGACACAGACCCAGATGTTCTATCAGTTCAGGCTGTGCAGTGCATCCCTTCCAACTCCAGCCAGCTCTGATAAGCTCTACTTTACAACTCTTGGTTATTTCCAGAGGAAAAGCCAGGTTCATCGAGAAGATATTTTAAGGCTTCTCTGTAAAACTTTATGATTACCTTCTGAACAGCAGAAAAACCTTTCGTGCATTGCATCTATGCTGTTAGCTAGCTCTGGGGTGTGGAAAGGTTGAAAAAGATCCATATAAGATAGCCTTTGCCCGTCTACGTGTCTGCACAGAATTGATTCTGAGAATTGGTTTGATATTTTAGAGGTATATCCCGGTCCAAAGAAAGTCTGTGTTCAAATATTCACCAATGTCTTCTCTATGTTTGGTCTTAAATGGCAGTGTTCCAAGAAATCACAAATGAACTCCAGATTTTTTTAAAGTTTAAAGCAAAAGACACTTTGAAAAATATTTTCATTCATCTCTACTTTCTTATACATAAACCTCATAAACAGCAAAAATTTAGTACTTTCCCGAGAGAGGTATTTGAAATGGAAAAACATTTTGAACTGTAGGCTTTTTAAAAAGACAAATAATTACTAGTTTAAAATTTTGAGTATTAAGTGCATTCTGTCTCACCTGGTTCCATGACATATTGCGATAGCATCCTTACGTTATCACAAATTTTACTAAATCTAATTTTCAAACTAATATTGGAATCAGGAGGCAGTTAGCATCATTCAGAATGAATGGAGGGTCTCTTGGCTCGTGTGGCTGCTGCTGCATTTATTTCTAAATAATCAGAGGCCGTTTGTCTCCAAAGGCATTGCTTTCACCACTTTAGCATTCCTTCTCCACCGACTGTCACTAACTGCGTCTCAGCCATGACATCCAAGTACATCTGTAGAATTGAATTCTCTTAACCAATCGCCCTGCCCAGGATAGAGTACAGTCTAGGCTCCAAGGGACAGGACCTCTTGAAAGCCTGGAAAGCGCAGCATGTGTTATAAGGTATCCGGGAAGTGTGCGCTTCTCCCAGCCTGCGGCAAACGTTTGAAAACTACTTGTCAAGTGAAGGGAAGAATGGGAACGGTGGAAGGAAGTAGCCCTGGAGGGTGGCGTCAAGAATGGTAAACGTTACAATATTTGTAAGTCTTCCTAATAGGTATGGTCAAATTTCTTTCCAGGAAGGTTTTGAAATTTACACTCTGGTCAGCAACATTATATATTTCCTAATAGGTATGGTCATTTATACCTAATAGGTATAAATTTAATGCGGTAAACGTTTGAATACAGTAGTACTCAAAGTCAAGTGGAGGGAAGAACGGGAGCGGTGGAAGGAAGTAGCCCTGGAGGGTGGCGTCAAGAATGGGAGCCAGCAAGCTGTGCACAGAGAGCGCCCGCAGGAAACTGCCGGAGAAAGTCATCGCCAGGGTGGCGGCTGAGGGCAGCGACACTGTGTCCACGCCGCGTCTCATGCAGTCCGTTCCGTGACAGCACCGCAGTCTGGGTAACTGACGAAGAACAGACATTTGCTATGTAATCTAGAGCCTGTGAAGCCCGAGAGCAAGGCGCGGTCACCCGCAAGGCCGCGGTGGAGGCGGGAGGGCAGGACGGCACGTGTGAGGGCAGAGAGGCCCCAGTCTTCCTTTTATCAAGAGCCCACCGCAGTACTGACTAACCAATTCACCAGTTAATAGCGGGGCCTCGTGATCCGGTTACCCGTAAATGTCCCACCGGTCAACACTTTCGCCCTGAAGGTTGTTTCTCCCATGTGAACTGTGCGGGGCACACACACCATGGCACCGCAGTAGCCAAACGTGCACGCCGTCTGCAGATCTTCCTGCCTCATCCTCACCGCAGGCCCCACGCCCGCGCGGTCAGTGCTCATGAATAGATGCTTGTGATAACAAGCTAGGGCATCGAGGAAAGGTCAGCGGTGGCTTTTTAAAAGTGTTGTACTTGTAGATATTTGTTCACTAGTCCACTCTTGGTGCATCTTTGGATTGCAGATTAGGCAACAGAGCAGTTATAGGTCCAGGAAGGACTGCACCCTGCAGCTGAAGAGTCTCCCTAGTTTGACAGCACATACTGGACCTACATTCTTGTCGTCAACCTAGAATATTGGTCTGCACTGCAGGACTCAGAACAGAAACTTTGTTCCATTCCTGTGGTTAGTAGAGTCTTTTCCATTTGTCCTGCTTGTTCAAAATTAATCATTACAACACAGGAAATAAAAATTTGGTATGACACAATTCAAAAGCAGTCAACACAGCAGCATGTAGACATTCCTGCTATGATGAGGTAAGTGCTCTGCAAAACTTGATGCTTTTGCAAACTATGCCGTAAGTAAAGAACTTATAGGTAAAGCAGAACTTTTATAACCACAGATCTAACAAAAATGAATTTTGGGACCTGGAGAAACTCTCGTGCAATGGGAGGCTGGCACACTAGGCATTTAAAACTCTCAGAAGTGTTAAACTCATAGAACTAAAGAGTAGAATAGTGGTTACAAGGGCCTGGGGCCCAGGGGGCAGAGCAGAAGGAACTGGGGGACACTGGTCAACTTTACGTTAGATGGGAAGAAGAAGTTTTTGAGAACTATTACATGGAAAGATGGTCATAATTATTAATAATTATGGTATAGCTCCAAATTGTTGCATATCAATTTCAAATGTCTCACCACAGGAAAAAGAATGGGTAACTTCCTTTCGGAGGATATGTTAATTACTTGGTTTAGTCATTGCACATTGTACACTGATATTAAAACATCATATAGTATCTCATAAATACAATTATAAAAAATAAAGTTTAAAAATGTGGGTTGCAAAAAAGTACATGTTCGTTTTGTAACACGCGCCCACGTGCATGCACGCATGCATGCACGCACCAAAATACTCTCAGACGTGGTAGAGATGGTGTGCTCAGCACTCCTTTCTCCTGGAGCAGAGCAGGTGAGCGGTGGAGGGGGCAGTTGAGGGCAGCCTGGTGGGCCGCTCTGAGTAGCCTTCTGGGGCGGTATAGCAGGCTGCAGGCCTGTCTGCTTTCTCCAGAGAAGCGTCTGTGTACAGTGCTGAGATACATTTTCTTTTGATGAAGCTGAAAGCAATCTTTCTGCCAGTGAAAACCTCAAAGCCAAGAACACTTTTCTTTCGTGCTGAAAGTTATGTTTCTATTCCTACTACGCCCCTCCTCCTGCCTGGGAAAAACCGTGTCTGAATTACACTGAAATCATCCCCCTGTTGGCCAGTAGTGCGTGAGCGGAGCTGCAGCACAGAAGTGTGCAAGCCGCTGAACGGACTGCAGATTAAAACTGCCGTGTCTGACTCTAACTGGAGTTCATCCTTGTAAGGAATTTGGCAAATGTAAAAAGTCACGCAATGAAATTAATATCGACTGATAGCAATTAACAGCTGTTAAAAAAAGACTATGATGTCTTCCTGATGGGCTTTTGTCGATACGTGTTTCTTGTAAAATTGGGTTGTACTGTGGGAGCAAAACTGTACCCTTTGTATTTATTTATGTATATTCTCCGTATACTTCCATTAAAAGGTAGAGATAATTTCTTGGTGTTTTAAAATTGATTTTATTGATACGATTTAGATCCACACAGGGATCGCACTCGTCAGAGGGTCTGTACCTGTGCGTGTCGTGCTCTTCTTTCGTCCCATCCGCTCCTCTCCCCGCAACCCCTCCTCCCCACCGCGTTTGCGGAAGCTTTGCTTCCCTTTTCTTCCTTCCATTCTTTCTCCTTTCCCTTCCTTCCCCCTCGCCGTCCTGGTTCCCCTTCCCATCTGAGCGTTTCCTTCCTATTTCCCAGTATCTGTTGCACATTTCGTTCCTTATTTGCCCTTTCAGCTTCTCATACCAGAGACACAATGTGATGCATAAACTTGTGTGTCCTACTTATTTCACTTAAGAGTACGGACTTATGTTTTTGGTGCTGAGACTCAGACTCAGGAGGACCTTGCGCTTGCCAGGCAGCCATTGTACCGCTGAGCTATATCCCCTCCCCTTGGATTTCTTTTAATCTTTTTTTTTCATTTCCCTTTTCTCCTTTCCCTCTCCCCGCTCCCTAGTGCCCTTTCTTTTGAACAGGTTCTTCCTATTTCACAATACCTTTTATACACTTCCATCCTTATTTACACATTTGGTATTTCAAACCTAAAAACATCATGCCACAGTGATATATGCACATCCATGTTTATACCAGCACAGTTTGTAAGAGCTAAATCTTGGAAACAGCCCAAATGTTCTCCTCAGCTGAGGAATGGATAAAAAAGATGTGCTTTTTTAATACAGTGGAGTACTACTCAGCCATTAAGAAGGATAAACGTGAGACATTTCTAGGTAAATGGATGCACCTGACACCATACTCGCAAGTGAAATAAACCAGACACACATGTGTAAATATCACAGCCTTTCTCTGGTGTGAGCTACCTACTGCATAAAGAAGGAGCAAAGTGCATAAAATGTATTGTGAAATAGGAAGAAATTGTTCAAAAATTTTCAATAATGATTTATTTAATAAAACCCGTACTTTTGCATGAGGTTGTTTTAAACTGTGGTTATAAAATTCTGTGTATGAATGATTATGTTGTTGATTAATTCTTTAGTTTGGGATGTTAAGGAGATTACTTGATCAGTGAGTTTAGATACTCATTTTAAAAAATTATGTGATATTAAATTTTCAATTCTTATATTTTTTAAGATAGAAAGACCATAACATAAGAAAAATAGCCAACAATAAAATTCATATTGTGACTCTTCTTTTCCATGGACATATCATTTATTACAATGATAGCATGCTAATAAGCTTTTTGTTCACAGACATAAGCATTGGTTTGGTAAATAGCTCACATTCTTGATAAGCAACAAGTTTGCTAGATGGTGTGTCTATATCATGCATATATGAGGTAAACCAAGTAACAAAAGATCAATGTCACTGCGATCTTTTCACCTCAACTCTAATTCTCCTATATGAATTTGCTGCCCACTTCTTCACCTTTCTCATTTTTGTCTTGTGAACATGCCAGGCACTAATTCCACTTTAATCTCTAAACCTAGCCATAGTTAGTCACTCTGTGATATAAAAAATTCCTATAAAACTTCTGAAACCATTTGAATGAGGAGAGGAAGCATAGTCCTTTGGGATCCACCCCTCTAATTCTGAGATTCTTTGTGTGTGTGTTCAGAATGGTTGAGCACAGGGTTGAGGGTAAAGGACGTCTTATCTGAGTCCTGGCTTTGCCCTGTGGGGCAATAAATGCTTGCAGTAGTTCTTTCCTTTTGAGCAATGGGGATGGGGGAGAAGAGAAAAGAAGGAAGGGGAGAAAAGTTGCGTACAGAAGATAGCTAAGATAATTGTGATGCTAATTTCTATTAGTTCATTGAAAAGAATAGCTAGTGCTAATATTGCTTGATCAGTGTTGCGTGCCTGTACCTGGTAATCTGAGCAACTACTCTGAAGATAACAATATGCAATACAATAACTGTTGTAAATTTCCCGTCATCTTGTTTTCAAATTCTGTATCAGTTTTATTTTTTTGTCCCTTTAATATAAAAAAATAAAGTTAAAATTAAAAAATTAGAAAAAGTTAATGATTGCTTGCAGCCAGGAGCTCATGATGGCTGTGGTGTCTGCATTAAAAGCAGGAGCAAAGGAGTTTATGCAAATAATTGATATTGATGGGAAGGTAGCATATACTCGGAGTTGTCTTGAGAGAAATGTGAAGACAGAACTGGATTGGGTCACATCTCAAATGGAATGAAATTATTCATGTTAGATGTAGAGGATTTGGGTTTTTCCACTGCAGTTTCTAAGTAAATGCAAGTTCTGAAAAAAAAACTGCTTCTGTCAACAATTGGTATATTTATGGGGAAAAACAAGTGAGCCCAGCACAGCAGGCAGATGTGTGTGCGAAAGTGCTGTCCGTGACCATTCAGTACATGCCGTGGGAGACCTCGGCGAAGTCCCAAAGGGGCTGCTTCCACGGCCCTGACTCTCCTTTCTCTAAGTTATTAATGATGATGTAAAAGCTGATCTTCTCCCTCTCTTTTCAGCCAGCGTATATCCCAAGGAAGCTGATCCCAGTCACAATCATCAAGCAAGGTACTCCATCTACTCGAGCTGCGAGGCTCCGTCTGCTCAGTCCACTCTTTAATATGCTTTAAACTGAGCTCCTGGAAGGCAGCACACACTCTCTCAGTTTTTGTGAATGCTGTTCTCCAGAAAAACGTACAAAGAAAGAGTATGGGCTAGTAAATTAGCAGCTCATAGATAATTTTGACTCTTGTACCAATAGGCAAAATTTTGGGCAAGTCACAGGGGTTGGACAACTCTGGACAAAGCAGCTATAACGTGTACTAAATTTTTCAAAGTCTGAAGTGTGCGGGGTTTGCTCAGGATTACATTAGCATGCTTGCGAAAAACCGTTAACGCAATAGTTGCCTTAGGATACTGAAAATGAAAACTGCTTGGTGGCCATTTTGGGATCATAAAGATATCCAGGTTTCAAGAGTTACAGTGTCTCGTTTCATTTCAGAATCCATTTGTTCTTTGTGTTATCTTTCAATTTTTCAGTTTATTAAAGTGACTGCCCTATTTTTTAAGGAAGTTTCTTGGTGGAAGAGACAAGGGACTGGGGTGGTTCTTCATTTTAAGAAAATGCAGTGTCCTAATTCTACTGTCCAAACAGGGTCAGTTAGTATTGGAATTACCTAAAGATTCCTTGCTTCGAGAATGTTGCCTAATTTTTTTTCCCATGCCGTTGTCATATTTTATGCTAGTTCTTACTGACTTAGGGAGAGGACAGGGTGCGAGGAGTGGAGACAGGAGGGAAGTTGTGCTCAGGACAGAAGGGTTTATGACGGACGAAAAAGACACCGCGACAGTACTCAGAGGTGTGGCGGTAGGAGCTGGCTTCTGACCCTGCTGGCTGTGTAATCAGCCTGCGGCAGTTTTCTGTTTGCTGATGAACTTGGACTAGGACTCTCCCACGGCAAATGGCTCCATATGGTTAGCTTTTCTCCACCGCACTATTACCTTTCTGTATTTCCACAGTGATTCAGAACGTTACTCACAGAGCCTCAACTAAATCACCGGATAAGACTCCCTTTGGAGGAACAATACTGGGTAAGTCAGTCTTGGAATCTGCGCCTGCAGTAAGCGAGTCAAACTGCCTTTTGCTGATCGGGCTCTTCCAGCCTGTGAGCAGGTGCGTCATTTGAAAGTCGGTTCTCTTCCTATTGAGCATCCCGGCTGTGTCTGTCACAAGCTAAGAGACCCCGACTTTATCATGATGTGTTAAAGAAATAGCTCCAGCCTATTCGCATGGGAGTGACGGCACCCACCCTCCCAGCCAATAGGGTTGCTTCAGTTGTGAAGGGGTCTGAATTGCTCTTTTAAAAATTATTATCACTGATAATGACGTTCTTTGTTCACCACGCATCTGAAGGATCTACTTTACAATTTTGGCGTCTATAAATTAAAGGCCAGAGGATTTCAGTAGTTCAGTTCTAAATAAGAAAAGTATTCTATTTAAAAGCTACGGTTGTATTTTCCCAGTATTTTAAATTTGAAGTTAAAATGAGTAAGCAAAATAAGTGTGAAGATTTATGTTCTAGTATCTGATATTTTGAGCTTGATGTCATGACGTACGTTCTTCCTCTATCTTATTTTCATCTATTTCCTTGCAGTCCACTTTATTATTCCAGGTCTTAATGATACCAGTGCAAAACTTCCTCCCTCCATAATGCTGGAGATTTCAGATGCACTCAAGGCACAATTAGGTAAGAAGCAAAACTTTATATCTGGACTTAAATGACCGATTACTAGCATCGATATTCCAAAGAATCTTGCAAATGAAGGGACTGTTGATTATAAAGAAAAAAGTAGGGGCAAGGAACTTGGAGCATTGGGGTTATTTATACAAATCCTACTCTGTAGGGAAAGTTATTTTACAAAAATATAAAACATGTAAGTAGACCTACATCTATGGAAGAAGAGTTAGTTTATGAAATTATCCAAAATATACTCATCTGTATAATTTTGAAATTCAGAAATTGTTCTAAATTATATGCATTAAACTATTCTGTCAAGGGGTCACTACATATTATCAGTGAGAACGGATGTAAAGGTCTGATAAATTAGAATAATTATTTACTTGAGATTGATATTGCTTTTTCTGGAAAGAACTGGATATGATTTAATGTTTTAAAAAACCCAACATAATTTTTAAAAAACATCAGCAAAGACCATTATAAAAGGGCCCTGGGGAATGATTGTGGCGGCCACTGGACTGAGTTGGTTGCTACATTTGAGCATCAGTCAAGTTTGGCTCTGAACTGTCAAAGCTGAAGCATCGGAAGCCCCTGGAGTCCTCTCGCACACAGGATTCTAGGACGTAGCCTGAGCATTACTGACGCAGCAGGCCTGGGATGTGCCCAGGGATCTACATTTCTAACAAATTTCCAGATTCTTCAGACGGTGCTGGCCCGGTGACCACACTTCGAGAAACACCTCTCTTGCGTCTCTGGAGAATGTCCAGGTTCATGAACAAAGACCGTAGAAAACAGGAAGGTGTGGCGGAAATTGAGTAAGATGTAAAAAGGGTATTTTTGAGCAGGGTGCTGACTGGGAACTGAGCGTTAATGTGTAATTGAATTAAAGCACTGTACGGGTGAAGAAGCAGTAGCCACAGCCCCAGTTTAGCAACATACATGTAATAAATACTTTTTAAGCACTACTTCTTGCCAGAGCTGGAAATTCCTCGGGGATATAATAACAAGTTACACAAATGTAGTCCCTCCCATACTGGAACTCCAGAGAAGGTATTTAAGGGTGTTAAGAATTAAATGGATGCTTCCTTTGTTTTGGTCAAAAGAGAGAGGAAATGACAAATAAGATATAGCAAAAAGATTTTTTATTCAAGAAAATGCTATGGCAGGTAGTCACAGGCTGGATCTAAGGTGGGCAGAGCTCCAGTAAGCCGGGGCACTCCTTTCTGTCATGAAGAGCTCGCATCTGCCCGGCATATCCTGCTGGTGCTCCTGGCCCAGTGCAGGTCCCACAGACTAATAACCCACTTCCACCACTCCCCTTCTGCTTGCACCAGGGCTGCGCGGAGGAAAAAACTATCACAAGTAATTAGGCACCTGGTTTGGGGCCTTTATTCTCTTTTCCAATTTTTCTTCTTTAGGGAGCAGGGCCGTGCAGGGATGTGAAGCTCTGTCCACAAAATGCCAAGCCGCTTAATTTTAAGAAATTCGGCAAAATTTAAAACCTCATCATGTGTTTTTCAAGTACCTGGGTACTTAGCTTTGTATAAATGGTCATCAGGACATGGAAGCTAACTTTCTTTTAATTTTCGTTTTTCTGCTTGTGTGATGCTAGGCAACCAGAGTGCAAGTTTTAAAAGGCTTCAACTCTTAAGGTCTCCTTAGGTGTTAATTTGACAAACTATTAGAAGAAGGAGAAGGGGAACCTTAAGTAGGTAGGGCGGTACTTAACTAGGGGTGGTTTGGCATAATTTTAGAAAAAAAATCCAAAACGTATACATCACCATCTTACTAAAATGTGAAGATATTTACCAAGTTTTCGTTGTGATTCTGTGCGGTCCTTACCTTCTTAGCGTGAAATGCTCGTAGCTGATAGTGCTGAGTTCCCTCTAAGAATGCGGTAAGTGGCTCTGAGCTTCACCTTCTATTACACCAGCCCTCACTCCCTCTCAGATATAGAATACAGGGACTCAGCCCTATTTCACGTAAGTGTGGTGCCGTGAGGAAGCCTCCAAATTAAATATCTTCAGGGAATCTGAGTTCGGAAGAGTCAAAGCTCAGGACTTTTGCACTCAATTGTGCAAAGATTGTATTGTTTACCTTGTGTCTGGGAAGGACCTGTTTGAAGGAAAAAAAACCAGGACCACAGATCTCCCACTGATTTGGTCTCCAGTGTGTTGACCAAAGCTATAAAGAGCAGGGTTTGTTAAGGACACCAAAAATAGGAAGAGTTGTTTCTCAGATCAGTGGTGTCAGTTTCGAACCAGAAGATGGACTGTTTCATTCCTCAGTCTTGGTGATATTTCCTGTTCTTTTGGTGGGGAGAGACGGGGGCTAAAGTTCACATACTATCCTAACACCAATTCAACTCTTTTTTGATTTTTTTAACTTAGGGAATTATATTAGATTTTGTTTTGTTTCAGTTTTAGTTTTGCTTTTCTGATAGGATTCATAAAAGCTTCAAGATTAAGTGTTATTTTAATAAAGAAAATTAAATGCAAATAAGTGCAGATAAACTATGCAAATAGGAAATATGTTTTACTAACTTGAGTTTCTGGGGAAATACCTATTAAAATTAACACATAAACAGTTTCTTGTGCACTGAAGAGATTGATATTCAGTGTATTTGAAAGTGCTACTGGTGTGGTGTCGCATGCCTGTAATCCCAGCACTCAGGAGGCTGAGGCAGGAGGATCGTTGCAAGTTCAAGATCTGGGCTACAAAGTGAGCTCAAGGCCAGTTTAAACTGCATAGCGAGAGCCTGTCTCAAAAAGATGAAAAAAAAAGTGTTCAGTAAATCCAAGAGAAATATTATCAAATATATTATCTTAACTGATCATGTTTCAAAAATAAAATCACATTAAAAATTTTGAATTTTGTATTGTGTATATTTAGGTACACAGCATGCTGTTTTGCTATACTTACTAAAATAAGTAAATTTCAAATCAACTAACATTCTCTTGTATAGTTACCCTTTTTGAGCATAATAAAATCACAAAAATCTGTTTTAACAAATTTCCAGTACACAATACCATAGGTATAGTACTCACATTGTAGCTTAAATTTCTGAACTTACTTATTCTATAGATCTACAACTTTGTACCTTTTTTCAATATATTTTCTCATTTCCTACTACTATCCCACCCCTGCTAACAGTCATTACATTTTCTATGTATTTTTTCTTCTCTCATTTTTTAAACTTTTATTTTAAATTCACATATAAGTGAGGATATACATTATGTTTTTGTGTGCTGGGCTTATTTCACCTCACGTATCCTCCAGATTTATCTATGAAATATGATAAAAATAAAATGATGTTAAAAATTTTAAAGAGTGTCGCAGCAGAAGACACATTGCCGTGAATCCTCCTTCAACCTCCCCCGCTCCCCGCTTCTTCAAACACACTCGTCTTCTGCCGCTTTCTGAAGCAGTTCTGGAAGTTCTCTGTCACGAGTGTCTTACTTGTGCTGTCATACTGCTCACTGTTCTGAATCAATTCAGAAAGTCTGCCTTTCATGGTCGTTTGACGCGGGGGAGCGCTAGAAGTTGCACCGTGCCAGACCCAGTGATTAAGGTGACTGAGAACAAAGCGTAATATTTTTACAAGCCTGTCTTTCTGTTGGATGACACTCAGCAGAAGCCTTCGTTATTTATTTTTTATCACACCCCATAAAGACACGAAAGAGGACATCCAGAACTGCTTCATAAAATGGCAAGAATGATGAAACAAGTGTTTGAAGACAGGAAGAGGATTTTGAGAGGGATTAGATGCAGTGTGTCTTTTAATATAATAATTTTAAAAATTTAAACATTAACTGTATATTTTTATTGGTTAGTCTACAATGAACATTTGGGTTGTTTCTGTATGCTAGCTACTGCATATCAAATCACAGTTACTAGAGGGTGAAGATATCTCTGCAGTGCTGATTTTATTCCTTTGGGGAGTATATACATTAGAAGGATTGCTGGGTCATATGAGAACTCTATTTTTAATTTGTTGAGTCAACTTCATATTGCTTGCCGTAATGATTGTGCCAATTTATATTCCTTCCAACAGCGTGGGACTGTTCCCTTTTCTCTACAACCTTGTCATCTTTTGTCTTCTTGATAAAAGTGGCCCTAACAGGAGTGAGGTGATAAACTCAGGGGAGTTTTGATTTGCATTTTCCTGACCGTTAGTGACGAACACATTTTCCTATACCCCTTGACCATTTTTGTTTCTTCTTTGGTGAAACATCTGTTTGGGTCCTTGCCTGCTTTTAAAAATTAGCCATTTTTTTTGTTTTTCAAAACATATTTGTTACTTTTAGTTGACACATAGTAACTGTACATATTTATGTGGCAGAGTGTGCATTTTCAATATATATATAAAATATATAAGATCAGATCAGGGTAATAGGCATGCCTGTTACCTCACACGTATATCATTTCCTTGTGTTGGGAACATTCAAAATTCTCTCGACTAGCTATTTTAAAATATTCAACTAGTTTTTGTCAACTGTAGCCGCCGTAATGTGCTATAAAGCATTACCGAGTTATATGAGTCTTTATATATTGTGGATATTGAGTCTTTATCAGCTACATGGTTTACAAGTATTTTCTTCTAGTTTGTAGGCTGTTTTCATTTTGTTGGTTGTTTCCTTTTCTGTGTAGAAAATTTTGTTTTGCTTTTTCTTTCTTTTAACCAAAAAAAAACAAAAAACAACAAAAAAAAACCCAACAGGCAAAAAATGTCAAGGGAGAAATAAACTTTCCTGAAATTAATTATACTATTCAGGAAAGTCATATTTTTTGAGGGAGTAAATCCTAAAAATAATATCCCAATTCCAGAAAAGCCCATCATGGGACATCAAGAGATATAATAGCTTTTGTTGTAAGAACACATGGTGTGAATAAGGAAAGGAATAAACAAGAAAGCTAGTATTACATACGCATCTCCAAGGGACTTACAAAGGGTTTGCCAAAGCCCAGACTTAGCTTGCCAGAAATTAAAAGAAACAACTGTGCTGAAAAATGTACAGAGAAATAGTGGGAGAAAAGGAACTCCTTGGTTTTAGGGGATGTTTGGATGGCCAAAACTTACTCTCCTGCTGAAAGAATAGCAATTATGAATAGGTAGACGAATGCTAGGGGGTTGATGTGACATACCTGGAGTCCTTCATTTAAATTTCTTCCCTATTTCACAAGTTCTTTGAGATCTGAAATGTTATATTTAGGAATAACATGTACCTTGATAAGAATTAGTTCTGCAAAAGGGTACAAATGTCTCTTGGGAAGGTAGTTTGCCATATTTTTTCATTAGCAGCCTACCTTTAGGTTAATGCAATTTGCTAACAAAGGGCGTGTGTTGAATACCAGAAGCGAAAGATTTCAGAGCATTGCCTGCGAACGGCTAGGATCTAAAGGTTAGGAAAAGGAGGGAGGGAGGGAGGAGGGAAAAGGAGAGGGTGGTCAGCCAGTCACCGCGAAAGTAGGTTAGCATTAAAGGAAGGAGAAGATTAGCAAAAGTACTCTAACAGAGGTAAGGACGCTGACGCAGAAGGGAAGCAGGAATCCCAGTGTTTTACATTTAAAAAGAAAAGGTTCCGCTCTGGTGTATATTGAAAATACCAGGACCAGAAAAATGTGGAGATGGGCCCAGGAAAAGAGAGCGAAAGGGACTCTCTAAGAAGGAAGTGAAGTGATCGATTCCCGGTACCGGAAAAAAAAAACAAAAAACAAAAGAAAAAAAAAAAAAGAAGCGAAATGAACCCCGAGTAGCCAGTGAAGATCAGAACAGACCCGACCACCTCTGTTAACTGTGGAGGGGAAGATGCAGTGCAATAGGCCCAGCACCCCGTTCTCCGAGACTGGGCTACAGAATTGTGCATGTCACAAAGTTGTTGTGAATCCCAGATTTAAGTAAACCTCTTCTTGGAATGATGCCTGACTGGCCCTCTCCAGTGGCCGGCGAGCGCCCACGCTGGCATCCTTCCCGGTGCGGCCTGCTGTGTGGACGTGGCCCCTCGGAGCAAGACCCCGCGGCGCTTTGCAGCTCCCAGCTGCCGTGGCCTCTCTTGGGGCCCGTGACCAGCCCGGGCGGCCTCCACTCTCCCAGGGTCTCTGGCCCTGGGCGCTTACCCTGCTTCTGCAGAGCCAAGTTCTCCTCCCTTCGTGCTTGTGCAGAGTCCAGATTGTTTCCCTGTTTCCTCCGTGTCCTGGACGGTTTACCCAAATTCTCCACAGATTCTAATTTTCTTGTCAGTTCCTTCCTGGCTCCCAGTGATCCACTTCTCCTTTGCTCTTCACTGAGTTGTTATTTTCCATGGTCTGGATTCCATCTCTGAGAGAGGCCGGTCACCAAGCCAGCATTTCCTCCTTCGTGTGATGGCTTCACCTAGTAAATAATTAGGAAAATT
>NW_004955427.1:2342834-2474676 GCF_000276665.1 Chinchilla lanigera | reverse complement strand
ATATATATCAAGGCCAGAGTTTGTGAAAAACTTCTAATCTGAATGTTACTTCACATGTTAATAACTAAAATGGTTCTAAATAACAACTGTGCTACCAAAGACATCAGAAAAAAGTTCATACAATTTAGAAATTTTAAGAGTAGATTTTTACATGTGTGGGTCCATGTGTAAACATCACATTGTCTCCCTGGTGTAAGAACATGAAAGAGTAATGAAACCTAAAATGTACAATAGATAAGAACAAAGGGAAAGAAATTGCTCAGAGGAAGGAACAGCTGGGATGACGGAAAGAAGAAAAAGAAAGTACTTTTCATATATATATATATGGATTGGTGGCATAACCGTACTGCTGGTGTCTGATGGTTTGTTGAGCGGAACAGTTAATGATCAAAAGTTGGAGTTTTTTAAAAATATTTTTGACTAATTTTGCATGTTTATATCTGGTAATCTGAGCAACTTATGTGAAGACAACAATTTGCAGTGTAATATCCATTGGTGAGTTCCTACAATCCTGCCTAGTGACACTATGTATTGTCTCTAATGTTCTTTTAAATTATTATTTTCTTATCCCCTTTAATGATTTGATCAATCTTCTATTCTTACATCTGGTAATCTGAGCAACTTCGTTGAAGATGATAACACTATGTAATATAACAACCACTGTTAATCCCTATCACTTGGTTTGAAACCCTGTATCACTTTTAATGTCCTTGCTTTGTGTTGTTTGTATTTTGCTATTGTTCTCTTTTTTTGTACTATTTTCTTTAAAATAAAAGAATAGATGTTATGAAATTATACTGGCTTCTTTGTAGTTAAAGGAAGAGTTCTTTCTTGGAATATAATAGATAACAAGTTCACTAGTATTCGGACAACGTAAGGTATTTTTTTTTCTTCAGGTATTTTAAATCGTGCCTGAGAACAGTAAGCTCTCTGTAGGAATTACTGCCATTGTATACACTGAAAATTAGAAATATGATTTTCTAATTGTCTTTCAGTGTGTTAGAAGTAAATATTTTGTAGCCTATTAACTGAAAAGAATGATATAAATAGAAGAAGGGTACAAAATTTGCATGCTTAAAAGCAATGAGAAAACAGATTAGATTAGTAGTTCTTAAGAAGGGGTGATTTTATCCTCAGGAAATAAATGAAAATGTGTGAAGACATTTCCTGTCACAGCCATGACAGCTACTGGAATCCAGTGGTAAAGGCCAGACAAGCTGTTAAACATCCTACATTAAACAGGACACTCCCTTCCCCGAGTGTCAGTGGCATAAAAGTTGAGCAATACAAGCGCTGTATAGCTCAGGACTTGAGGGAAAAGCCCCATCTGATGATTTAATCGGCTCTAGGTGGCATGAGCAGGGTATCTCAAAGACGCAGGAAGTCTTTCATGCCATTAGACTGTTGCAAAATGTTAGAAGTAGATCATTAAATCAGTGTGCTAAGAAATGGAATAGAGTTAACCCCAACTTTTTTAAATTAGGGAAAGTCTTAACCATTGGGAAATTCTAGCTTAGATATTTAATTTCTTTGAAAAAGAACACCTAAATTTAGAAGTTTCCCAAATAGTTGCATAAGGAGGCAACGTCAATGAGAATAAAATCCATTGTTTGCACTGAAATCCCACAAAGGCCAAAGCAGAAAATCTATGTTAACATGCCACTCAAATAAAATTTATTATCATTACTTTTTTGCTACTAATTTTGCTGGATGTCATTTTTTATTTGTATTTGTGTAGGACTTGAATTTTTCAAAGATTTAAGTGTTATAACTTGTTATATTTTTACCATGTATTGTAATGAAAATTTCCTATTCATTAATTTTTTTAGAAGATTAGGAGTGCTTGAATACAAAATTCAAAAGAACAAACTGCCTTCCAGAAACTATTCATGAACCTGAATGACAAAGTTTATCCAAGTATTATGTTGTAATGTTTTTCTTCATTCCAATACCAATTTAGATTTTAAAGAATTAGCTAGGATGAATGAGAAAGAAATTTGAAGTCTCTTTTGTGCTCCTACTAGCCCTGGTAAAAATGAAAAGCAAACTTGTCTGGCTGCTAAAAAGGGACCTATGCATATATATGTAGGTTACATTTTAAAAATTATTACTTGATTATGCACCGTATAATATATATACTGGACACTGGAAGGTAAATTGTCTGTTCTCTTACTTTTTAGCTAAAAATGAAACCTTGGCATTACCTGTGGAATCTAAAACACTAGAAGTTGACAAAATCACAGCACAGCACATAACAGGTAATGAGATCCTTGTGTGAACACTGAGAAAAGAAGCAACGCAGGTTTCCAAACAGTGGATGATCTACGAACTTTATTTTTCAGTGAAGAGCCAGTAGGAAATTCCTTTCGATCGTAAGCACAAGGCAATGGAAGATTCTAAGTTTTTAATGTTTGGGAAAAGAACAAACAAAAACTGAACTATTAGATCATATAACTGATATGTAATATGAAAGCCCTATCTTTCATTCCAAATGAAAGTTGTTACGTTGACACTAGAGTAGTTTTACACTAAAATGTAACACTAGGGTTTTGGTATGGGATATTCCTTTTATTTGAAGGCTTGATACCACTTTTCAATGCTTCTTCACGTCTGCTCAGTTTGATGAAATGCCTTAAACCCTTCACAAATCAGTACTTTCCTAACTATGAGAATACCCTGGAATAATTTAGAAAGGAAGGTCTCTGGGAGATTAATCGGCATAGTGTAGAGAATATATAATGCTTCAGTAAAAGTACTTTAAAGAATAAATGCAGTAAGCATTTTCTCCGTAGTTTATCAGTGTTTCCAGCATTTCTTCTCTCAGTGAAACTTCCCAATCTAGTCCCCGGGGAGATAGGAATCTCTGAAGCGCAGGTGTCTTGCCAGAGCCATACCACCTTGTCCAGCGCTCGATAAAACGAACATCTGGCAAGAATTTGTCACAATTCACATTTAGCAAAGTGACTCCAGTCTACACTGAATCCTCCGATCTATAAGACTGCTAAAACCTGAGATATTAGTGATATTTTCTTGCTACTAAATCTTTGGACTTGTGACTGGTCCACAGAGTATAAGATTGGTGGGGCAATAAAATAACTCTGAGAAGCAGATTGAAGCACAGTGCTTCTGACCAAGCAGAGGAGCGTGGTACTGGCTAAGGAAAAGAAACGGACCTTCATCCTCACCTGCACGGTGCGGAGCAGAAGCTACTCGAACTACCAAAGCACTCCCTTGGGATAAAATCCCCAGGTCACTTTCTGATCTCAGCGTGATTTGTCAGTACCAGGAAGGTACAGGCAGCCCCAGCAGTTGCCTCCGAGTCCAAAACTTCCACCCGTGTCTCCAAGTTCCGCTTTCTCCTCCTGGCACCGTATCTGACGAGAGTCTACAGATTTTTTTAATTCTTTGCCAAACCCTCCTCAGAGTTTTCCACTTCAGAAATTCTTAGGCAATCACCGCGACTTATTATTCAGTATTGTGTTTATTTCATACCTTTACCCTGCAAAATTCTAGGATTTTCCAGCACACAATTTATTCCAGATTTCAGTCACTGCAGTTCGTATTTCTCCAAAATCACGTACCTGAGGTTTTAATTGCCTTTCACTTAGCGGTTGGAACAAACTTGGGGCTAAGAACACTGATCGTAATTTTAACCCAGCTCCGGTGAAGTTTGAGAGATAAATCTGATAATGTTACAGCTCTCAGTAAACCTTTCAGCCCTGGTCTGTTCTTTTATTTCCTGTTCAGTCATTTGTTTAATGACCTATTGTCATATGTGTGTTTGTCCTAGGCATTACACTAAGCCCTGGAGATAAAGCAAAGAAAGATACATTTAAAAGTACTTTAATGGATGTCAGCTCCGTGTGCTTTCTGCGGACCACACAGAAAGTGGCACAAAACCAGAGAAGATATACAGAGGAGGAAAGTCAGCCCAGGCCTCTGGGGCAGGCTGGGGCGTTGTTAACACGGGAACTTGAGAAGAAAGTTCCTATGTACATATCAGTTACTAATCCCTGAGGCCGGCACAGGATATCTTGTGATCATTAGTTGTTTCATCGTCTTATCTTAATTGTAAAGCTATCTCTTTTTACCTTTCAGTGACTCCTGAAACAGTTCCAAGAACCACTAAACCCACGATGTCTAGTACACCAGACATTTCTCAAACAGCACTGGGTAATTCTAAGAACTTTCGCTTTCTTAAAAATCAAGACAGAACAGCAGTCATGTGACCTCAGGACTTTACCCTCCCTTGTTCCCCTTCTCCCTTCCCTTTTTCCTTTCCTTCCTCTCTCTCTCTCCTCTCCCTCTCTGCTGCTTCCTCCCTATTCTCCTTACCTCTCTTTTCTCCCTCCTTTCTGGCAATAATAACCTTTCCATTTCTTGGACCAACTACACTGAAGGGTTAGCAACATCCCTAGGTCTGTAGTTACTACTACTATAGACGTGGATACTAGATACTAACTGCATGCCCTTTTTAATAAGTTTCTTGGATTGAATGGACAAATACCAACCTTTCAACTTCCAAATCTTAGACGGGCAGGAGGAACATTCAAGTCTGGACTGTCTGAGCTTTCTGCTTAAATTGGCTTTTGGAAGTCTTATGCATACTCAATGTGGAAAGAATCTCCCCTCAAACCATACTTTCTAGTAAGAATTTCATGTCACTTATGTTACCTGCTGTTTCACCCAAGAGACTCTAACTTGCTTTTGTTGTCTGGTCTCTTCCCCTAAAGAAAAGGAGCAGCATGTATTTTGCTCTGAGCTTATGATGTTGATCTTCTGAAAATACACTTTTAAGTTTTAACAGCTATGTAACTTTTCCAGGGAAAATCAGTTATTTCCATGAAAAGCACCAACTGCTCCTTGTACATGAATCTGTTTGGAAGCATGCTATGTGTGGTCATGGCTATGCCAAAACATTAAATCCTCAGGCAAGGTGTTTCTAACTGCACTCTTTTTTATTGCAGTTCTCAGCCAAAGGACGCAAGAAACATTGCAAACTATTCTATTACCTAAGTTTGAATTGCCAAGGAGCACTCCAGGTAAAAATTATTCAACACCGCAGCTTTATTATTACTTTGGAAAGTTTATGTATGCTTTTTGAAGGTATTGGGGCAATTCATTGAAATCCATCTTCTCACCAGAAAAAGGGGGTATGGTTTACGGAGCAATGAACTTCCCAATGTCCAAGCCCTTAAATGTGTTGGAACAATCTTTGCTAGAATCCCAGAAGCCTTCCCTGTGAAATATCTCCTTGTGGGTTTTGCTTTTGGTGGTCATATTTTTTCATTTACAATCAGTATATCACTGAACAAATTGATATTTTCCCTAAATGTTTCTATTGTCTTTCTTGACAGATATTTCTGGGAACTCCTCTTTAGAATTTTTAGATTTCTTTGTGGGTACAATATCAAAAGAATGGGGAATGTTTATATACAAATCCATGTAGTTAACAAACTGCTTTAAAAAGCTAGTAGGTGAATATTTGCTACTTCAGATATATTTGATGCTTAGTTTGAATTTAAATAAAATATACTTGAGAGAAAAAATTGAAAAACTAGTTTGATAAGGATAGAAAGAAAAGTACAAATCCCTCAAGCTTAGTGGCTTTATCTTAAAGTTGAAAAAGAAAATTTATTTTATTAACCTGCACTGACACACAAAACAAATGCTACTAAGATCCATTACGGATATGCAATAATTGCCCTCTTGTGTTTATTGTGTTTGGAAACTCAATATTCTTTAAGTCATTTTTTTCTGTTTCTTGCACCTCAGGTTATAACTTTCTCTTTCTCGCTCTTTGATTACAGCTCCAAAAGGGCTTCTAGAGTTTCCTGAAGCAAAGACATCCTTCCCTTTCGAGAAATTTGGGGTTACTTCGGGTAATCAAGATACCTTATATTTGGTGCTAATATAGGTGGAGGGATGGGGATGTACTGCAGCAGCAGTACCTGGCCTAGCAGGCGTGGGACCCTGAGCTTCATTCCCAGTGTGTGAGTACTTTGCTCAGTTCTGTAGGACACGTTTGCTAGGTCCTATCTCTGAAAACTTCAATGAACTGATGAGCTCAGTTAACTCAGGCAAACAAGTTGTTTAGTTTTAAAAAAGAAGGACAAGCCTTATTTGATTGGATATTTTATAAATTGAGTAAGAGATCAGTAGTCTATGAACTCCACATAATCCGGTTGACGTGTCTTCTGTCCTTAAACTGCTGAAAGCACGGCACACGCTGGTTCTTGTCTCTAGCCAGATGCTCCGTGCCGGTGTGTGCTGATTTCCTCTGTCTTTGATTCCTTTCGATAGAATCCATATGAGCTTTTTACTTCGGGCTGTTGGTAGCCACGTATGCCATACCAGGAAGCTACTTCTGTCCTTTTCTCCTCTCAGATATTCAGCAAATTCTGCTTTTCCCCATACAGTAACAAGTGAAAAGTCATGGATGGCACCTGCAGCTAAAACACTGGGAGATTCCGGCGTTGTGAAACCTCACACTGGTAATTGTATTCCTTTTATTTTAAAAAATTATAAGAATATTAACTTTTCTTGTTTTTGTTTTTCTAGCTTCCTTACCTGATGATCGGTACACTTTGTGGCAGATGAAAAACCTATAGTACATTGTTAATACTTGGCTGAGTCTTATTTTTCCCAGTGCATAAATAAAATGGTTTTGCCTTTGTTTTAAAGATAAATATAGTCTTTGAGGTCTGGCTAAAATAAACTAGGAATTGGCACATTGATTTTTCTAGAGATCTTCTTAGTGACGTGACAGCAGTAACAAAATAAGAAGTACCTAGTTCTGATGTAACAGTGCGCACCTGATGTTTGAGATCCAACAGGAGATGGCACAGCCAGCCTGTGAGTGCCAGGCTCCTGCCTGGACCCCGGAGGCTGCTCTTGTCTGGATCAACCGTTGTACATGGCGTACCACTGTAAAATTTATTTTTCTTTGACATCTTCAGGATGTGTTTGCCATGACCCATTATGTATCAAAAAAATCAGAATAAGCGTTCTCCAAAAGATTTCTGTACTCACTTTTTATATGAAAGATTACTTGAGAGTTCTAACTTGCATTCTGATTATTGAAATCCCCAGGTCATTTCAATAGGTTTTGGCAATAGAGCAACAGGTATTGGAAGTTTGGAACACCCCAGGAAATCTGAGATATGTAATCATCAGTGTATTCTTCCCTGCTTTCAGTGTGCTTGCTGTACTCTTTCGTTAGTACTGTGTTTTGCAATATCATTACTGAGAATTGCATTTCACAGAAGCTTCTACAACATGTGTTTAAGTAGGGTTGATTCCTTCTGATTTCCTTGGCAAATCTAGTTTTCCATAAAGAATATAAAGGAAATCATAAAGATATGCTATATTCCTACATACCAGAATGTAAAATTATTCATAAATTTTAATTTAAAAGAATGTTCACCAGATCTTAGTAACATTTGTGTGGTTGTGACAATTATTCAGGAAAACGTCTATCTTGCTGATAATGCAATAAAAGTGATTCTGTTGGAAAGTCGGCAGCTCACTGCCATCTCTGTGTTGCTATAGGAGTTCTAGGAAAGCTCTTACTACCTTCCATCCCCAGGTGAATTGTTCATATATTGGCTCATTTCCAGGATGAAATAATATAATTTATATTTGCATAGCAGTTTTCTTCTGAGAGACTCAAAGAGTTATGAATACATCATCATATGATCCTTCCAAAGTTATTTTCTGACAGTTATTTTCTTTTAATGAGATACATGAGGAACTTACATCTGAATGGGTGGAGGAACAAAAGTTAAACTCATTTCTTTCTTTCCTAATCTTCTCTACAACAATATACTCCAAGTTAAAAGTGAAATAATGCCATATATCTTGCTTTGGAGTTTGGAGAACAGCTGTCACAGTAGAGAGAATTCAGTGTCCTTATTGGGGCTGCATGCCTTCCAGGTAGATAAGAAACATCAAATGATCTTTAAAAAGCTGACTAGTCCTTGAAAGTTCCTCTCATCATGAATTTGATTGTGAATTGGTAAACTGTGGAGTAAGACAGAGCTGAGTTAATAACCAGTTACCAGAACTTGTTTATCCATCTATAAAAGGGAATAACATAAGAAATTTTCATTAGGTTATATATTAGAAATTATGTATAAATCATTTCATGTAATGCATGGCATACGAAGGATGCCCCAGTAACATTTCCTTGGTACCACTGACTCTTTCATTGGCTGCATCTTCCTCCTGCCCATCTAAAGTGTCCTGAACTGCTACACACAATCAACAGGACAATAAGAACAATAGCTACTTTATTAAATTATTTAATAGAAGGAGGAGGGAGAAAATTTACTGTATTCACAAATATGTATGAGCATAGCAAACCATCCATAGGTCTTCATTTCTCTTGTGTGAAAATTTTTAAGAAGACTAGAAAAGACATGTGCTGTATCACAGAGGTTCTGTAATCCCTGGGAATAGCCTGACGTCCTAGTAACTAATGATGACGTGTTAAGTAGTATCAGAGAGTCTCTCTGTCGAGCTAGAGCGGCAACCCAAATCACTCCGTAAAGCAGGTGAGGACCCGCGCAGGCTCAGTGTGTAGGATGATGCCACAGTCAGCTTGTGTTTTCCGTGGGCACCAGGGTGGGTCAAGCAGCATACACGTAGGGTATTTATCATCCCGTAGATTATGGCATCTGTGACTTCCGAAGACCTTCTGTGACGTAGGCAGCTAGCTCAGATGGAAATGAGCTTCTTGTCTCTGCCTTGGTAATGCCATCTTTGTGAAGCTTGCTTAATTTTCTCAGTCATCTCCTCAAAAGACTATTACTTACTTCCCACTTCAAATGAAGAAAATGTTCACAAATCCAGAATGACTCAGTGTGTTTGTTTTCATCCTTAGGAAACTCTTTTGCCTATTTTGCCCCCAAAGTATCCAGACACACTGAATTGTTATTCCAGCTTACCAAGGCTTATTACGAAAACTACCTCTTCCTCAGTAAAATTATTTGCCCTGCAGCATACATTGCTACCTTTCAGAGATTTCCCTTGACAAAGCATTAAACTGGTGGATAGTCAGTCTCCGTCTTTTCATTAAAATCCACTTTGGGAGCTGCTTTATGATGTCAGCCCAAATTATTTTCAGTACTACATTCTTTCAGTGCTTTGTAAAACTTTTAGTAACTTGCAACAAGTATTGTAGATGTATAAATTAAAGATTTAAAAGCTGAAGTGATCAGCAAGCGGGGAGTATCTTAGAAAGTTTGGGCCTTAGGTGATTTGCTCAGAGCAGTTGAAAAGAGGGTCCATATTTGGACCTCACTGCCTAGCCTGGGAGGTGTCGATTAGCCCGGATCTGGCCACCCAACTAGATGAATCCCTACAGAGGAAAAACAGTAGGAATGAGAACTGGTGTGAAGCTTTGAGAGCAGGGAAACCGCATTCGGGCATAGCAGCTGCTTTACAGATTCTCGGGTCCTTTTAAGAGATTTATAGCATCAGCTTTGATTTTACTTCATAAACATTTTCTTGCGAGCACTGCTCTCTCAAACTTCAGGGCCAAACAGAAAGGAGTTTTGTTTTCCCACTAATTGAAGACAACATTTTTCATGTATTTAAATACTGCTGAGGATTATACATTTGGTGGTGCGTTTTTCTCTCTTATTTAGTATGTTTTTACATTACTTCTTCATATTTTTGGAATCCTATTTCCACAGCAGTAGACACCTACAGCAAGTATTTGTGTAGCAGAGAGAAAGATTTGTTTGCACACATTCGGGTGTTATAAAATAATTGAAGGACATATTCATTCCCCAAACAAGTCATTTATCCTTTCAAAGAGCTAAAACTGTCCACCTGTCAGAGTCTGTTAGTATGCTTATTGGAATGGACTTTTTGCAAATTCTGCTGAGAATCTGCCACGTACCATGCTGTAGAGTAAACAAAACATTGAGTGCACGCTAAACATGACAGTCTCTGCCTTATAGAGATGGTTCATCTGAGAATACATGTTGGAAAAGGAAAATCTTTTGCATCGTTATTGATATTTAAGGAATTTGAATACAATTATAAATTTTCAATTATTTGAAATGTTTTGCATGCCATCACATACTTCTAGGGCAATATCAGGGTATTTTCACTGTGGGATTTGCACTTAATTAGTTTTCAAAGTAAAACAGGCAACTAACAAAACATAATTAACAAATATGATTTTAGGAAGTTATAAAACAAGTGGTTCTTTCATTATTTTTCTCTGAAAAATCTGAAGGTAAAATTTTGTTGTGACTTTAAATCATTTTTGTTTTCTAAAGTAACTTAATAATACTTTTTATCACCTTTGAATTGAACTATCTATTTCACCTGTTGCATTTGGTCCCATGTTCTGTAAATTGACTCATAACTCTTGGCTATTTACCCAGTGTGTGAGTGGAAGTAGTGTTTTAGGAGGCAGAACTAACCATTTCATGAACTTTATTCTTGAATAGATGTGCATATACTGTGTTTTGTAAGGAAATCAAAAGCTGTTGCTTTTTTGAGACTGTTTCAGTACCATTTCAATACCACCATGTGCACTGACAACTGTAACTTCAAAGTCAAGGATTTTCTTAACTCACAAATGAGGAGAGGCAGCATGCTTCTCAAAGCTGTCCGAACAATGTCCAGCTGAGTGAGTGGCATTTATGTGATCTTAGCACTCTTTTTTCCTTCTCTTTATCACTCAGTTCTCAGGAATAGAACTATCAGGACTAAATCTGGTGACAGATATGTTTTAAGTACGTTTGGGAACATGTTTGGAAGTGAGAGCTCCTGACAATTAGAAACTTCCATACATGAACTGTAACTGCCGGAGGAAGGTCTTCTTCCCCCAGGAAGTAATCTGAGGGAGGTTACACCCTGGCCCGCCCCTCCAGAGTGAAAGGGAATTATAACTGTAGAAAATAAATTTTAAAAGGGTGAAGAAATGTTATCTCTTGGAATGAAAATATAGACTCTAGGAAAATTGGTTCAATACTGCTAGATGGAAGGGCGGTTTGGAAATTAGGATAGCGTAAAGACAGTCATGGCATTTTTAAAAGCAATAGCATCACAAAAAAGTCAAGTTATTCCTGCTTTCTTAACTAGGATGAGAGTCTTAAATACAAGTTGATAAAGTTTTCCGAATTTCTTTAGTAGGAGATAGAGCTGACGTTGCTAGACCCATGACGCAAACCTGGCATAAAGCGAGCCCAGTATCAGAGACTGAGAGCAACTTTGGGCTTTACCAGATTCATCATTCCTACCTCAAACTTGAAAGTTGTAGCTAGGCTAACTTCAATTACTTTGAAGCTTTGCATTACAGATGCATTCTCAAAATATGTGCCCATGTTAACACAAATATTGTATTTAAAGAGTGTAAATTAAGAATCACCCTCACAAACTGACATGTATTTCTGCTCCTCAATATGTGGTACAACCAGCTGTGCTCTCCTTGCAGACGTGTCAGACCTCCTAAGCTCACCTTTCTGGAAGCTTCAGTTAGCTGTGGTTTTTGTCATTAAATTGTCCGTGAATCACAAGAAACCCCAGGAGTAGATGTCTCTGCGCACTGCCTCCTTTTTGTTTCTGCACAGGTGCTCTGAGCGGCAAGGGACGCAGTGTCTGCCTCCCAACAGCTCCTGTGCTCTCCCTCTCTTTTCCAGAGTCGCAGTCCAGTGTACGTTAAAAGGTTCAATGCTGTTTTTGCTTCCAGGTTAAATGCTTATGCGGATATTCCTGCATTAAAATAAATGCAATCTGTATGTTTAAATTTATCCACTTTGTGCATTTCACGTAGAACGCATATGTTATCTTTGAATGAACCTAGATTGTAGAAGAGCTCATAGCTCCATAGAGGAGTAGAAAGAAAGCGCCCTCTAAATGAAGGGACAGGAGGAATGGTGCCGAAGAGTGTCCTGGTCTCAGCCCTGCTGCTCCTGGCCCAGCTGCCTGGGTGGCGACCACACTGACTTGACAGTTCCAGTGTGTGTAGGCCGGCAAGTTTCTCCACTGCTGTAAACCTCGGCTTCATTATCTAGAAAATACACATAACACCCCATGACCTGTGAGGTAAAGGCAAGGCCTACCTCCCCTATTTCTCAGAGATATTAATAAGGTTAAGTAAGAGAATGCACTTTCTGCTTGCAAGACATTAAGAAGGTAAATTTTACTCACTGCTATTTCCTTCTTTAGAAATCTCTCCCCAAGCTGCCAGCTGCCTATTTGTGTTTATGCTCGCTGAAGCACTTGGAACTAGAGCTGGCATCGCTTCACTACAAATACATAGCACTGTGTTCACAGCACCCTGAATGCCAGCACCGGGGCTTGCTACACAAGATCCTGCAGCTCAGGGCAGAAAAACCCAAAGCTAGTGGCGTGGTGGTGTTTGCCTACACAGTAGTGACAGGGCTGGCAGCCTAAAGCCCGAACTGACTGGTACCTGAGGGAAACTGTCCTTCCGGCAGCATCGGAAATGCCGTGAAATCTTTCAGAATCAATCAAAATTAACATTGTGTGTTTTATTTATTTTTTTTTAAAGCAACTTATGATGTTCCCTCAAGCCCTTCAACTTCAGATGAGCCTGGTATATCAGAGCCTCCCACAGGTACACCCAGCCTTTCAATTAAGTTTCTGAACCCCAGGTCCCCCTACTGCCTTGGTGTTTACCCCTTTTAGCTTCTGCAGAATAAAAAGGTGGGCTCTCCAGAGCTTCACGGGGAGTAACCAGTACGCACGTGTGCCAGGGGACAAATCCCATTCACACCTCCCCCTGAATAATTATTTCACTACATTCAATAGATAAACTCTGTCTCCTAAGGGGGCTGCAGATAGACTGAGTGGCCATGGGGGAAAGTACTATAATGTGATACCACTCTTTTGTTTAGAATAATTTTTAAAATGTTACAGTCTTAGAGAGTTGTCTGTAGAGCAGTGAATCTTAAATGGGGTTATTTTGAACCTCCTTCCCTCCATCGGGGACATTTGACAGTGTCTAGGGGCACATCTGGTTGTCATAATTTGGGGGAAGCACCATTGATGTTCCCAAACCCCAGCGGTGCACAGGGAAGCTTCCCCCAATAAAGAATGATGGAGCCCTAATTGTCAGTCCTGCTCAGATGAGCGATCCTGGTCTAGAGATCGCTGCATTCATTTGTCTATAGATGGCATTCATCTATAGATCCCTTTACAGTAAGTTTGACTTAATCGAACAGTTCCTTTTAGCAGCTGTTTCTTAAGCATTTAAAAACTTGGTACGTGTAAACTAGGAGTTTTAATGTAAGACTGATTTCTGCCAAATGTAAATATGCGTCTGATTTTTATATGCATAACCTTACTTCAGTGTTATTTGTATCGTGATAAATAAAAGTGGATATTTTAAACAGTAGAGACTGAGAAAAAGGTAAATAAAATGCTCATAATGGGTAAGGTAATTATGAAGAGGAGAAAAAACTAGGAAAATCAACCTTTAAAATGTTGAATGTGTGAAACACTAGGTGTTTTCTGTATTTAAAGTATGCATGTTTTTAAAAGTGAGCTCACGCTCAACTCCTAATGAATCACCAATTTAAAAGCGCTGGTCAGCAATCCCCCAAGGTTCTTGGTGTTTTTCCTCACACAAGGCATAGTTACCCATGAATTCGTATTTTATTCCTGGGGCCTCCTTTATAAATGTTGACATTTATTCCAACAGCAACAAGTGATCCTACTCTGGATTCTGTCCCACCTAAAACTTCTAGAACTCTTGAACAGCCAAGGGCAACACTGGGTAATGTTTCTAACAGAAAAATTATGCTTGGTTTTCCATCAAACAAAAACCCATAACCCATGTGACTGACTCTCTTCTGAATGAGCATTTCATCCCATCATGTCTAATCATGTACACACTTTCTGTTCCCGAGAATACACGTGTGTGTATCTCTGTGCAGGAGTTCTTTATATTCCGTTTGGTGCATGAACGCGTGTGTGTGTGCACGAGCTTTTCTGTCTCTCACTGAACTACAGTAGATGGCATTTTCTTCATCCTTAGACTTGTGAAAAGCTTTGGAAACCGCATGAATGCCTCCATCATTCACACCACGTCACCATGTGTTTGCGGCCTGCATTACCTCAGTTCCGTGTGCTAAGTCTGCCTGGAGTCAGCTACGGAGCAGCTTTTCTCCACCTTAAATCTTAACTTTATCCATCAGCTTTCAAGGCAAATACTTTTTCACCCTAACCCTGTCCTCACATGGTGCCATCTAAAAGCATGTTAGAATTCTCAAAGTACCTCGTTCTAACCTGGTGGGCAGGGTTGTTTGGGCTTTCAGCTCCGAGTGAAGCACCATTTATTCCTCAGAAAGTGGAAACTTTTACCAGTCCTGCACCGAAACCTACAACACATGGTAACTGGTGACATTTGCATAGTTTTGTGCTTTGAAAGGACAGGTACAGTGGCAAAAACAGACACGGTGGCTTTTTTAGAATATTTTTAGTGTTAAACATTTCCCCTCCTTCTCTACCAAGACATTCTTCGAAGACCTGAGCAATCGAGTCTACTTAGCCCTGAGATAATCCTTAAAGAATTTCTGTAATCTTGATGTCTACGTACTGTGGTCTATATGTTTTGAAGAGTAGTTCCTTTCCATATTTCTTTCAACTTTGCCTACCAGAAAATAGCAGCATTATAAATAATAATTATTTTGAAATAGAATCCCTTTGAGCACATTTAGATATGACTTGATTTGTTTTTCACCCAGAGTAGTCTAAGTATAAATTGTCCCAGGTAAGCTCAGCAACCCTGAACATGGTGAAGAAAGATGTGTAAAAGAGAGATAACACAATTTGTATTTTATGACACAAAATTATTTGAGGAAGAGAATTTGTTCATGTTGGAACTTTCCAAAATATCTTATTTGTGCTGTGCTCTGCTAGTCAGTGTTAGCCTTTTGAGCTCTTCACTGCACCTGTATTCTGAAACACTTCAAAGGTGCTGCTTTTCTAGTGTGTTTGTTTTTTGAGACAAAGTCTCTCTCTTTTTTTTTTTTTTTCCTCCGGTACCGGGAACCAAACTCAGGACCTTGCGCTTGCCAGGCAGGTGCTGTGCCGCTGAGCTAAATCCCCAGCCCCTAGTGTGTTTTATTGAACAGTGTATCTTCAGGTCCCGTGTAGAAATTGAATTCCTTTTGGCTCAGCCAGTACTTATTTCTTATCTACTATAAAGCGCAGTGTTGGGAATTGTGGGAGAGCAAAGAAAAATAAAATAATTCTTGCCCTTGAGAGGTTTGTAAGTTTACAGGTGCAATCTGATTGACTCCTGAAAAATGTCATCTACAGAGCTTTGTTAAATCTTCTTCTTTCAGCTCCCCAGCAAACTACATCTATCCCTTCCACACCTAAACGACGCCTCAGACCCAAAACTCCAAGAACCAAACCTGGTAAATGAATGTCTCTTTAATTTTTCAGGATATTTATCTCTAAATAGATCATGTTCATCGCTTTGTTGTAAAAACTAAGTTACATGACTCTACAGAATATTTTGAAAAAATTTTAATTAAGTAATAATTAGATAATAATATAAAATAAAAATCAAATGTCAACAATAAAATTTTACTGAAAATTATCTTATGTTTTTGCTAATGAACTTTTCAGTAAACCTAGAATCAAGCCCTACTGCCAGAGAATTTTAGAATAAGATATATAATACCGCTTTTTTGCTGTGTATCTACACTTAAGTGTCTTATGCACAGATGGTGTTCATCTTTTGGTGCCTATTATGCTTTTAGTTTTGCACTAGGGCAGTGGCTGAGATGGGGAGGATCTGACTTCAGCTTTGAAGTTATTTGTAATCTTAAGGTAACACATAACAATGAGACTACAACAGAATATTATAAAACTTTGGAGTTACAACATTGTGTAGGCCCCCCAAGAAAGGAGCTGACAATACAGGCCTGAAAATATACATAGCATTTTTGTGGAGGAAAAAGACAGGGCAGCAATGGAAATCACAGCGTTTGGGTAGTTCAAATAGTGTATCATTGAGGAAGTAATATTCCTTACTGTCAGATAAGATACTCAGAATCATGCTCGGCAAACTGGGTTTGGCTCACTCCGTTTATATTTATAATATAAAAATAATTTTATATTATGACAACTTAAAATTATTTTCCAGAATTTTTACTCAGTTTGAGATGGGCAGGATTTTCAGAGTTGTTCTGTTTTTTTTGTTGGAGAATATTTTTATTAACCCTAAAATAAGTTTTTTTCTCTCATCATCAGAAAGAACCATAAGTCCTGAGACACTCTTGTCTAAACTTTCTAAAAGCTCTGAACTTACATAACTAATACTGATAGTAATCTTATCTCCTTGTTGGGTGTCATTTCATCCTACCATGGAAAATTCAATACCCTGCTCTTTTATAATGTCTCAGCGGTGATTCTGAAGGCTCAGGGGAACAGTACTGAGTCTCTCATAATACATCAACCTATGTTGTGGTTATCTGGACCTGTTGTTCATAGATCATAGCTCAGATATTGTCCTGCGCCAGCAATTGGACCACTGCTGCTTCTTTGTTGTCTTAGTTATTTTTCTCCTGTTGCTGAGACAAAATAAATGACCCCCAAAGTTAAAATGGGAAAGGTTTACCTAGCTCACAGTTTATAGAGGTTTCAGTCCATAATCCACTGGCTCCAAGGCAGAATAGCATGGCAGAGGGGAATTGTAGAGGAGAAACAGTTCATGGCAGGCAGAAAGTAGCAAAGCAACAAGAGATGACCACAGCTCTTTCTATCTCTATGTCTTATCCAGGCTACTTAGGTCGGGTAGCACTCTCACCCTTGATCCTAGCATTGTACCATGAATCAATCCCAGCATTGCACACTCTAGATCCAGCCCCCTGTAAAAAGCCCCACCTATAACTGCATGAGCTTTAAGGGGGACGTATAGACACAAACCACAATACTTGTCTTCTACCTAATCATTGTATCCAGAGCTGGGTCATTGTCATTGTCTCCCACTTCTTCAAGTAAGTCCCTTATTGCATTAATAATATCCCTTAGTTAATCTCCCAAGTGAGTGGATGGTGCAGGCTTAAATAAGTGAGACAACTGAAGCACTGTTAGGGCTCCTGAAGGGTGTACTCCTCTCACAGAATTCAAGATTCTCCGGGTTAAGACCAAGAAGTTCCCTGGGAGCCCTTATTTATTTGGTTTTCAAACAAAGTGGTGGTGGAGGGGGTGGGGATACTAAAGAAAATGCAGGAACCTGGACAGAACTTGGGAATCCCTCTAAGGACTTATGCTAATTTAGGAGAACTCTGTTATCTCCAGGAAGGCCTTCACAGCAGGAGTGCAATGCCTGCAGCTGCAGTCTCCTTTTAGTTAACTGGGGCTGGAGCTAAACGTCCTCAGCTGTGGCCTTATCTTGTCCTTTGAGGCGTCCCAACTTCACAAGCCAGTACAGACCTCAGCAAGGACCAGTGACTCAGAGAAGTTCACTTACGATGAGTCTGCTACCCACCTCCAGACAAGGGCCTAGGCCTTGGGCAAACTCACACATCAATGTGAACAGCCAATTGGTGAATGTTAAATCCTGCTCAGAGCTGCTCCATAGTGGTCTCCCTCAGTCCTCAAGTTCAACTTTAGACCTAATTTGGAAAAATGACTTTTTATTTTGGTGTTAGTGGTATATTTTTGAGCTTTAAATAATAGAATTATAGTTTTCATTGAACATTAATTTTAATGATATTTCCTTCCTTGATGCTTGAAGACTTAGGTGTAGCTGAGAAATATGGAGCAAGCGTGCAAAGTAAGGAGAACAGCTCTTTTAAATCAGGGTTAAAATTGCTGCTTTTGCTTGAAGTAGTTAATGTTAGTATTTAGTGGCAATACCCTGTTAGGTTTAATATACTCCTGAAATATTCTCTTCAGACCAGATGAAAACTCATCAGTGTGTGTTCTTTAAATGTTTCCCTGTGATTGGAACATGAGATATTTCCAGAATCTTCCAAGTGGTATGTCCATTTCATTTAACATACTTTAATTTTATCTTTTACTCTTGGTGGTTTTAGATACTTTGAAATGCTTAAATACTGATTGGACATTTTTCTTTTTTTTTTTTTTTTTCTTCTTTTAAACTGTCAGTAAAACACAGTTTTATTTCTTTGAAACCTAAAATCCCTTTAATCCCAGGAATGACACTTACTGCATCTGATGATTACCTTGATTTTTTTTCTTATATTCTAAAAAGAAGAGTTGAAAAACTATGCTTTGCAAATCTTTAGTGCAAGAATTTCTGATTTGGATGTTAGTATTTGACACATTTTTCCATGGAAAGTACAGAAAAGCACTGAGATGATCTCATCATAACCAGCCCCTTTGATATTATCACAGCATTGCTGTGAGCCGTGGTGGATCACGGCTGTCACAGAGAAGGCATAGAAATGTGGCAGTGTGAATGATTGAAGACCCCCTTGTCTAAGACTACAAAATAGTTTCCAGGACCAAAATGGACTGGCACTGAATCATAGCCTTTCAGCTGGGAAGGGGTGAAATGCTTCTGCCCTCTGAGAACTCTGCTTTGTTTTGGAGGCACTTCTCAGCTTGCAAGCTGCAAGACCAGAAAGGGTTGCATGGTTCAAGTGCACCAGGCTTCTTAATTGGGGCTGATTTCTGAACAGTGGCTTGCGTTTACCTATCAGGAGACTTTAGTGGTATTTTGCTGAAGGAAAGAAGGCTTTTTTGCTGGAAAGGATTTCTTTCTCTATCTAACTAAAACCAGAAAATTATCTGTGTAAGAACTGTAGAAAATATTCAGTGACCAAATCTTCTCGTTTTGTATTAATCCAGGATTTACACGGTAGTCCTAGGTGTTGACTGACTATGAGGAACTTTTTTGCAACTCATTGTGTTAAAACTTTAGCTCTGGGAAGAATATATTCTTCACTATATATTTAATGGATTCTTAACTTGCATTTCCATTAATAGCATGTTTACAAAGTAGGATTACTAAAGCAAGAAATTTTCTGCTTAATCAGACATGATTTAGTTTTGCAATGAAGTGGGTAAGGAAGAAAAATGTAACTATTCAAGAAGAGAATTTTCATGGTTCCCATTAACGAGGCAAGCTGATTGCCAGGTGTTGGTGTCAGGTTGCAGAAAGTTAGGGAGTGGGCAAAGGGGGTGTAATTGATCATAGTTAAGGTCTCCAAGTCATAGAAATGGAACAAAAATGCCCACTTGGAGAGGGTACTTGAACAAAAAGCATAGTTCATAAAACCCAACAGTCTAGCAATTTAAATCAAAGAATTCTGACAACTGTATGTGAAAAGAATTTGATATATTTATTTAAAATCATTTTAGAAGGCTTTGCAATAAGGTAATAACTATTATATATTTATGCGGTATTTTGAATAGAAGACTATTATTGAGTATGATCAAGAAATATTATTGGACATTTTGTTTGCCAAATTTAAATAAGTATTTTGTTAATATAATTATTTCTATTATTACAAAATAAAATTGGGAGACAAAATTTCTCCAAATGATGTTTAAGGTTTATACAGATATATTACATCATTAATTTCAGTCTTTTCTAAGGTTTCTGAAAGGAAATTCGTTCATTAATACAAATAAGGATGGGAGAGTATTTCTTTACCATTCTAAGGTATTTTGAGTAAAGAGATTTCTTTTTAAAAAATAATAAATAAAATGGAAAGATTTATTTGGAAGCCTCTGTCCGTGTTCCTTTGATTTCTAAATTTTTCTAATCTAAGAATGTCACCCTTTGTATCAGTCAGCAAGCACGACCACTTCAGAACGCACACCTAAATTTATTACTTGAGATGATCTTGAGCGGTCCGAGGCAGCACAGAGTACTGCTGATCGCTGGAACCCATTGTTTGGGGTCTAGCCTTTCTAATTTTGTTTTGCTTATTTTTAGTTTAGTTAAGATCCTTTTGTAGCTCTGTGGAAGTTTTCCGGTCAAGGTCCACAAGAGCACGTAACCACCAAAAGCTTTGAAAAATGCGCTGCCTTTTCTCAGTCCTCTCTTCACATTTATTTTTCCATTTCACATTCCATTCAAGTTGCTCTTCTGTAGATTTCCTCGGCGGTGAAGTCAGCACGTGAAAAATCCGCATTGGTTTGGGCATGTTTTATAAGCACAGTCCTGTACGTTTTCCAGAAGCACAGCTTCTGTGCCCTAGCTTAACTACTCCATACCACAGGACGTGTTTCCTTCATAGCTTAATCTTGAAGGTGGTAATAATGTTCGGTTTTTCACATTTTTACTGGACCAGAAAGTGAAGAGATTCACCATTTCAGCTGCTTGTTTTACATAGCTTCTTACCCAGTGGGTGGGGCGATAAACTGTTCTTATACTGTCACAAATCAAAGCGTGTGTTTTATTTATTTTATACTGAGGTGGTGGCTTTATCACTACAGGTCACTCTCAGCTTTGTTGTGCATAACTTTATAACTTTATTCCTGACACCTTAAGGCTATTTAATAAAACAAGTCTTGTTAAGATATGCACTTGTTCTTTGAGCTTCCAGAAACTTGATCAGGAACTTAAAAGATGCTGCAAGCAGCATATTTTACTCACTTTCCCCCTTTCAGATGGGAATTTTAAAAAACTTCAAAGTTTTCAAAAGAATTTTTTGCTGTCTGCTATTTTCAGACGTAAATGTTTTCTTGATATTTATTTCATGTACTGGTATTTATACCCCCTTTCCCACAGAACTTGAGACCCCCAGACTTTCATTCCTTATTTTTCTCTCTCTGTTTTGTACATAAAAACTTGCACACAGAGAATCTTTACTTGTGTCTACTTTAATACAATATATTGCTATACTTTGCCATTCTCCTATTACAATCTATTTCTGGTCGAGATTTTAAGAAATCACAATTGTATGTGTGCACACAGAACTGTATGATGTTTCAAGTCCTTTTTTTTAGCTTTCATATCTTATGAAACTTAGTGTCACAAAAAAAATTTTGGACAGAGACATGCTGGCAAAAGATGCTGTTTTTAGGAAGCACCTTGCTTTCAGAATAAATGAAAAAATCTCTGCATTACCTGCCCTCACATTTTCTTCTTCTGTTGCTTAAAAAATAGTTGTTAAGAAGTTTCTGTATCAAAACTGTCATTGCCACATTTTCTCTCTAACTTGCTACTTCCTTCTCCGAATCTGCCTCTTTCCTGAGAACAGAAATATCAGCGATAACTCCTCATAACGGTACTATCTGAAGTGCATAAGTCACAGAATGATTCAAGTTTTTTAAAGATGATCAATACATGCTATATGAATTTCTGTAAGAAAAAAGGAATCTTTTTTTCTATTTCAAAACTAAAATTCTTTCTGAAGTTTCTTCTTGAAAGACAATAACTCTTTTTAGTCTGTGGCATAATAAGAAAACTTACTGAAATGAACTCATTCTTTTCAAAAACCAAATGGATATTAAAGCCAAACCACATTCTATTCCACATAAAGTTTAATTTACTTGCTAGTTCAAATGAAAACTAGAGTGCTTGTCTATTAGAATATTTAAATAATACAGATATTCAACTTAGCATTTCCTAACACCTGAGATTGCTTTTAGATACCTATTGATTTACTAAGCAAAATGAAGTAAATTTCATACATGTAACTAACTTATTTACCGGCAATAGATATACAATGTGGAGTAAAATGGAAATACTTCTGACCCCTGTTGGTTGATAAATTTAATTCCTTTCAGTGTGTGCGAGTGTGTGAAAGAATGTCAGGTCCAGCATGTAGGAGATTATTCAAAGTTAACATTCAAAACTAATATGGCCACAGGAACAAGCCATTGGAATATTGGGTAGTGAGGGCCATAAATAAGATCAACAACAAAAATGAGAATTCTTAATTCTTTCACTGTGTTTCACGGAAAGAATGTGGAGGAGTGGATGTCCTGTCTTAAGCTGGAAGAACCTGGTCATTCACCAGAGGGAACACCTTGGTGGGAAAGGCCCGTCCCCCTCCACCCTAGGTGTGCTCTTCCGCCCTGCTTTTGACATCGCTTGCTTTCGTTGCAGCCCCAGGACCTCAGACTTTGCCACCGCCGCAGCCAACGAAAGGTAATGAAGCCTCCTTGAATTCGTTGTGCAAGGATGATCCTTCTTTACCACTGTCTGTCCTTGACTTTTTGTCCTTAGCTTTGGCTTGTTTTTTAAATGTTTCTAAATTGTTCTTCAGGTGTTTTTTCAGCTACTTTTACCAGAATATTTTGTGCCCATGTTTTTCTGAACCAAGGCTCTGAGACAAACACTGGTGCAAGCCATCCTAATCTTGATTGATACCTTCTTTATTGCCCTGCCTTGCGCTTGAGGAATTTGTCCTTGGCTTGTTTTAAGCTGATTATTTCCAGTGGAGTCTCCTGGTTTCTCTAGGGGATATTTGCACTTTTACTTTGGGAGTTGTTTTTCCTAACTTTTCAGAATTCTAACATTTGCAGGCTTTCTTGGAAAGCGCTGAGATCTTTCCAAATACAAATACCCTCATGTGCCATTAGGAAATCCATTCAAAGTGAGACACATACAGGTGCGTGTATGCACACGCGTGCACACACACACACACACACACACACACACACAGGATCTTTATAGCTTTTATTATTTCTTTTTCAAAAGAGCAAAATAAATGTATTGTGGTGCCATCTTAGCCAATTACCCAGATTTTCCTTTAATATGAGCTGGTTATTTTATTACACTCACATCTTCCAAATGAGAATCTTGCCTGGCTTTTTTTCCATCACTGTTTCCAAATTGAACTTACTGGCCACATTTTTGTGCACTTTGTCTAAAAGCACAGGAGTCCATTTAAATAGAAAAGGTGCTTCTTATAGAAATAAAAGCACCGTTTATATTTGCTCAACCTAATAATTAAAAATTAAGTGTATCGTGCATTTTTATTTCTTCTTCATGATTGCTGATGGAGTTTTAGCCCATGGAACACTGGGAAGTAAACCCCTAGTGCCCTTAGGTTGCACAGTTATTGACTGGGTGACCTTCGTCCCCTCTCTCCCTAACTGCTGATGTCTTTATTGTCAGGGTCACATTCCTAGATTTATTCATTAGTGCCCTTTGTGTTTATGTGCTCTGTTTGTATTTCTGGAGAAAGTTCTGAACTCTGTACGTATAGTTTATAACCTTCCTCACTTGTAAGTTTTTTCCCTTGAAGGAACTTCTGCATTCAAAGCTGTTCCCATGTATTATCGATTGGATTTTTAAAGCACAAAGTGAAAACCTTCTGTGAACATTAAACCAAATGAGGTTTATCACTGATAGCTTCTCTTCCAATACTCCCCTTCACCGTCCACCTGCAAAGGGTTATGTGACTGTCTCCTCTAAACTGTTTGAGGTTTTGCGGAGGAATAGGAAGGTCTGTTGGACAGTTTACAAATCTTGGACAAATAATTCAGTAACCTAACTGGGTTAGTGATAAAAACTTGCAGAACAGAAGGATGTGTCCACAATAAATCAGAGGGCTTAAGTAAGCTTCGAAGATATAGATACTATTTATTGTCAGTTTCCCGAGCCTTCCTTCCTGTATTAACTAGTAATTTTCTTTCTTCAGCTCCACCAAAGACCAAACGACCAGGTCATCGCCCCCGCCCTAAAACTACACGTAGCCCAGGAGTACCCAAGTCTGAACCTGGTAAATGTGGTGTGCAGGGTTCCAATTGATACAGAAAGTGGACCAGGGCAGCTTTTAATTCAGTAACTACTAGGAGCCGCTGGGCATTAGGAACCAATAACACTTGATTTTTATACTTGAACATATGTACTTACTACGCATATGCATATTACATACAGTATATCTCCTAAAGTGCTGTATTGTATTTGTAATTATTAAGTACACACTGCAGGAAGCCCCCCTACTAAGTGGGTTATTAAAATAAGGCATTTTAGATCTTACACTGGATATATATTCACGGAAGATGTGGTATGAGCAAATAAGCAGGAGAAATGGAGTAAATGGGAAGATTTGAAAGGGAAACCATATTCAGAGAAAGAGTACTGGACGAGGCGGAGCGTCCTGGCTTGAGCCACGATGTCCCTTTCTCCTGGTGCCACTTTCTGTTACACGCGGTGATCCTGGTTCTTTGCTTCTACAGCTCTGGAAGCAGCCACAGCACACCCGGAGCCCATGGTACCCAAACTCGGTAATTCTGCCCCCTTCCGGGGTTTTCACAGGTTGTCACTTTTGCTTTCTCCACCTGCACCCCAGGCATGACTGTATTTCTACCATCTCTAACAGTTCCATCCCATGCTTCCTTCCCATTTTCTGTCTGCGTCTGAAGAACCTGAAGATAGGAGGGTTCTACAAGAATCGCACGTGCTCATTTAGGGAGGCCTGTGGTCTCCAACATGACTTCCTGGTTCCCGACTGACCCTGTCTTTCTGTCACATGTGTGCTGGTGTTAAGAAAGCCATCAGCGCTTTCTCTGGGACTTCTGTGCTCATTCCAGACTGAAAAAATGATCATTTTTCCCCTAGTAACATGCTATAATTTCATTGCTTTGTTCATTCAGCTTGTGAGACTCTAAACAGCTGCATGAATAATGATTTTTTCAGTTTTTCTGTTTCTTTGAAAAATGCATTTGAACATGTTTAGATCCATAGGCAATTCTTGGCCTAGGGATTAACATAAAACTAGTTGTCTTTGAAACTTGAGGACATTAAAAGTCCCGAGATGTTTTTATTTTTTAGTACTGATGCTTATAATTATTTCATTGTAACTTCTCAGCATTTACATTAATTTGTCACTGCTTTGCTTTGAAAACTTCCAGAAATCAGTAGCCATGTAACATTTTTACACCTGTGTAACATCGAGTATTTATGTATTATTTTCCAGATTTTCTCCTAAGCAATTTTTAACTTTCTATAACACTGTTTTAATATTGAAGAGAACCTATCAAGAAGAATAGAACTAGTATAGTTTATGGTTTTTGAAATTATTTACATAGGAAAAAAATACCTATGACAGTTATCAGTACTTACTCAGAGACACATGTCAAGTGTTTTTTGAAAAGAAAACTTGAGCATTTTCCTGAAAGGAAAAATTAATGATGCATGTGTGTAGCTAAAATGAATACTTTTCCCACCCTTCCAAGACAAGATGAATTAATTTTTATATATCCATTGAATTTATACAGTGTCTTTATTTAACTTGTGTATCTTTAATTTTGACAGACACAGCCAGGACCATTCTGCTAATTTGTAATACCTTTTTCTTTAGCACCTAAGCCATCCAAGAGACCTAAAACTTCACACAGACCAGACGTACCCCACATGAAGCCTGGTAATCATTACTTTCAGTGCTTTGACCTAGTAGTAAGGAAACTGTATGTAAGTAACGATAGTATTCGCCTTTACAGGTCGCCTGTGGCATTAATCATAACACCTTTCTCCTTCAGATTCAAAACCACCAGTGCAATTACGTCCTAAGCCCCAAATCACTGCACACCCAGATACTCCACCAACAAAATCTGGTAAATGATTTCCAGTACTTTAGCTTCACAAAATGTTTCATTTACAAACGTTATTGGAATTGTTGCTTTAGATGTTCATATACTATATAAACATAAAAACCCAAGTACCATGATTTTGCCCATTGTTGCCTTAGCATAGTTGCACTAACTTTTTTACTGCTAAGTGAATAAATCAGTGCATGGGTGGAAAATTAGTAAATGTTATATCTGATCGTCTGGTAGTTTCCTTTTTTGTTTTGTTTTTCTTTTTCTTTCTTTCTTTCTGTTTTTTGAGCCAGAATTTCAGTCTCTATTCCAGACTGACCTTGAATTCTCAGCAATCCTCCTGCCTCAGCCTCCTCAATGCTGGAATTACAGGCATGTGCTACCACACACCTGTAATCCATTTTCTTAAAACATATTTACATACTATATTGTGAACTTGTAATGAGCAGAACATTTGACTTTTCTGTATACGGAAAAGTTTTGAAAGTGGTGTCGGTAATCTCTACCACATAGCACATACCGGAGGCTGATCCTCTGCTCTTCCTCAGTAGACCGGCTGCCCCTAAAATACACACTTGAATTTTAAATACTAATAATTAACTGACTGATTTTTCACTATGTAACAAGATATTTTTATAAAAATTCCAATATTTTATAGTTAAAGTTTTTTCTAAGTTTTCAATTACTCTAAAGTTCTACATTGCTAAGAGAGCATCTCTGATAAAAATAAGCCCACCAAGAAGTCAGTGTATATCAGTTTAGAAAGAGCCAGGTTCTGTGCGCTGTAAATTAAACATTGGTGAGTACCCAGAGTTACTGACTTGCTCTGTTTTCGTGTGTTTGAATTATGCAGCCCCTGATGTGGTTGCAGTTGAGACCAAGGCTCCACCCATAGCCATAGGTAACGTGCCTTCTTGGTCCGTAATTCTCTGAGCGTGTCCTTCTCATCTCTTTCATCATTATCTGTTTTCTTGTATGCACAATTGTCATTCAGCGTCTCTTCCACTTGTGTCCAGAAAGTTTTCACTGTTTTCAGCAGAGGCCGTTTTAACAGCAAGTTCAGCGTTCTTCCATCTGCTCAGCCTCTGACGCCTGAGTGTTGCTCTTCCCTCTGTCCCCTTCAGAGACATTCAGATTGCTTGACACTGTTAGAAAGCCTCCAGTGCTCTGTCCATCCATCCTTTGTAGACCAGGAAATTTTGTGTGTCTGCGGGCAGAATGCATAGATACTGGCGAAGCAAAGCCAAAGTTGGCTGGCGCTTGTCCTCTGGGTTTACAAGGAGCTTGTGGTACTGGCATGTCATCGTCTCTGTCTTGTGAGACTCCTTTCTTCCTGGGTTCCATGCTGTTCAAATGCAACTGCACCTTTCCGTTGATAAATTTATTTCCGTTGATAAATTTACTAAGTTTCAAACAAAATAGGGATTGTAGATTTCTGTTTGAAAGCAAATCAGTTATAAATATTGTTTCTATGGCGCTGTTCTGGGCTCCTCATCTCCTCTGCAGGAAGGCCATTAACTCTTTATATGGCTTAAACCAGCTTTGTGTTGTGGCATTTAATCAGGAAAAGTTGGTGTCTGTGGAAATGGTTAAAGGGTTTTGGAGGGTGAGAATTTTGGATGTTATATGTAGTATTCTAGTTTCAATGAAAAAGTAAATGGAGACACTAATACCAGAGTTGTAATCTTAGTAAATTTCATATCTATGCACAATCATTCAGAGTAGGTCAGAAGTATAGAAATCCTGTTTATCTGGACAAAAACTTGCATTATTACCTTGCAAACTTTTTTTCTTAATCACCTCCCTTCTTAACTCAAATAACGATCTCCTGACGATCCATTTGAGATGAATGAGGAAGTGCGGAGAAATGAGAAGGAGCGACGTTACAGTCCCTGTGATGGAAAGGCACCATTTACCTTTGCACTGCTGTCCCACAGCTCCAGTGAGCGCCCTGATTAACATTTTCTGACACTGCCCACAACCACTGCTGCTCTAAGCAGACCAGTAACCATGGTGAAACCCTTTCAGCTAGCATCAGACTTTATAATACTTCTTTTTCAGAGTAATCTGTGCACAGAAAAATACTTCTCATGAGCCTTATAGGTACACAGCATACAAATGGTGTGCCTACCTTATGAGATAATGGGTACTCCAGTGCGGCCAGTCAGTGGACATAGCAAACGTTATTTCCCCAGAGTTCAGACATGCTTTTCAACACTAGATACTGATAAAGACGTATTACTGATAGGAGTGTATGAGGTGTGATAAAAAATACATTGGATGTTCAAATTTTAAAAATTTATTACAGTGAAAGACACACTGCCATTAACATCCTTCAAAATACTTCTTGCTTTGAACACACTTATCCCATAGTTTTTGCCACTTTCTGAAGCAGTTCTGGAGGTCCTCTTTCGTGAGTATCATTAGTTGTGCTATCCTGGTTGGCTGGAGGCCCTGAATATATTCAAAATATTTATATTTCATGGTCATTTTGAATTTGGGGAAGAGCCAAAAGTTACATGGCACCAGATCCAATGAATAAAGTAGATGAGGACACACCATGAATGTTTTTACATAAATTGCCATAAGCATTTGATTAATGAGGGGTGTTCAAAAATATGGTAAATGTTTAAATTTTTAAAATTACAGTAAAAAACACATTGTTATTAATCCATTCAAAATACTGCCGTTCACATCAAACATTAGTGGTACTATGTGTTATTCTACCATTCTTGGTACTATGTCTTTTACTATGTTAAGTTTTTTTTAATTTAAGCACTCAACATATTTTTCAGTCACCCCTTGTAAAATGATATTGCCATTTTGGAAAACAGTGTGACAATTTCTTATGAAACTAAACATGCAGCTATCATATGACCTCGCAATTTGTACTCTTGGACATTTGTCCCAGAGAAATGAATATTTATGTTCATACAAGAGTCTGTACAGAAATGTTCCAGTCAGATGTACTCACGATGTCCTCAAACTGAAAATAGTCAAGGGGTCCTGTGGTAGATGAAAGATTAAACAAACTGTGGTCCAACCTTACCGTGTAATACTACTTAGCAGTAAGGTGGAACAGACAGTTGAGAAAAATAAAAAGAAACACTTTTTAAATGTGCTAGGCTTAAGAAGATTTGACTTTAAGATAATTATTTCTGTATTTCTTAGTCTTTGTTGTTTATTATATTGCTTTTGGTCAGTTCCCACCACAGACACTGAACCTGTACTTCCGAGAACTGGGGCTCCGGTGACGACACTAGGTAACATCTTCTATCTTTAAACACCTGTGTTTTCTGCCCACTGTGTGTTCTGACGCTGTCTTGGGGAATTTAAGGATGTTTTTCTTTACGTGATTCTTCTCCTCACTCAACTATATTCCTCATTTTAAATGCAATTATTAAAAGTACTTAAAGCCAGTACTTGGTTATAAATCTATATGCACCTGTACAGAGACTCTATCTCCCATGTTATTCAGCATTATTAAGGTTTTACAGGGTCCATGGGTCTACTCTAGTAGTCTTCTCTTTTTTTTTGTTTTGTTTTTTTCTGTTTTTCTTCTGGTACCAGGAATCGAACTCACGACCTTTCGCTTGCCAGGCAGGCGCTTTGCCGCTGAGCTAAATCCCCAGCCCCTACTCAAGTAGTTTTCAAAGTGTTAAAGCTGAATTTCAAACACAATTAGGAATGTCTGTTCCTTAAACATCAGTTATATGCCTGTGGGCATCTTACTGTCTGTTGTTATAGGATATGTGGGGCATTTTCATTATGTGCTAGTGATTTCAGGAAATGAAATGTGCTTATTCTAGTAATTATAATGGATTTATACCAAACCAAGCAATTTCTAAGTAGTCTTCCAAAAGCAGCTGATCCAGGGGCTGGGGATTTATCTCAGCGGCACAGCGCCCACCTGGCAAGTGCAAGGTCATGAGTTCGATTCCCGGTACCAGAAAGAAAAAAAAAGCAGCTGATCCTACATTGTCCTTTGATATGATCTTGACATGTTTGTCTCTCAATTTCTATGTGTCTGTGACCTTCCTGATTACTTGATAGCAGCAACTAGTAATAAAGTTTTCAGAACAATAAAACAATATTATGTGCTTGTCCTCAAAAGAACTGTGAATAGAACACAAAAATAAAAAGGTTTTACTTATAGACTACCAGAAGAAAATTTCAGTCCAAAGAGACAAATTTTTCTCAAGTGTCATGAAAGAGTAAGAAAATTTTAGAAAACCTGATATCACATGTAATGCTTTAGCTTCTGGGTTCCTATAACTATAATAATCAGTTTCCTTTCTTTAGCTCCAAAAATAACACAACGAACAAGAACTCGTCGTCCGCGGCCCAAACATAAAAGCACAGTAAGCCCAAAGGTACATCAGACTAAACCAGGTAAATAATACGCTCTTTCTAACCCTGTGGCACGCTGTGGGCATGGTACTGGAGTGGCAGTTTAACACGCCGCCTAATAACTTATATGACCCTTAAGGAACAGGGTCCACTGCAGTGGTAGCGAACCTTTTGGAGCTTTCGATGATACACAGGGCCCACTATTGCACAGATGACATAGGCTCCCCGCCACTGGCCCACGGCATGGAAAGCGGCTACTACTAGATGCATGTGACTTCCTCACGTTGTTTGCATGAGGATTTCCTCATTGCCTGAGTATTTAATTTGTTATTCGGACATTCAACCACATTTTGCTTTTTCGAAAAACTTATCTAGTTAGGTATCTAGTTAGCAAATTTAATTCAAGTGGTCCTGCATTTTTACTAAATACTACCTTAGCAGCAAATTACTTTTTTGAGGAAGAAAGCTATTTTTGGAGACTTCATAAATAGATGAGGCAGAAACATATATTTGCATATTGTTTTTCCAATATTTAGCATGTAGTGAACGCTGAGAGAAGCAAAACTCTCATGGGCGGACATGTGTCATGTGGACTCTGAGGTCTGAAGTGTTAGTAGATCTGTCACCAGGCTGAGCAGAAATTGTATAAACAGAGAAGAAGGTGCCATGTATATAGGTGACCCGAGGCCACAAGTGAGAGGTTCAACCGGATTGTGAGGAAGGTGATGTTTGCTCTCCCCGCCCGGGCAGGGACGCGACTCTTAGGAAGCCCAGGAGAAGGACCGGTGTACTTGGCTTCAGTGGTTGCGTCTGAGCCATTAGCATGCACTCCTGTTTTGCAGTGTCAGGTCCTCTCTGTCCTGATAACTGAGAAACGCACTAGCAAGTTTCACAGACTAAGTGGCTCCGTATGTACCTCTTCGTGTACCTTCTTTAGACAAAGATACTGATTGCTTTCCAAAGTGGACTCTCGACCAAAGAGAAAGGCATTGTTTCTTCTGGTTTCTCACCAGTGTGTCTGCTTAAATATATCAACAATTCCATTTATCGTGAATGAGGCCTTGTTTTCCAGTCTATAGTGTCATACATTATACTTTCATGTGCTTTGCTCATAATTGTTAAACATAATGTTATTAGACAGGTGCCTAAAGAGTTTTCTAAGCAGGATTGTCTGTTGTACTATCAGATTATATTTTTTAAAAGTAAAACATGTCTTTTGAGTAAATATCTATGAACTCTCACTTAAAAGTATTAAAGAGCTGAGAATGTAGCCCAGTGGTAGAGCACTTACCTAGCATACCTAAGGATGTGGGTGCAATCTCCAGTGCCAACGAAAAAAGAAAGAAGAAAAAGACTTGCAGATTTTGCTTTTTGACTATAGAAACAATGCTAGACAACTAAACATTTTCAAAAAACTTGATGGATTTTTCTCATGTGTTTAACATTTTCTTTTTAAAATTGTTTTCGGTCCTGTCTTGCACCAGATTTTGGACCAATTACTCCTGGACCATCCTTAGGTAATGATTCTCTCTGTCCTTCAGCAAGTGCTTGTTTTTAATTCATTGTCAAGCTTCCCTACAGTTCTCCGGAGCTGTCTGTGCTGTGCTCTCTTGAATTCCTGTTACACAATTCATCTTAAAATGTTTGAGGTTTTCTTTCTTTTTATAGAAATGTACGTGGACTGAATTCAAGGCAGCTATCTGTGCCATATCCCAGTCTGAAATTGTGTCATGTCAATCTGAGTCTCTGAAATGTACTGTTAGAGTCAAAATCCAAATATATGTTCCCCTATTTCTCAGTTAGACTGCAAATTCAGTGCCAATGATGCCACGTAATTTCTTTAAGCACCTTGCTTTCGTATTTCAAGTTCTGTGTAACCACTTTGGCTTTGCTGATGTTTCAGTGAATTGTATAGATTTATTCTAGTAAATTAGCAAGTGAAACTTTTGCCCAGGCCTTGTCATCTTAAATTATAGGTGAGTACTATAAAGTTGGTTTGAAATGTTCTCACATCATTAGAGTCTGTAACCAGTTTTGGGTTAGGAAAACTTTTAAGAAAAAAGTGACAGTCCCTGAAGTTTCTTAAGCATAAGTATATGTGTAATTTTAGGCTCTGGAGAACTGTCAGTTATCAGCATCAGTATACTAAAGGAGAACATTTTAAACTAAATGATGTTTTTTCAAATACTATCAGGTTTTAGAAAACTTACAGCCACACTATAATCATCCTCGTTACAGTTTACGGAGTCATAAGCATCATGTTAACCCTAAATTTTCTTCCTTCAGCTCCAACAAAAAGAACCCATCGTCCACATCCCAAACCTAAAACCACACCCCGTCCGGAAACACCTCAGACAGTGCTGGGTAAATATGTGGTGTCCACTTTAAAGAACCTGTGCAGTTTGTCTCAGCTGGGACCCTCAGTTTATGCACACGATACAGTAGGACACGCCCCGTATGTTTCCTGGGAGCAAAAGCTGCTTATTAGTGCAGGAACATGAGAAGTCTGAGTGCTTCACGCTGCCTTCTCGGGAAACTTCTCTCCCAGTGGCCGTGCCGTTTACTGTTCATTCTGTTAAAGTCCGTCTCTGTACTGAGCCAATTCAATCAGTTAAAATCAATGATTTTTATGAAGTCTTTCCTGATTCCCCCGAACTACATAAGCCCATATATCAAAAATGGGAGGTATTTTTTTTAAACCAAGTAGCTTACACTACAATAGTAAATAAAAGCTGTTCTTGCATAAACAGCCGGCATGTTCATGCGGATATAAAATAATTTCTTGAATGGCACAATGCCACATGCTAGGAGCAGGGTGAATATTTAAGGAGAAATACATCCAGGGCTATTGGGAGGCAGTCAGCACACAGTTTGGGTAACTGGACGGATGAGGGAAGTTTTCTCTCTCATCTGAGGGGGAAACTGAGGCAAGGGAAAGGCAGCCTGGTGGAGGTGACTCCCGGACAGAGTGTGACTTACTGCTGGGCTCCTGCTGATTGGGCCCATGGGAGGAATTACAGGGGCTGGGAGCCTAAATTTGGTCACTGGGCTTTAGTGATTTCTCCTTCTGGACAGGAACACGCTCTTTCTCTCCTGAGAACTGAGAATATCCAGCCTAAAGATGACACAGGCTGAGAGGTGGCTCCCGATCTTATGTTAGGAGGGCTGTATTCCCAAAGACCTTAGTCTCTTGATGAGGATGGCCTCCGCTTCCTTCCGGCAGCTAGTATGTGTGCTGACAATCTGAGGGTGACGCCCAGCAATTCCTTCCTTTTGGTATTCGTACCTTTTTATAGTTCATTGTCCATTCTTTCTGTTTCTATCCTACGCTAGCATGGCAGAGACGTTAGTGGGACGACCGCTTATCACCGTTTCCTCTTCTGCTAGTTAGAGGCAAATCAGAGGTTCAGCACGTACTTGGGGGTAGGGGAGATTGCACAAAGCTGTCAACACAAGGGGCAGGAATTATTGGTGCTCACCATACTCTGTCTACTAGACTATATTTATGTTCAAATATCTGGACTGTTTATTGCATCGGTCATTATTGATACTGCTTATAGCTGAGTTTGGGGTGTTGGCTTCTGCAAAAGTGCTAGTTGTCTTTGTCACGTATATTTCTAACAATGAAGCAGATTTTTATTATTAGAATGAAGAATTGCTCATGCTAGGTCAAATCAAGTAGTTAGCCAACAAGGAAATTTTAGACTGGGCCCCACGGAGCTGCTCTGCAGAGTCTGAAGGCTACGGCTGACTATCTTCGGAATAAACGCATACCTGGTGAGGGTGTGGCAATGTAGTCAAGAGGAAAAGTGCACGTGCTCCCTCTTGAGTTATGAATATTAAAAATGAACTTTGCAGCTCTAGAAACCTTATTTCACTGGTAAGATTCACTTTCTAATATTCCGCATACTCACAACGTCTCTTTGGTCTCTTATTACTTCTGATCAGTTCCCACCACAATCGCTGAACCAGTTATTGTTAGAACCGAGGCTCCAGGACCAACACTAGGTAATGACGTCTGTCCGCTGGCATCTGCGCTTCCTGCCCACGTCGTCAGCGTCGTACCTGTGCTTCTTTCATCTCCCAAGGCCTCTGTGTCATCCCCTTATTCTATCATACACTAAGTAACTTCGTTTTTAAGTGATCCGAGCATGAACTCCTTTTGTCATCTGCAATGTGATGTCTTTGAATTTGTGGTGTCTGCTCCCATGTAACATTTTCATCACCACATTTTGTGCTGCTGAGTTTCAAACACAATCAGTTGTGGGGGAGGGGCGTCTACACCACGCTAGGCTGAGTGATGGGCACAGGTATTACGGTGTAGCTGTCCATTTGCGGATCCAAATCGCTACCTGTATACCAGCTGCGTGGTTTTGTTTTACTATTTCAGATAATGACAAAGTTTTGTTTAAGGAAAAAGTAAAATAGAAAGTATTCCTGGGGTTACACACTCCAACAGTTCAGCAAGATTTGGAACTTTTCAAATTCAGGAAACCCTGTGATAATCACTTTGAAATATACTTGCTACACCAACTCATGTTCTGTTTGATTTTTGTTTTTCAGAAAATATAAATAATTTACAGGTCATTTACAAAATAGGACCAAATATTTCAAGGGCAAAAAATAATTTCCTGGGACTCAAGAAATTATAGGTATAGAAAGCCACAGTATCTGGAACCCAAAGCTCTGTTAACCTGACATTTCCTCCCTTCAGCTCCCAAGGTGCCTCAACACACGCCTCCACACCCCAAACCCAAAACCACCTGGAGAACCGGAACGCTTCAGACAGAACTGGGTAAATGTGTAGGCCCTGGCTAAGGCATCCCAGCAGCCCATCCCAGGGGGTCATGGAAAGTACAGCGCAAGTGAGGAGCATTGACCGGCTCCACACTGGATCAGAGAAGTAGGAGGAGGGCTAGGGGAGTTAGCGGTGCTCGTTTTCCTTATTCTCCGTGAATTAAATATTCTCTCCAAAATCTATTTAATTTTCTTCTCACTGCATTCTATTCACCCTTTCAATGCTGGGTATGTGTGGGAACCTGACACAACTAGAAAACGTGTCTATTTGTACCAATGGAAAGTTATTTCTTGGTAATTCTAGTCACGTTAGTCCTAGTAGGTATCTAGGCTGGGCTCTGGTGAATGCGTTCTGTGTGTGTCCAAAAGTAGGTATCTCAGGCTTTGTGAGCTACAAAGTTTCTGTTGCATACTCTTCTTTGGTTTATTTTTATTTTTTTCCAACTGTTTACAAACAGAAAAATAATTCTTAGAGGGAAATCATCCTGGGGTGGGTGTAATCTGAAAGCTCAAAGGGCGGGAAATGTATGTTTCATTCACCAGTGGAGGCTTCCAGGCTTCTAGGTGTTGATTAGAACATTTTATTGAAGTTGCTGTAACTAAATAGCCACAGGACCAAGAAAGAAGTCTGACTGTTGAAGTCAGGAGGTCGGAGTACAGCTGAGAATGCATACACAGTCAGGATTCCTCAGGGTGCTGGACAGAGAGATGTCTGCGGCACACAGCAGCTGCCCTTGTCATGTCCACTTAAGAGTCCCTTTCCAAAGATGAGTTTTCAGTAAGATGAGTTTGATCCATGAATTTAGTACCCTTGCTTCATTATAATGAAGTGCTTGATGCAGCTATTTAGAAAGAAGAGGGTTATCCAGCTCGTGGAACTGGAGGTTCTCAATCCAAATGGCAGAGTACAGCTTCTGTGGGGCGGGTGTTCCTTGCTGCATTACTTCATGGTGCAGACAGCAGCGGCAAGTACTTGTGCAGAGCAAGTGATCACGTCTCAGACTTGAGGCAGAGCGTGAGAGAGGAGCCAGGCTTGCTTCTTTTATAGCACTCCTCCCTCAAGGCCTCAGAGGGTGGCAGAAGAACCTCCAGGCATTTTACAAATTTCCTCACACCTCTGATAACCCAGAGACTTCTCGCTAGTCCCGCCTTCAAGGGGCCCATCTCTCCAGAGCGTCACCACGCACAGCACAACTGTAATCACAGTGGACCCTGATAGGACTTAAACCATAGCAGTCTACATTAGTGAGACTCCAGCCATCGAAGGAGAAAAAGTTTGCATGGGCCATTATGGATACAAAGTTAATGACAATCCCTTCTAAGAAACGATCATCTACAGGCAAAGATGCCGTGCTCCCTACGTTCACGTTAACCACATTTGTTCTGTGCTAGAATTCTGTTAGTAGAGAATGTTCTGAGTTTTTATGGATTTTAATGTCTTTCGGTTTGATTTGTCATTTTGGCCAGTTCCCACTGAAGGTTTTGAACAAGTCGCTCCTGTAAAAGAGGCTCCCAAAACAGCAATCGGTAATGCCACTCACCGGCCTTCGCCAAGCGCTCTCTATGCTTCTGTCAGACTTACCCTCTGGTGCCATTTAATTTCATCCTTCATTTCATGAGGGCTGAACATACGTACAACAAATTACCTCTTGTTTGTAAGAGACATGCGTCGACCCAGTTTGGGACACCATCTGCGCTGTAACTTTCTTAAAAGCCTTTCACATTACTTTACATTTTTGGTATAACCAGAGTTCATTGTTACAGTAAATTTCAAATATCTTTAAAAGTAACTGACTCTGATGTATGCAAAATAAGCTACTACAATGGGAAAGTTTCTCTGTACATCCTTTGTACATCTGCCTTTTTAATCTGGCTTTTCGTTAATGCCGGGGTGGTTAATATTGGGGCGGTGGATTTTAGTGAATTAAATAACTGATATTGATGGTCCTGCTTAGTAGATTTAAACAACAAGCCACAGCCTACTGTGCAACTGACTCTCTCCCTCCCCACCACAGTTTAGACGACTCTCCACCTTTTTACTTAGGTCAAGGGACTCCAGGAGGATAGGACTTATAGAGAATGCTAATCTTGACTTTCTGAATTAACAACTTTATTTGATAGGTTAATTTTGCCCCCAAAGTGTCTTCAAAAACAAAAGAAGATGTACTAACATATTAGGGGTAAAACTTTTGCACTAGTAAAGTACATTTCTTGAAACTCGAGAAAACTTGTTAAGGTTTGGAAAATTTGAAGATTTCTAAAACTCTGTAACCTGCAGAACCACAAGCTCCAAAATAACTAAAGATTATCTCTTCCTACTTCCAAAAATGTTCCAAAGGACACAAACATAAACTTCCAACCACTTAAGTCCAGGTGTACCTTAGAGGACACCATTAAATACACTGACTTTGGTTTAAGGTACCTGGGAGCCAGTCACTGGTAAAAAGTATAACATACCCCCAGTGATGGAATCCTCAGGGGCTACTGTGCGCTCATGTTTGGTAGGGAGTTTATGATTAGGAAGGACGTGCAGCTCTTTCTTCTAACTAGAGATGGTAGGAAAGATGCTTTACTTCTCAGCCAACAAGGTAGTAGAATCATTTTTAGTTACTTTCTGTTGCATAGATATTTCAAAACATTTTCTGCAACCATAAGATGACCAACCTACTAGATATCCAAACAAGTGCAAATTAGTTTTCCATGTGTTTCTTGAGAATAGTCAGAAACATATTTAAGTGCATAGGTAAAAATGCCCTAAAGTCTTTCATATTGGATTCATACTATCAAGCACTGTAATTAGAGGAATTGTTTCCCTCCAGTAGTGCTAAGACCAAATATGAGGATGATCTCATGAGGTGCAACACCTAACCATACTCCCTAAAATTTTAAAAATATGTATATTCTTTGAGGCAATATTTCACTGGCAAGATTCATTTTGAAGTGAATGTTATTGTTCCCTCCCTCTCTCTCCCTGTGCATGTGTGTGTGTGTGTGTGTGTGTGTGTGTGTGTAAAATAAACTCCAAAATTCTTTTATTTTGTTACTTCAAGATACAGACCCTGAACCACCTGTTACAGAGCTTGAGCCTGTTACTTTTAGAGCTGAGACGTCTGGGACGACATTAGGTAACAAGCCTGTGCTCCTTGCCAAGTGCTTTTGCTGCTCATGGTACTGTCCACTCAGTCCCTATCCCCACTGCATGTCTTTTCCACCTTCATGAGATGGTGTCCACCTCTTCTGCCACCATTCAGTTACTTCCATCACCTGAGAAGCTTGAAGTATCTTAAAAGCAAGTTTTCTGTTGTTTTTACAAGAGCTAGGAGCATGAGCCTAGTGCAAACATGAACTGGGCATGTAGCACGTTTGAGATCACTGCTGTCTTGGGTTCGTGTAACAGTATTGTGTTATAGCTGAGCTTAAAACAAATCAGGATCTATTTGTTATCTCAGCTGATCGGCAAGAACAGCTACTCTATGCTCACTCTCTGCACACTTAGGTTTCCATATCTTTTTAAAAAAATATTTATATAGTGCATTTGTTTCTTTGTTGATACTTTAAGTAATGATATGTTTTATTACTAATTTAATAATTAGGAAATTACCCAAATTTGAAATCTTAAATTATAAGTTTCTTTCTTAGCATGAACAAAATTTCACCTCTCCTTTCATTAAATACTTCCCATTTTTGCCAAGTGAGGAAGTTCTATAATTTCTCAAAATCACTACTAATCTTCGTAACTTGAATGAGCACCTAAACTGTATACATGAGCTCTCCCTCAAAAACAGGAGAAATGATTAAAAGAAGACACTGGAATAAAAAGAGTGAAAAAGGGAAACTGAAAGTATAATTTTCTAGAACTTTGGAAAACCTGAAAAGTTTTAGAAAAAGCTCTCCTCAGTATCCAGAAGCACAAGATCTGGCGTAAAACAAGGCTTTTCTTTCTTCAGCTACCAAAATACCAAAAAGAACCCGTCGTCCACGACCCAGACCTAAAACCACATGGAGACCTCAAGCACCTCAGACCAAGCCGGGTAAATCTGCAGTTACTTGGGGGAAGAGGGATTGCTTGGCAGCCTGCCCTAATGAGGACGCAGAGCTTGCACTCAAGGGCAGTGATAGTTCTTGTTCTCCCCGAATGTGAGGACATGCGCATTACCTGCTCCGCCTGGCTTTTAAGGAGAACGTGACTATGTGAGACCCAGCTGGTGGCAGAAAACTATTTTCTTACTCTATGGCACTCTTCTTTGAAACTATATATTTAGTACATTTCTTATTACCAAATTACACTCAACTCCTAAGTTGAGAGTTCTTTAGTACAGTCAGTCTGTGTATATCAGGTGAACAAATTGTCACGTTCCTGCACATTCCCAGGCCGTTTTGACAACTATGGGCAATATGCCAGCTGTAGGATTATTTTACTTCTACAACAGTGGAATTGGAAATGTGCTTGATACGAGCATAAAAGTAATGGTCTAATGCGAAGGCAGAGGTCAGGGCTGCCTGGATTTTGGCCTTGGACCTTCTGCAGTGTTAGGTCAATGAGGGGGCGAGCCAGCCCAGGAGGACTGCGCTGCGGGGTCAGCGTGCGGGGCCTAACAGTGGCATATTTGGAAGTAGCCGCCAAGCCAGTTGAAAGAGGGGTTTTACGATTTTATTCAAGAACTCGGAGATGATACAAAGACAGCTGCTTTCGCTGGGATTAGGGCAGACAGATGCTCTTCTGGCTGTTATAGACTGGGGACCGCCTTTGTCCTACTCTCAAGTCTCAGACTCTTCCCATGGATGAGTTCTCGGCAAGAACAGCACAGGTCACTTTGATGAGTAGTTTTTATATCCGTCAAGTGAATAAACGGTCTATTGTATTTATGTTTACTTAAGCATAATCCTGGTGTGATCATCTTCCATGCAAGAGCAGGGCAATTATGCTTTCAAAAATAATCTATTTTAAGTACATACTAAGTGAATGAATTAAAATACTTGCTGGTGCTGGGCTTTCCATATCAGTTAGGATGTATTAGTTTGAAGCTTAGGAAAATTTTACATTTACTTAAGATAGTCGAGGTCATTCAAAGCTAAGCCTAAAACCAACCATGCCTAAGGTTTGACCAAATCTGCAAAGACCAAATACATATTCACTCCCTTAGTTGAGGAGTTAATTTGCTTTTCTTTTTTTCTTAGAAGAATTGATATACCAGCAATATGTGTTTGGATGTGAATGTTCTGACTTATTATACCTTTTAAAATTTCTTTGGTTTGCTGTGTTTCTTTTTGTCAGTTCCTGCAACAGCTATTGAACCTGTCACTCTTCATCCAGAGGCTGCAGGAACAACATTAGGTAATGGTGATGTGCTATTTTCCGCAGCCTCGCCTTCTCCTTGTGAACCCTTTGGCTTCATCTCGCTTTGTGCGGCAACAGTGTCATTCTTTGTGGCCGTTCATTATATTCTAAAAGTATGAAGGCTAACGTTGTGTCACTTTTGAGGGAACCGGTCATGCATAATCTGCTTTAGATCATTTGTTTTCCATGTAACCCACTTATAAACCCTTCGTGTCATCCTGAGTTTTGTTCAAGCAGTGTCTGTCTTAAAGGTGTGTTTCAAATGTGCCACAGGTCTCTCTGGATCATCTGAACAGATAAAGTCACTAAGAACTTTTATAAAACCAGGGAGCTCCACTGTGAATCTACATTTCACCTTTTTCTCCCTAATGATATGTTGTTGTGTCATTTCTATTTTGGGAATAATATGTTCTTACTTTAATAGTTACGTAGAAAATAGGTCAAAGACTAAATTATAAATCACAGGTTGAGTGTCCTTCAGTATCCAGTCAAATTTAGCAATGACTCCTGGACATTTTGGGGCCATTCAAGCTGCCCTATGAGACTTTTATTGTAATTACTAACCTTTATTTCTTAAATTAAAAAATGATTTTTGTCCTCAAAGACTTTCCTATGATAAAAGAAGATACACAATATGTCTTCATAATGAAGATACATAATGTATCTTCATACATAATATATGACCAAAAATATAAAACTGGAAGAGGGAATAACTAATAAGATGCAAAGTCTACAGTCATAGTTTCACTTCCCATAATTTCCTGAATCGTAGGTAATGTAAGTATGTATAACACAAAAATTTCTTCCTTCAGCTCCCAAACCATCACAGTGGACACATCAGCCACATCCCAGACCAAAACCTATACCAAGTCTTGAAGCACCTGAGCCTACACCAGGTAAACCTTGTGGTCTTAGTGTGAAGAGTCAAAGCAGTCTAAGCTGACAGCACCTCAAGAGTAATCCCAGTGGCCGGGAGTAAGCGGTTCATCCCTGTAGAGTGAAGATGCAATCCGTGCACAGCAGCAATTCCCGCAGAGTAGGTGCTCAGAGGAACACAGCTCGGGGAGACTTGTGGGGCAGCTAAACGCCTCATGTTTCCTAGTTACAATCCTCTCTGTATCTCCTGAAAATAAAACTTCCTTAGAAAAATTAAATATACTTAGTTAAAATGTAAAAAGATGAAATGTCTTCAGTATCCTCTGACCGCTAACAGTTTTGTGTTGTGTTTCAGATGTAGGAGGCATGTTTTGGTTCTCAAACTGCAAGACAGAAAGCTTTTCTTTATAAATAATGTAGAAAATGGCATTAGGTAGCGTCTGTGTAAACACAAGGTTGATGTTTAGATGTCACCAGCAAATTGTGCTACATGTAAACATTTGGAACAGGAAAATAAAAGAGTGGAGTTTTGAAATCACTGTAGGACGTGGATGAGTAGAAAGGTGCAAGGAATAAAATCAGAGAAATAGGTAGAGATAAAGCAGGGGAGCCGGACTGGAATACTGGTCTAGTGGAAGTCTTGCTTCAAGGCGGTGTTCAAAACCTTTCTGTGTGTCAGTGGGTCCATGGACATCCGGAGTGGAGATTCTTAGGTACCTGATGAAACAGATGAGATTTGAACTGATAAACCAGCGAGTTCTACCCCCAGTGAAATCACACTCTTTCTTGTCTTACAATAGAGGGCTAGCTTTCTCAATCCATTATGCTGAGATGCTAGTCTCTTTCCAGAGATAAGTTCTTGGCAGTACCCACAGTCCACTTTGGATTATTAGTTAGATAACCAAAGAAGGAACAATAAGGACTTAGGTACCTGACAGATATGGCCAAATTTTAGGAAATAAAGTGCCTACTGTTTATTTTAGTAGTTTTAAAAAATTGTTCTAAGGTTTTAGAAACTGTGTTACACCCGAAAGCTTCATTTTTGAGAGATTTTGTGTTTTATTTATTTAAAATAATCATTTGGTTTACTTTAATACTTTTCGTCAGTTCCTACTGCAGGGCTTGAACCTGTGACACTCAGGCCTGAGACTTGGGTCACAACACAAGGTAATAACACGTTGAGAGCCTCACCAAAGGCTCTTCTTTCTCCTTCTCAGACACGCTGCATCCTCCTCACAGCGCAGGCCCTTCCACATTGCTAGACTAAGATATTGTCCTCTGTGGTAGTTCCATTGCTTGCGTCCTTCTAAAAGCACTGGAAGCTCTGACACTTACAATGCATTACTTGTCTTTAAGAGACTTCTACATGAACTCAGCTCATGTCATCTATCGGGCATGTAACCATCTGAAATTATTTTGTCATCTTGTGTGGTTTGTAACCAATATTTTTTTTAAAGGTGACTTAGAAAGGAATTGTCTTGACCTTAACAATTATTATGGTACAAGGAAATTTCCTTCTGGGTCTAAAGTTCTACTTTTTAATTATTATTCATTCATACATTTTTATTATCTATGTGGTATTTGTTCTGAAATCTTAGTTTTATGGTATTTTAGTAAACTATCAAAGAACTTGTAACCAACCATCACTACCACTGTGATGCTTTAGCAGTGGTTCTCAGTCTTTTCATTCTGTAAGAGTTCTATGTTCTACCTTTACTTCTTGAATTAACAATTCCATTTTATATATGACTCTTATGCCCAGTGGACTCTCAATTATAAAAAAACACATGCTATGGTAATGACAAAAGTTGCATTAAAAAGTTAGAAAAGGGGGCTGGGGATTTAGCTCAGCGGCAAAGTGCCTGCCTGGCAAGAGCAAGGTCGTGAGTTCGGTTCCCAGTACCGGAGAGAAACCAAAACCAAAAAAAAAAAAAAAAAAGTTAGAAAAATATCCTAAAATATGAGAAGCACCCAATAAGTTTAGGAACATGGAGCCATGATCCTTCTATCCTGTAACTTTTGCACTACTAACTGTAATAATTCAGCAGTAACTGGAAGTTTTCTTTTCTCAGCTCCTAAGACATCCAAACGGACCCGTCGTCCACGTCCACGTCCACGTCCACGTCCACGTCTCAAACCTAAAGCCACACCAAGTCCCAAGGCTTCTCAAATCGTACTGAGTACATGTGAGTTTCTGCCAGGAGTGCCTCCCAGGGCCTGCCAGCCACTCTTGGGAGGCCATGGTTAACGCCACTGGTGGGAGTGGCCCCCTGTGGGTGAAGGCAGAGAAACCTGCTGCTGCTGCCACTGTTGAGTTTGCAAGGGAATGTACAGCTGGAGACCAGGGTGGCGCTGAGTTATTTGTGTGTAGTGCGTAAGAATCTTCTCTGTTCTTATGAGTCTTTTTTCTTGCTACCACTTATTTCATTCCTTTCTTCTCTTAAAGATAAAATGTGAGTGTCTTAAGGGCAATCAAGGTTTATCTAAAGAAATAAACATTAATTACCTTCCATCTTCCTAAGTCAAAGCAACAGCTGTGAGGATAACACAGTAGCAGGGACTTGTTTCTACCTCTCAAACTGTGATACAGTCACGGTTAAGACCCGCCCCCATCTGAAACACACACAGATTGAAACAATAGAAAAAAGGTGCTTTGTATATGCAAATCAAACTTGATTTTTTGGGTGCTGTTAACATCTATGACTTTAGAGAAAGAAAAGTTTATGAAAAACAGGAATAAAGACATGGCAAAAATGGGCCTTCAAATCTTGGTGTTGAGAAGAGACAAAAGGGAAATATAGAGCCCAACCACGGGGCACAGGCTTTCTGAAACAAGCTGAGGCCCATTTCTAGGAGGTGATGATAGCTATGTTTGAGAAGCTCCATAGGAGCAATTAAATGAAGTCCTCAAAGGTGTGTTTAGGGAATTCGGACCTGACCCCAAAGCCTTCAGTGATCTTTCCCATCCGCTAGACTGCTGTGTTGTGATTAGCATGAAAAGCTGCTCTCCTGGGTGCCACACACCAGGCGGGCGCCCTTATCTTGGCTGAGCACCTTTGCCTCAGATGAGATCACAGCTTGTTTCCAAATATGAATTCTCAGTAAGACGAGTGTGATTCACTTTGCCTTACTTTTTGTTACCTCTGCTCTCACACATAAAGGCTACTTAGGGTATCCAGGATTATTTAGACATATTGTCAGAGCTTCCACCAAGAAGCCAATCATTGCAGAGCAGTTAGATAAGTAAAAGGGGTCATCAAAATGTGTGGTGAATATTTAAATTTTAAAAAATTTGTTACCGTAAAGAACACATTCCGATTAAGCCCCCTCAGAATCCTCCGCCTCACTTTGTACACACTCATCTCACCATGCTTGCCGTTTTCTGAAGCAGTTCTGGAAGTTGTCTTTTGTGAGGGGCTTTACAGGGTGTGGGAAGAAAACACGGTGAAAGTTGTTGCCGTGTGCCGCCCAGTGCAAGGGTGCGCTCTTAACAAACTCAGTGTGTCCTTTTCCACCCAGTCACCGCATCTGACACACAGAGTTCTCCAGCCTGAGAGCCAAAGTGATCAGGGAAGGTAAATGTTTTCAATCGATTCAGGACACCCAAGTAGACACGACAGCGCAAGACATGAGGACTTCCAGAGCTGCATAGAAAGTGACAAGAACAATACAATAACTGTGTTCAAAGCAAGGGGAAGAGTGTGTTTGGACGAATTAAAGGCAATGTGTCTTTTCTGGAAATAATTATTTAAAATCCTTTTTTCTTTTGGTACCGGGAATTGAACTCACGACCTAGCGCTTGCCAGGCAGGTGCTGTGCCACTGAGCTGTATCCCCGGCCCTGAAATGATTATTTAAATTAAGTATTCACTACATTTTTCAAACATCCCTTGTCTATCTTTGGTAGAATGTCTCCTATTTTAGGCAGTTTTCTATGACAGTTGGAATCAGGTACTCAGATGCCTAGAAGACTGTCACAGTGACCTGTGATGCTTACCAGGTTGTGGAGCCCATGTTAAGTAACTCCTAAAAGAATGTGTATGCGGCTACAGGGTGACCAAATCTTTAAGTAACAAATATTAAACTTCATAAATTTTCTTAAAATTGCTCTATACTCCTTGCAGCAGTATCATACTGGTGAGATTTAATTTGCTGACTTTCACACATGTTTATTTGATTGCTTTTACTTAGTTCCTGCTACAGATCTTGAACCCGGCACTCTTAGAACTGGAGCTCCAGACGCCATGGGTAACGACAACATGTGTCCTTCAGATAATGCTTTCCTTGCCCTTGTCACACCATCAAATCATCTCCATCTCAAGACCGTTCCATTGCCTCCATTGTCACTCCTTCAGTCTTTACCTTGAAATTATGCTCGGCTCTATGCCAAGTTATTCATTAAATTTAAGAGAACTGTGCATGAAATAATTTCAGGGCGTCGCAAGCTGCCTTCTTTGTGCCTGTGATCATGCGCCTCTGTTCAGATAGCACTGACTACTCACAGCTGTGTTTCAACGTTAAACCTCTGCCTGTTTACACTTCGCCCTTCAACTTCGGTTCTCACACTCCTCTGTAATGCGGTAGGATTTATGCGCTATATCGGTGGATCTGCTGTTTCGGGGAGCGATGCTTTCACTAAACTGTCAGATGGTAAAATGCGCCGCACTTGGAGCTTTCGGTTATAGTTTCCCGTGACAGGGCGATGGCCTGTCCTTCTCTGGCAACTTTAAAGGGTTTCTTAACTTTGTTGAGTCAGGGACATTGACGCTGTGATGGCACAGCGCATCAGTTAAGGGTTGCTCACCCTTTCAAACGTGTGGACTTCCATTGTACCCATCACTATTTAAGTAGTAGGCAAGGGAGTAGGCAGCTACCTCAGCCTTTGTTAAATGCCCTTTTTAGCAAATCCTAAAAATCATATCTTATGCTAATGTATAAAAACTTCTCCACGAGACCTTAACAACAGCAAGGGCCAGGTAATCAAATGTCCAGGAAAGCACTAATATGTAGCTCTGCACAAGGCTGTGTTGCAAGTCTGTCTCACCGTGTTCATGTGCATTTGGCCGTGGCTTAACTGAATCTACAAAGGAGTGTCTCTTCTTGTCTCTCAATTCTGAAACTAAAATGAATCAATTCGTAGAATTACCCTTGAAGTAATTTTTTTTAATCTCTGGTTTATTTTACTATTTTTGGCCAGTTCTCACAACAGTCCTTGAACCCGTCACTCTTAGAACCAAGGCTCCAGAAACAACATTAGGTAACTATATTGCGTGTTAACAATTCTTTCTTGCTCATTTTCAAACGCATTCCATCATCATCATAATCACATTGTCATCGGCTTTCTAAGACTGTCTTGTCATCCACTGTTTGTCAGTTGTATATTGTTTCTTCTTAAGAGTATGAAATAGAATTCACAGAAGGTGCCTTGTGTTTTCAAAGGACCTAGAATGTCTTTTACTTTGTAGAGATACAAAGTCATGTGTCATAATTTTGATACATGGCATATACTTCTGTCAAAACAACATTTGCATCTAACTCTGAATTTCAGACACAAATTGGTAGTGTCTCTATCTTATCTAGGCAGATTAAACTATAAAATATTTTATTGTACCATAAATTCCTTGGAGTAAAAAATTTCATTGTAATCTAAAATCCCTGCACTCAGTTTGGCCACAGTTTACTTTGAAATCAAAGATTTATAAATCTTTGTTCTTTGACTTAATTTTGTATGTAAGTTGTCTTAGAGGAATCTTTGGTGTGTAGAAAAGAATTGAAAAAAAGAAAATATTTTAATCTTACATATACATTAAATCTCAAGGAAATATAATGTATCTTAGAAAACATAAAACTTTTCTTTACAAAGCCACCTTCACCAGAATAATCTAAAGTTTCTTCCTTTAGCTCCTAAAATACTACGAACACGCCGGCCACGTCCCAGACCTAAGACCACATCCAGTCCTGAAGCATCTCAGACACAACTGGGTAAATGTGCAATCCCTTAGCTTTAGGGGTGAGTCCTAGAGCCTATACCAGTGGTGTCGTAAAACAGTGCCCATGTGGAAGGTCCTCTAAGAGTCAAGGCAGCAGATGTGATTAACGACTACTTCTGCTATAGAGCCGTCCAGAAGAACATGATTTGGGGGTACTGGTGATTTAGTTTGAAGGAAGTTCTTGCTCTCTCTTTAAAGATATGTGGACAGCAACATTGGTGTAGGCATTCGTGGTTATATATTGCTATATCTGCATTGAAACATATTTGTGCTAACCATGATTAAATACACAGATTTTTTTTCAACTTCCAAGAAATGCATCGTTACTTTCATATATATTTGTACACATCTTACCTAACCAAATTTTCAAAGCAATCTTCTATATTAATTATATAATAATCAAAGACAAGCTACGAAGGAAAATGTCATGTGGATCATAGCTACATAGCAGAGCTCAAAGGTTAGGACTGTCTTCTGCAGTTCACTATTCTGGCTTCATGTTGCCAACTCTTCAAAAAGTAATTACAGAGCACTTCCTGTCTGTTTTAAAGTTTTAAAAAATTAGCATTTGAAACTATTTTGAAAGAGAAGGTTTTGGTATGTGTTTAAATTTTCCTGCGTTCATGTTGTTGCTTTTAATTAGTTCCAGTTCCAGGCTTTCAACCTGATATTCATAGTACTGAGGCGCCAGAGACAACATTAGGTAATGATTTTTGTAACTTTCCTTAAAGGCTTCCTTTCTTGCTAATTAAAAGCCAGAGTTCCTCTTGCTTCCTCAGATTGCTATTGTTACACTATTCATACTTCATCTTACTAGTAGGTAGAAATCTTAATTCAAATTTTACCTGTTGTTTTTAATAGTTACTTTTGGATTCATAGAAATATATCCGTGTACATGGATATATAACTTTCCAAACTGGTATCATATGAATGAATGTTAAATCTGAGGGCCAAGTTTCTCCTTTTCTTTTTAATGTTTAGATCTGTAGACTTACAGCAATTAAATAGCATAAACTTCTCCTGAGTAACTAACCTTCCGTGAGATCTGTATTATTCTTATAGCTGTACTTCAAGCAATGAGATATTTATTAATAAAATCAAAGTTGTTCACTGGAGTTGCAGGCTCCTCCGTTATCAACATGCTTGACTATTCTTTCTCACTACACTTTACCAATGAATCTTAACCTTTACCAAGCAGGGACTTTCCTGATGAATGCACATTAATATTTACTCCTTTAACTAATATTCCTATTTGATTCCAGTCCCTAAAGAACCCTCAATGATAATAAGTAACAAGTTAGATCAGTAATATTTGTAAGTTAGGAAGTCAACTTGAGAAAATATAGTTTAGAAAATAGGTTGGCAGACAATATTTATTGTTCAGGCCTCTAGATAATAAGGCCTACAATACACCAAGCCATTCTTCTTTCAGTTTTAGAAAAATAAAAAAGGAAACCCTAGTGGCCGCCAGAACTTTAAACTTCCTGGAACTTCTCAGTCGAGATCAGGAAAATCTGATTCCTACTTTAAGGAGTCCCTCCAGCCAACTGCAGTTGGGTGTCGGAAAGGACAATGGGGTGCCTTGAACTTCTGTGTCCTGTGAGAGCAAAGACACCATTGAATTAATAACAGCTGTAGAGCTGGCCATTAGGTGTGTAGCTGAGAGAGGTCCGTGTGGTAGCTAACATTACCCTGTGCCTGTGGAAGGATTGCCTCTGATGCATCCGATTCACTTCGCTCACTCCATTTCATCTCTCGGTTGTGCTATCTGTTCTTTTCAGTAGAGACACTTCTGTCTTGTTTTGTTTTGGCTTAGGTAAGTAATCTTTTCTTTTTTTTTTTTGGTTTTTTTCTCCAGTACCAGGAACCGAACTCACGACCTTGCGCTTGCCAGGCAGGCACTTTTGCCGCTGAGCTAAATCCCCAGCCCCTCTTTTCTTTTATTCCTACGTCCCAGCACCATACTAGCAATTGAGTAGGGTAGGGTAAGGAACAGCAGCAGAAATTGAAAATAAGGCCATGTTTTGCCTGTTAGAGGAGCAATTTAACTTCAAGAAAACTCTTTCTCAAGGTTTTCTTGGATATAGTTTTCTAAATATGGGGTACTTTGACTAGAAAAGGTCAACCTGTTTAATCAATTGGTAAAAACAGAAAATATTTAAGAGAATCAGAAATGATTGTGGACTGACAGGGCATTTGGGACTTGCAATAGGATAGGGGCCAGGTGAGGTGGTATGTGTCTGTAATCCCAGCACTCAGGAGGCTGAGGCACGAGGATCACTGTGAATTCAAGGCCAGCCTGAACTGCAGAGTGAAATCATCTCAAAAAGACAATAAAAAAAATAGCTATAGGATTTGGATTAGTGGGTGGAAGGGTAGGAAGAGAAAAAAATAATAAGTGTCAGTGCCTGTCGAAGGTGGTGAAGGGGGTAATCAAACTAGAATAAAGAACAAACCTTCCTAGATGTTCTCAACACTTTGATATTATTGCCACCATGGAATCAGCTATAGAGAGCCCTTAGAGCTCCCTCGTGGGAACTAAGACTCAGATTCAGTCATCTACGAGTGCCTAAGAGGCTCACTCAGCCCCTGTTACAACTGCTTAGTTCTACTGTTGTAGCTGGAAGGCAGCCAGGGCAATCATGTAACTATGCCCTGGCTCATTTTACTTTGTGATGTGGTTGTGTTTCAATAAAACTTTATTTGAATTGCATAACATTTTCACATAACATGATATTGTCAGACGCCATAAAATATTATTCTTTTCATTTTTTTCCATTGCTTAAAAATTTGAAAACCATTCTTAGCTCACAGGTCAAGCAGAGGGGCTGGATTTGGCAGGAGTACAGTTTGCTAATCATTTTAAATAATGTACACCTTGCATGGCTTTCTATAACTTTGCAGTTTTGAACTTTGCTTCAATTCATTGATATTTCTTCTAAAATCTATGAAATAATTACTCTTGATTAGTTTTACAATTTAGACCCTCTTCTTTCAGCTCCCACTGAACCGCAAACTCTTATTTTGACACCAGTGACATCGCCAAGCCTTGAAATGGCATACAGTCAGCCTGGTAAATAAATAGTTTTATCTGTCAGAATACACTGTGAGCTGCAGAGGGCAAACTGTAATCCTCTGAGTGCTGTACTTCCAAATATAAAAATACAAGAGGGACATGAACTTTATAACTCTAAATATGGTAGAATTCTCATTTTATACTTGTGCATTGGTGTTTAGTAATATATTATATTAATATTAACTGTATAAAAATGCTTCTCCCCATGAGTTTGCTGTTTATTTTTTTTTAATTTTTAAATTTTTAAATTTTTTTTTTGTGGTACCCAGTATCGAACTCAGGAACTTGCACTCCCCAGTCAGGCGCTTATGCCACTGAGCTATATCCCCAGTCCCTGTTTATTATTTTAGAGAATAATGACATATCTGATTAAGTGGCCAAAGAAACTTTTAGAACAACTGATTATATACCATAATCCTTATTTTTGATCAAAAGTTATGAATTTGTGGTTCTCCTTAGCAATAGGCTAAATTTCTACTGTGCCATCTAAAATGAATGCTAGTTCAGTTGTGACCGTCAGGGAAGGAGAAATGTCACCATTTCAGCTAAGATGAAAAGCTACACTTCACTTTTAACAGGGCGAACCCTTCAAAACATACTGCCACTCAAAATTGGAAACAAATTCTTAAAGACGGTATCAGCAATGCTGCTGCTTCCTGATATTTAATTTTGATGAATTTTCTGTTTTTTTCTAGCATAGAATTCTAATTTCTTTTTATCTCTTTTGAGTATTTTCATTGCAGAAATGGCATTTTTATATAGGTATAAATTATAGGTAACACTGGTACCTTGCAGTAGTTATGTGATGAATTCAATTCAGTTATTGTAGTTTTTCTTAATGTCAGTAACCCATCACTGAAAATATGGTAAGAGTTAACAATGAACACTTACAAGGTGCAAGTCCCCTTTCTAACTGCTTAGCTTGTACTAATTTATTCAATGTTCACAACAACTCATCCTTATCAATTGTACCATTTTGTGTTTTTTGCTAGTTTCTGATATTCTGGAATCAGTTACATTTAATACTGAGTCATCAAAGGAGACGATAGGTAAAAAATTCCCCAATGGAAAGCCAACCAATTGCGCTTTTCCATCTCATTGAAAAGTCATCTCGGATGTCCTCATGCTTTGCACCATTTCACAGCCGTCCACTTCTCATCTCTTGCGTATGCACATCATGGCACAAGTGTCTGCTGTATTGCCGTGCCAATTCCACAATTTCTGTGGTTTTCTCTCTGTAATGAACATTTTCAACTGTTTCTGATCACTCCTTAAATGTATGTGCATACATGAATATGTACATGGATGCACATCTGATATTCCATCATCGTTGCATCTCCAGGATTCCCCCACATGCTTTGCAAAGACACGTTGTACATCTTCTCTTACTAGAATGCGTATGCAAAAATATGTAAGTCAGGGAAATCATCTGCTTTGCTCCAGGCAGTAACTGCTATAGACTCTACTGGTTATGTGTGGTGTGCGTATTTTCCCACAGCACACCTCCTTCTTTTCTACCCTACTAAATTATACTCATCTTCATGGTCTGCCTGCATGTCACTTATACCCAAGGGTGCACTGCTTACTGTAACACACCCGTGTTTCCCAGTTACATACAGGGTTTGTGATCTGCCCTTTCGTCTCTCCACCACTAACTGCCCGTTCCCTGTTTCTTCCCTAGCACCTGCCAAAACAGATTACGTATATCCCACTACCAAAATACCTCCCAGGCCAGAGGAGCCAAAGACGGAAGGTGGTAATGTTCTCTCGCTTTAATTTATTCATTCCCCACATTCGAATTGGTATTTGTGACGTCTCTGGACTATAAATGCTTGCAGTGCCGCACTTGACCTAAAAGTGAACAGATTTAAAAAACTCTCACTTCCAGTACTCTTGGATTCTTAAAGTGATGATTGACTCTCCAAAACAGAATAAATTCCGATTTCTGTACTGTTCTGTCCGAACACTGAGATATAGGAATATTTGAAAGTCCATCACTGGAAGAGCTTATTCCACAGAGCTTCTCATTATTTAATGCTATTAAAACAGCAGCGTTAGTCGGTGAACTAAAGCAATAAAACAGAACCCCGCCCTTTGAAATGCATTTTACTCTCTGTGAAATTATGCCACGAATTCTTGGGAGTGAGGTAGGTTGATATTTAATGAAGAAATATGTGACAGTAGCTTGATATCTGATAGTTCTTTTAAATTGTTCTCCTTTGTTTTGATACAGTTGTGGAATCTGTTCCTCCCGAGATCACACTAGGTAATGACGGTCTCGGCCCCCCAAAGCACGCGCTTTCTGTCCCCGCTGCGTCACCGCCCGCAGAGTCAAGATGATAAAGCCCTCAAAATGAGAACTTCTTTCACCCGTTCGTGCTGCGCCTCCGGCATTGTCACTCTAAGTGTGCCTACTCACGACCACCGTCCCGAAGGTCTCTCTTCGGTTTTGTATCAAACCTTGCTCTCTGTTTCTATTTTACATCAGCCGGCTGTTGAGTGTAAAGACCTTTTCTTCCCACTGTGAACTCTTCTGCCGCCGTGGTTTTGTGTTGAATGCTCCAGGTCACCGTTCTCCTCTGACGACCCCTGTACCCTTTCTGCCTGCAGCACCCTTCCCGTTAACACGCACCCCATCGCGTTCATCCGCACGTTTTACTCGTCTTCCTCTACTAAGTGAAATTCTGTCCTTCCTCACTTGCTTGTGTTGTTACATTTTTCAAAGTCACACTTTCCCTCCGTGGCTCCTATTGAATGTATCTTTCTGGAATTGCTGAAGAGGTAAGATCTAGTGCGACGTAAAGATTACAAATTAATGATTTCATGTATTTCAAAAGTGCATGAGGACATGGCATCTCAGCGTTTCTGAAACTAAAGGAATAATGAGGACGTAGAAGCGCTGTTTTGTTGCAGACTTATATTTTCTTTATTTGTCAAATCTCTCACCACCTTGTCCACTGTCTGTGACTAGGGTGAGTCACACAAGGCAGTAACCTCACATACTCCCCTTTGGTTACCGTAGAAACGTGTCCCTTTCCCTCCCAAACTATAGTCCTAGCCAGCCCAGGTGCGCCTGGGACGGAGCCTGGTAAATATGCTCTTTTGGGTTTCACGTATGAGGCGAGTGCAGAAAGCCAGCGTGTCTCTTCTGGACAGCAGGGCCTGACTCCTCTGCATGCACGGTGTGTGGCAGGTGAGCCTGCCTGTCGGGCATAGCACTGCTGCTCCACCAGCAGAAGCTCTCAAGTGACAGTGTTGTGTATATTTTAAGTACACCGCTTGAAAACACCTCTCAGCTATTCTTCATGTGTTCACCTCAGTATCTAGACATGTTTCTGGATAGAAATTTAGGTATACATGTGTGTTCTCATTTTGAGGGCTTTATCATCTTGACTAGTTTTATGACTTCTGTAGTCATGTGAAGAAGTGGTTTAAGATATCTAATTGTGTCTGAGATTAAAGGACATCCCTAGAAATAAGTCTTATAGTATAATGCACATAAAGCAGTGTAACTGGCTACTCACCTTGGCGTTATTCAGGGACCTTATTTTCATGCTTTTCTGCAGTGATTTGGCCAGTTCATTGTATGCAAAGAAAGTGAAATCATACCATTAACTTTGGCTTGTCGTAAAGATTTACTAGGGGGTGTTTGAAATAAATAAAAACAAACTACCAGCATGGAAAATACCAAATGTGCCTCTTCTTACAATGAAAAATCCTTTCAATACATATGGGTTTTCATGGAATAAAGGTTCATCATAGATAAAGTCAACTTTAGCTTTAATTGCCATTAATTTTTTTTCACATGGCTTTATTTCCAAGAGATATAGGGGTATAAATTTTATTCATTCCACTCTGAAATGTCCTATGACATGTGGCCTATAAACTCTACAGTTTAATTATTTTCCAGAATTCTATACTGACCACAAAAAGGAATCTAATCTTTTTTCAAAATGTCTTTAATAGCCCTAATAATTTATATTATTGAAATATCTAACTGTAAATGTTACAATCGGTGATTTATATTCTGATTTTTCATGGTGTTGCTTCATGACAAGCCTTTACCTTTACAGGGTCTGTTATTGCCTCAACAGTCGGAATCTCAGCAAGGAGGAATCATGACTGTATTAAACTCAGATCATCGAAATGTAGGGTTGGAGAGTTTCTGATAAATCATGTAACTTTTGATGAAGAACCCAAGTTTATAGGCCCAATGACTGGCAAAGGGAACTCTGAACCAAAGTAATCCCTCAGATATGTTGATGTTTGTCTCTCTACAGGCAAGAAGATACTACTGAAATCACTGTATGCCTTGTGTACTTTTATTTATTATCAGGAAGAAGCCTCTGCATACTCATTCAGAAACTTCTGGTGTCTAATAACTTACTTTCAGCAAGCTCCTTAAGGTGTCTGACACTGCAGTTTACTTCCTCTATCCCAATCACATTTCAGTTCAGCACAATGAGATGTCACCCCAAATGGCCACTTTGCAGCTAATGACTCCTTACCTTCCTCAGGTTAGGTACTTACCTTCCTCGGTGAAGAAGCAGTTGGTTTTTACAATGAATGTCTTAGAACTTCTTTAGGAATTTCTCAGTGAAAGAACAATTCTGCAGAAAAGTATCTTTGTTGTTTAATTTTTCTTTCTCAGTATAACCAACAAAAATTGTGTTCTATTTTATAAGATTAATTTTTCCCTTATGGCTTGATCTTAGGATGTAACCTATATTTGGAATATAATATGGCAGTTTCCTTTTTTACTTAGGAAAATTGTGTGTACTTGTATTTTATTTGGTGCATCTAGATATTCTGGTGAAATGATACAAATTTGTAGTAAGAATGAGTTATTGTTATTATGAGATTTAGTTTCAACCTATTAAAAAGGAATTCTAACAGTTCTATTTTCCTGGTGTCATTTAATGTATCTTTTCTTTTGTTTTCTGTATGTAAAAAATTATCTACCTCTACTTTGTAGATCTTTAAGACGTTTAATTGCAATTGCTGTGTACTTTAGTCTTCAGGCACTCAACAAACCTCTGAGCTTCCAGAGACTTCGATAATGTGATTCTTGATGGGCTTACGAATTCTAAACCTATGTCTTTCGTTTAGCTCTCAGGCAGACACCACGTACTACTCCCAAGACAAAAACATCACAACACCCGAGAATCCCTCAAACACAACCAGGTAAAAACGTACTTTACCTTGAAAAGTGTGAGGTCAGTGGGGTATTCTGTTGAATGATAGCAGAGTGATTTTTTAAACTTTGTGAAACAAGTTCCTCAGTAATTTAAAAAGTATTTAAGTACATTTACTTTTAGACTTGATAAAAAGTACATCATTGGAAGAGCTTGTTCCACAGAGCTTCCCATTATTTAAGATGGGGATTATCAAGAACCGCGTTCTTGAACAGAGTAGCCTGCCTATTCCCTCCTTCAACCCTGAATGGAGATGGTGTCTTCCCCCTTCTGCTGTCACTAACTGTGCTTCCCCTGCCATGTACATTATCACTGACACATGGCCTGCGTACAAAAAAGATCTGCGGTACAGTGACCCAGTATTCTAGGAAGCGATAATACAGTACCACTAAAGGTTTGCAAAAGGAAAATATTGGCAGCACTAAAACTATTCTTGATCCAACTAGGAATTCTGGCTTCCTTAAACCTTCATACACTTTAATCATATCTTAGAATATCTGCTCAAAGAAGGAAAAATCTATAGTTTTAGGTGATCTCTAATATCTGATTCTGAGAGAAAATTTACCTGTTACTAAATTTTTAAAGAAAAATTCCTTAAAAAATTTGTAGCCCACATCTAATTAATGATTTCAAGTCTGCCACAGTGTATTTTTAAATCTGTTCTAGTTAATTTCCAAAACTTACTATACTAATCATATACTCTGATACATAAATATATAAAGCTACCTAACTGGTATTCACCCAAAGAATAAAAATATTTGGTAACAATAAATACACTTTAAAAATTAAAATATAAAAATTCCTGGGAAAAATGATTAGTTAATAAACAAATAATGACTAGAATAAGAAAAAGATATAAAATTTAAAATAATTAACCAAGTTATTAAATAAACCAAGTATATTAAATTTAGTGATGAGTAAAAATATAATTTTAAAAATTATGTTTTTAAAATCACATGAGAAGTAGTTTTCCACTTTTTATTTGAGTATATAGCATAGAACAAGGGTAGAAAAGAAGAAATTTGAAAAGCATGAAAGCTAAGTACTGGAATATAAGAGAAAAGATGATAAATAAGTAATACCAAAAGTTGGCCGGGTGTGCTGGTGCAGACCTGTAATCCCAGCACTTGGGAGGCTGAGACAGGAGGATCATTGTGACTTTGAGGCCAACTTGAACTGCATAATGAGACCCTGTCTCAAACACACACACACACGCACACACACACACACACAAAGAAATATAAAAAATTAAGACCTTTAGTCTCTAAATTCCTGTGTATAATTTTTTAAGTGAAAGGGATAACAATTAATAGGTAACATTTTTCATAATTTATCTTATATCTTTTTTTATTTTAAAGGGCAAAAAATAATAACAAAATAACAATGAAGCCAAAAACAAAACATCACAAAAACAATAAAAATGATACTTCTGTACTTATAAAAATATAGTGTAGCAAATTAGAAGTTTGCTTTAAATTGTTATACTGTAGTCTACACTTCCAATTTAATTTCTTTTTTTTGGAGACAAAGTCTCTCTATGTAGCCTAGGTTGGCCTCACACTCACGGCAGTCCTCCTGCCTCAGCCTCTCGAATGCTAAGATTACAGGCTGTGCCACCACAACCGGCCCCAATTTAATTTTGTTTTAGAACTATAACTTTCCTGGTGCCACAGGTGCAGCGCATTCCACTTTCTAACCCTAGGTCCCGATGGGGCTGCCAGACTGACGGGAACCTCCCGAGCCTGTCCCGGTTGGGGCAGCTTCCACACTGGTGGAAAAGGGCTAGAACCCAAATACCTCTGGCTTTGTCGGTGCTACTTAATGTAAGGGAATGATTTAGAGAACTGACCATGAGAAACAAAATACGTTCTAATTATTTTTTTAAGTGAGTAGAATTAAGATCTCTCTTTTCTATGATGAGAATATAAATATTACTTCATAGATCCTGACAATATCTAGATCTTCATAATCTTTCAAGGATATGTGTATATTGTGTGGAAAGGGTGACACGAAATATTTTGAATAAAAATATTCAAACATTATTTCCTCCTCCTTCACGTTGGCTAGCTCTTATAAATTTCAAGGGGCCATTTGGAAGGAAGAATGTTTTGCTCACATGTATAATAGCATGCAAAGTATGTTAGGCATGAAATGACTGTCGTCTAAAATGGTGTGTAATTCAGCAAATGGCACAATTTTGTCCTTCTACCACATTTTTAAAATAAAATTTTATAATTAAGTGTGTCACCTTTCTTGTTATTTTAACTTCAAGTATACTTATAAACTGGATAACAAAGTTCAGGTTAGTGTTTGGCATTTGAGGGGAAATCAGAATCTAAAATTTGGAACAAATCATCCAGAAAATTTTGTAAGCCAGTAAAGGATTATTATTTTTGATTCCTGTGTCTACAGGTAATAATAATCCTACTGTTAATTTTATATTTAGAGGTCTTATAACATCCAAATTGTGAGTTCTCCTAGTTTATGTAAGGACAAAGAATATGAAAATCAGGATATACTGAGATACTTCGATGCCAGATATATAAAGACCCCCGGAAGTGGAAGAAATTTCTTGAGTATAATTTGCACATAGTTTTGACATTTTGTACATGATTCTCACAGTTATCTTTTGAGAGGGACAGATTTATTATTTCCACCTAAAAATGTTCTCTTTTTTTAAGCAAGTTAAAATCTGGCCGGCAGAACTGGGATATATAGAGGTCCCAGGCACCTGAGCTAGTCGCTATACATGGTCCTCAGCTTTTGGGCCATCTCTTGGTTCTGGTACTAAGTAACCATGGAACTTTAATGACCAAACCAAGCTTTGCCTCTCTCTGTTCACTACCTTTAAAACGTTGCTGAAAATTCCTTCCTTCGAGCATTATGCTGAATCAAAGAGTATAACCCTTACAACAGCATTGTTGAAATTGTAAAATGACCTTCCAGAAGCAATAGAGTGAACCGTAAGTAAGTTAGACCTTTTTTTGTCTTCTTGAGACAGGGTCTCACTATGCAGTTCAGGGTTTCACTAAACTCACTTTGTAGCCCAGGCTGGCCTTGCACTCACAGTGATCCTCCTGCCTCAGCCTCCTAAGTGCTGGGTCACAGGTATATGCCACCGCCCCCGCTCAAGTTAGACGTTTTTCCTATTGTCTATTACTTTTGCACTTTGTCATTCCAAAAGCGTAATTGTGAAAGACGACTTCAGTTTGTGAGTACGTTTGTCTGAAGGTGCCCTGGGACCTGAGAAATTGAGGAGCGGAGGAAGTCGTCTTGCCATTGCACACCTCACTTGTGTTTCTGCCGCTGCCGGAGACGACTGTACTCCACGCATCTTTGTAGGGTTCTGCTCTGACTTTACCAATTCTACCTACTTTATCCTCAGTAAAAACATGACAGTGAGTTTACGCAGAAGTCAAGCAAACATATCCAAAAAGGAAAATCACTCTTGCGTTAACTTAATTGCTGTCTCCTCTGAAATGAAGATCTAAAAAAAATTCACGCTCTCCTGACGTTTATCAAGTTTTTTGTTTATAAGACCTCGTTCTCCTAGAAGTATTTAGATTTCTACTGCGCCTATTGCTGGAGCCCATGATTAGCATCTGCGCCAGCAGTGCTTCCTTCCACCCGCCTTCGGGTATGCTCACCTGGAGCTTCACTTCATCCGAAGAGCTTGAGCTACTCCTTGCGGGGCCTTGCTGTTAGGCGTAACGGAAAGATGCTCAAACCTCGCGACTTATGAGCTGACTTCTCTCTTTCAGTGCCTAAGGGGCCCCCGCGCGCTACTTCAAGACCCAAAACGTCACCAAGCCCCGAAGTGTCACACACCACATACGGTAAATGCTTGATTTTCTATTTAAGCCAAATGCATTCCACTGTCGCACTCAGCTGAACTGAAACACGAGAGCTGATGGATGTGAGATTAGCATTTCACGGATGTAGCCCGTTTATCTCCGAGGTCTGCTAAGAGTTGCCCAGTTGCTCATGCAGTAAGGCTACTATTAAAATTAAAAGGTGGGGAATCATGCCAAAAGTAGAATGACTTTCCTAGAGCTAAAATTCTTATTCCTGGCTTACAAACATATAACCTGCTAATTCTGATCATGCTGGACTTGTCACCAAACAGGAGGGTGAAATCATTTGGTTTTCCCCTCAAAGGATAAAAGAAAGATAAAATGGCACTTCATAAATAGAGGCAGTGATATTTAGCCATTTACTTGGGCCCATAAATTTTACTATGTCCAGTATTGAGGTCTTTTCCCTGTCAGATTCTGTTTTAAAACTTTATGGAACAGTAGTTTAGTTTAAGAGCTTTATTGCACACACACACACACACACAAAGATTTGGGGGGCTGAGGGTATATAACCCTAACTCACTGGCAGAGCACATGCTTATCCTATATTTGGTTTGACCACCCAAAACTTTTAGTTGCGAGTCTATTTTTCTCATACTCTCTGAGAAGACCTTCTGTTCGTTTATGGAGAGAGCAACCTCGTGTGTGTGGGATTATCTGGGGAGGAAATGTAGAAATTCAGACATTGCAGAAGTCTCATCATTGCTGTGTACATCTACAGCAAATGGCCTTAGGAAGATAACTGAGCAATTTTTATAGACAAATCAAGCTCATTTAACCCAGAGGATCTGAGGGAATATTGTAAATTTTTTCTTTCCCTTTACAGATACAATTATTATAAACTTCTATATGTTTTTAAAAGTACGTAGAATATTCCCAGAACCAAAAAACTTCCAAGTTATAGTTTTAAATGATGACTTTCCAGAAGCAAGTCTGAACTCACTTGCTAGAATGTTTTTACGTACAGAGTATTATTGTTGCTGTGATATAGCCCGCTTGGTGCTGGTGGTGCCAGAGAGAGGCTTCTTTGCCCTAAAGTCTGGAAGTTAACGACAACGAATAATATGAACATAAAGTTACAAAATGATGACCTTCTTGCTTTCCAATGGCCAATGTATCTTCAATTGTGGGAGAAAAATGCAATGGAAATTGAGTTGTTATAGACAACATAGATTTGAGTTGTTCTATTTACTTTTAATTAGAGAAGATAATGTTGTTGCTATAATTTCATCAAATTAGTTTTATAATATTTTTCTCTTTTATGGTTAATATTTGCCTGAACCCCACCACCATCTTGTTTTCTGTAGAAACTCTGACCCAAAGCTTCCTGGTCTTATCTACCAACTCTTTAGCTTTATGTGTTCAGAGGTAGAATTCTGTCTCTAAACCCACGGTTGACCTTACCACTATGATCATGAGGGTCCCGCACATTGCCCCAAGGGTGGGATGCTTATAGGAATAATCATAAAGCAAGTGTTCATATGTTTATATCTTCTTGGAAGTATTCAAAACTGGATTCTCTTGCTTTCGAACAGTTTGGGGTTGTATATCAGATTTGCGTCCTAATAAATCCAAGACCTTGTTTACCAAATCCCATCAGTTATACTTCAAAAAAACAGAAGATAAATTACACGTGTATTTAACGTGCATTGGTATCTTAGAGAGTAAAAGTCTAAAATGTGCTGAAATTGGGATAGAGTTATAGTTTATCACAATGTTCACCTCAGAATGTATCCTGAGATACTGGAAGTAACGAACTTGAATTTTCAGACCCGTGTCAATAGTCAGGCACTGTAGAATTCACTGTACATCTCTTCCCTGCTGTAGATTCCTTGACTAACAAGTTTAATCCAGGGAGACCTTAAACTCCTCCAATCGTTCATCTAAATAATCTACTACACCTAATGAGGACACTAGACAAACTGATTCTACAAGCCATGTCCAAACCAAAACATAACTGGTTACTCTCTAGATCTGCCGTGGAGGAATGCTTTAGTATTAGACTCTCCCTGATAGAAAATAGATGGCACTTAACTTGGATTCCCAAACCAGAGTTCCTGACTCGATGGAGCTCTGTGTTCCTTGTGGATTCCTCTCTACACAAAGCCCTGTCTTGACTTTATGTCCTCTGGGGGCCGCTACGCATTTGGATAGATTCCAGTCATTGGGAGTGCACCAGAAAGAAAATTTAGATTTCAGCAAATCTTCACGAATGTCTTGTGTATTTACTGTATTGGTAAATTCTCAGTCGCAGTTACATAGCTCAGCGTTTTTATAGTTAGTTCCACATTTTCAAATAAATAGGCTCTTTGTGTAAGATAATTAGGAATGAGCATCTAATTCTAAACATTTCCTTAGAACTTGACCCTTACTGCTTCAAATGATAAAGATCTGGGTTTGTACCTGTTAGGTACACAGAGCCAGTAGGACTTCCAGGTGGGAATATTTGGTGGTTGAAAATGCTTTGCTGAATTTCTAAACTGAACTTGGGACATGGACTCAGGAATCATTTAGTCACATGTAGATGGTCTTATCTCAGATTTAGTCAGTATAAAGACTGAGAAAATAAAGTGAGAAATCATGTGAGTATGAGGCACACATATGAACTCACCAGATGTTTCTGTCAAAAATACAGCAGAGCTGGAAAGGAGTGGGGGAGGGTGTGGGAAAGGTCCCAAGAATGGAGGACGGGCTCAATATGGCCCTGGGATGGGAAGGGATCAGACGAAGCTGCTGACCTGAAAGTGCAGGTCCAAATCCCTTTTGGGCCGGCTGCTCCACAACTGAGCAGTTTTCAGATTTTAGAAACGTAAAAATATGTGCACCTTTGATCACAAAAATGTTGATATGTCTGCCATTAGAAGTGAGAATAGTTGTATTAAACAGGATTAATAAAAATTGTGAATATCCTTATAGCGGTTCTAATAATGACTTGCTGTGAATAAGTTAAGAAAAGAGAAAGAGAATGCTGTCTCCAGCACCTCTTAAACTTCAGCCCTGTGGATGGCAATCTGAGCCTGTGGGCACAGATCAGTGAGAGGTCGGGGACCACGCTGGGTGAAGCGGACACAAGTCAGAGATCAGAAGCAGAGGCAGACACAACGTTTTTGATTAAAAGAACGAGGGCAAGAGAGGGATGGTCTTAAAGAGAGCCCACATCCACGGAGTGTGCTTACTTGTTAGTTTTGTTTTGTTTTCTGGTGTTTGTTGTGGTTCTTGTTCTTGGTTTAGTTGAGCAATTAGATAAAAGAGATAAAACTCTTGGAGAAATGGCAATAAAGACTAACAGAGAAAAAATAAGATAATATAATTCAGGGAACTGAAAGGCCTTAGAAGAGATAGGAGATAGGGTGGCCCAAGAGCCCAGGGAATGCCAGAAATATGGCTTCCAAACAGGCAGAAGTCCTGGTCCCTCTCAGCCTGGATTGAAGGGTACAAAGCCAGAATAAAAGGATTCTTGAAATAGAATGGGGACTTGGTTTACATGTATCCCTTTTCTAAGAGAAATAGTCTGTAGGCTACTACTAGGGTCAACCTTACTTCAAACTTCACATTCCACAGCCTTCATCAGAGTCACACATTCATTTTCTCATTTAGGTCCAGCAAAGTTTCCATACATATCATTTATCACTGTGCGTATTCGGCACTGTCCATTCATAATAGCCTTTTGTTAACTTTTTGTAGTGGCGTCGTTTATTCAAAAAGACAGCTAGCTTAAAAGTCATTTAATATAAATGGTAAATTGTCTAATATAATTGAATCAACAATATAATAATTATAAATATACTTCAGGGGAGATCAGAACTGCCTTCTCAAATAAATTATCATTGCCTACCTTGATGAGGTACCCCAGCACAGACAGTATAGGTGGTAGGGATCACATTCTTATTAAACTTAATACATAAGTGAATGGCACATAGAGAAAAAGAAAAAACTAACTTGCTTTTCATAGAGCTGTAGTGGACCCAGTAGGAGAATGATTCATATCCCTTTCCTGTAAATATTTCTATTTTTTTCCTTTCCACTGATTTCACCTGCTTTACAAAGTCCACTAAAGTAGTTTATTAAATCATCACTTCATGGTTAAAAAGAAGCGCCAATTTTAGCAGCTGGAATCCACATTATCCTAGCCTAAATTCCTCAGTAAACTAAAGTAGTGGCGAGTAATGTATTTATAGATGTGGATTTATTAGTAGCATCTCTTTTCTCAGCTTTTCCTTTCTTAGTCTTTTCTCTCTGCAGCATAGTCTGGTACTATAATTAATCAAGGCATTTATAGCCTACAGGCTTCCTTGCATATTCATGACCTTTGCAGAAGCAAATAAAAGTGTCTTCTCCTTCAACCTTCAGATAAATATCTGATTGATTTACAATCAGGAATTGCTCGTATTTTACTGTTTGAATCTTTCAAAACGCTACATGGCAAAGTGAAATTTCAGTATTGCAGTGGATTTTTTCCTTTATGAACTCCTGACCATTTTGAAGTTTAGTATTTTCTTTTTTTACAAGTCTAGATTTTTAAATTCCTCTCCATGTGTTACCCCCTAGCCTCTCCAATAGTGGTGGCGAATCTATGGCATGAGCACTGCAGCGAGCTGCTTAGTATCCCTGAAGCTCTGAAAGGTTCGCCATCATGCCCTAGAAGCTCTAACTGAGCCAGGTTTTTACTCAGTATACCCATTCTAGAACAGTTATTTGGCTACTACTTAGTGACCTAGATCTAGAACATGCAAGTTGAATCATCCCCCCCTCCAAAAAAGAACGTCCATTTTATGAAGCCTGTTTCTACAGTAATGGTAACATGATGCTTAGCTACCTCAGGATACAAAATTTATTGTCCATTCTTTCTTCTGAAACAGAATTCTAGCAGAATCCTAATGGTTTTGCACAGAGTAGAGAAGATTCAAGAAAATGATACTGCCTGAGGCATTGATAGTTTCAAAATCTTCACTGTAGTAGAAGGAAAGCCTTTCAATGAGAGAGTAGACCTGAGGGCTTTCCCGTGGGAGAAGCGGGCAGAAGTGATTTTCACTGCTCTTGGAGTCCAATTCTAGCATAGAAATCTAGTACAAACAGTAAGAAAATCACTCTGGTATTGTCTCCAATAAGAAATAAAGTATCATGCTCCAGGCTTATTTTATTTTGTGAAAATTAAACAGAACATTAAAAATATACTAGGCATCACGGACTAGATAAGAGTGTGTCTCGGTGACATGTTTGTCTTTCCATAGTCTCACATGTCAAGCACCCATGACACCTGATATATCGGAAGTCACAGCACTCAGGAAGACAAAATTCAGCACTGCTAGCATTTTCCTAGCATTTACTCTGTAGTAAGAACTGCCATGAACTTTACATATGGTATCATCTAATGGCCAGCAAATTCCCTTTGCTTATTTTCTTACCACAATAACTGTTGGTAATACTGAGTGAAATTTTGTCCTCTTTTTAGATATTCAAGATTTCTGTCTTGTTTGTGGTTTTTCTTAATTCATAGGCCATTTATGAACTTTATTTTTAAAAATGTATTTTCTTTTGCTATCAGTGGAATTCTAGTGTAAATGTCAAGTGGCAGCTAACCACTCCAGGCAAAACTGACTTTCCGTTTTGAAAATGACCTAAACAAGATCTACCTTGGTGTGTTTAATTATATTAGCTATTTTCCCCCATCTTTTTTTTTCCTCAAGGGAGACTTTAAAATGAACTTTGATCAACTTTGTTTCTGTTTACTGCCACCAGACACTTTTCTATACAATGATACTTTTCTGCTTTGAAAGAATGGTCAATTTATCATTCTGAAAATACTTTTGCTCCATTCGTATTTTAGGGAGTTTTAATCTGTGGATTGTGTTCACTCCAGGTGTGATGTTTAGAGGACACAGTACTTTATAATCCTTTTCTTTTAGGTCCAGAAGATGTACCCTTTCCACATGAACAAGACCCCGACGTCTCTCAAAGTGAACCTGGTAAATGAATTATTTTATTTTCCAAGGTAGAAAGTGTACTTTTCAAAAAAATCCTTGTAAATATCTTTTAACCATTATGATATAAAAGAGGCCCAAAGAAAGTTGTAGATATAAAGTGTATATTTCTTTGGGGAAGTTTAATCATATAACATGGTTGAAAATTTTTTCCCCTAGTTAAATGAAAGACCAACATGTGATAAATTTACCTTCTCTGAAAGTGTTTTCATTGAGTAGAAAATCATACTAAAATTATAAAACATAATTATTGAGAGAACCAACTGTTCACATCATGTAAAACTATAAAAGTAACTACATTATGATGGTAAAAGACACTTAAGTAGAAAGAGGATGCCTACTCAAAAGTCTGTATGTCTACCCAAAAGATGCAAATGAGATCTTTACAGTTTAAAAATTAAACTTGGTTAAACTAAGTTTCCTGAATTCCCTTATGTAGAATTTTCTCATATTTATTATGGTTCTTAGAGTATGTTCAAAGGATCAAATGAACGCATTTAGAAATCAAGAAATCATTTTGGCTTTGCCAGGTAGTAATTCTCACAGATGTGTTTCTCGGTTTGCTTTTGGTACAGTTCTGCAACCCGTCACCTTTAGAATCGAGCCACCGAAGACAACAACAGGTAAGGGCTTCTCCAGCTTGACTGCAGGTCCTTCCCACGCCATCATAGTGGAAACGTCACTTCTTCCCAGTCCATTTCATCCTCTAGTTCTCACCATGACTGCTCTCTCAAAAACAGAAAAGCTGTGGTTTTACTGCTGTGAAGCTTTTGTTCTGACCACTCCCTTCAATGGCTCATTACTGAGCGGGTCCCAATCTACTTTGCTGTCCTCGTGATTCTACCTTCCATGCCTCCTGCACCTGGTTAGCAACGTCTGCTGGGTCAGCGGTTCTTTGCTGTAAAGTCACAACATATTAGATGTGACGAACTTGGAGGTACTGGAAGGAATTGTTAATATTGCTCAAAATATGGAAAATTTCCAGTAATATTTTGTGAAACTAAATGTGAGCAGGTAAAAACTATCCCAACAAGTTTATAATCCTCTGTGCTCTCTTGAGTGGGAGACAGAGGGACAAAGCTACCTCTAACAGACCGAGATCATGTCTTATCCACACCAATTATTGACCCTCCAGTAGGTCAAGGGTAGAAGATCATTTATTATGTGTGTTGGCAGAAAGCAGTTAAGAACCATTATTCTAATATTCCATAATCATTTTCCTCAAAGTTCTACACACATTTACTGTTCATCCTTACCCAGATAATGTTTCCCTTTTCTGCTTCAAATAAAGGGACCGCATCTAATTCCATTCTGGGTTGGTGCTGGGTTTGAGCCAGAAGTTTATAGCCTTGGTACTTTGCTTTTGCAGCTCCTTCAGAGACACGAGGCATCCCTCTCATACCCATAATTTCGCCAAGCCTTAGTCAAGAGGAACTGCTGCCCACCTTTGGTAAATTTTGTTGTGAAATGTCAGTCAGATGAGGGATCGAGCTTGAAGGAGTTTCCCTTAAAGCAGCCAGAAGTACATTATGACAATGGATTGTTTCCAAACAATACAAAGTTCTTTTTATCATTATGTGAAAATTACCTGCATCCCTTTATACTTCCATGTTAACTGTATATTTGTCCTTCTAATATTTATGCTGATTTTTAATGTAAAAATAATGTTTTCAAGTACCTTGTTAAAATTCCAAGTACAGTCAGCCCTCTGGATCTGGAGTCTATATTTGCGGACTCAAGGAAACTCAAATCAAAAATATTCTTTAAAACTGTCTACACTGAATATATTCAGATATTTTTCTTGTCGTCTTTCCTTATCTCAACTGTTTCCGGAGCATTTATATTGAATGAGGCATTGCAAGTAATCTAGAAGTGATTTAAATGTTTGGGAGGATGTACACTGGTTCTGTAAGCACTATGTCATTTTATGCAAGGAACTTGAGCATCTGTGTTGGGGTGAGGGGTCCTCAAACCAATTCCCCGCATATACGGAGGGATGACTGTATTCTAAACAGAAAAATGTTCCCCAATCAAGAGTATGCTTTTATTGTTGCTGCTTCTGCCCAGTTTTTCAGTTGCATTTAGAAAGAGAATTAGTGGCCCAGGGCTTGTTGAGCTTTAGCTGGGCACCATGCATCATGCTAAGCGATGCGGGCTCCAGAGGAATCCATTTTAAATGAGCGTCTACCCCAGAGAGCTCACTGTCTAATACGAAGTGAAGATTTAAGGACATTATCGCCTCCCTCGTGCCACCCGATGTCCTCTAGGCATTTTAGAATTTAGTCTTCATGATTCTGTGAGGTAGGTTCTATTATTTACCTCATTTTGCACCTTAGAAAATTGAGGCATAGGGCACTTTAAAAACCTGGTCAAGGTCACACATCTAGCGTGAGAGCGAGGCTTTGAAATGACGCTCAGTGGCTAGAACTTCTAGGGTTAACCCAGTGTCACAGGGGGCGAGGAGAGTGGCAGTGCAGTGAGCCGCACACTGAACAGCGAACTGCCCAGAGACATCGAGGACAGTTACGCGGGGAGGTTGAGGACGGATGGGAAGGAAGCACAGGTGGCGTGTGCTGTTGGACACACAGGTCGCCTGTGGAGAGCAGCGTGGCTGGGTGAGGACGAGGAGCTGGCCTGAGCTGGACCTCCTTTCATGGAATTCAACACAAATACGTTCACTGTGTAGGAAACCCCGTTTTGCCTGAGCCATGGCTAAAAACGAACCAGAAAGGAAACGTTCTCAGTTCCTGCTTATTGGCTCCTCTGTCCTTGCTGCGCCCTGCACGGCTGTGTTTCAACCAGTGCCTCGTCTCCTCCCTTCATCCTGCTTCAGGTCAATCCGTGCCTTATGTGCCTGCTCAAATACAGCTATCTAGCGTTTTTGAAAATGAGGTCCATCTTGAAAAACATTCAAGGAGCATATATACCATAATTATGACCCGGTGCCCATCTGTGTGAGCCTGTGGCTGCAAAGTCAGCATCAGCTCAGATGGTGAAGCCGAAAATACTTTTCAGTCTGTTATAGAAGATACTAATCCCCTCGCTTCTGTGTCCTGTTTTGTGTGCATGTGTGTTTATTGAAGAGTTATCACCTGCCAGCTGTTATAGATATATGTCTTATGAGCAGAATAGTGACAACCAAATAAGGCAGGAAAGAGATAGTAATGTGTTATTTATACCAAGTATTTCTTTGGATTCAGTATATAACAAAGAGGATGATGTCATTTGCTATGTCGTTATGATGTAATAATTTCAAGACAGGAAGTAGAAGTATTCTCGTACTTACTTTTCTAAAAATGTTTCTGAATGTCAAAAACATGTACTTTTATGTTCACATGAAAAAAATAGAAGAATTTATTCCCATAAGGCAGAAAGATACAACTTTTCATGTATGATCTTTTCTTTTTCAATTCACCTAAATTCCAGTGAATTTGTGGAGTAAGGAGGAGAGTGAGAGAAGATAAATGCATAGACGAGAGATTTTCATACGTGAGCTGCTCCTGAAAGTAGCTAATCTGGGGTCATAAAATAATGGTCCTGGGCTAGACGTGCTTGGAAATCCTAATAAGCACTAATAACAAAAGACAAAAAATATAATAAGTAATGGCTGTTAAATTACACCGCTGAGTTATGATTCTAGGGCATATTTTAAAATGTCATTTACCCTTTTATCATGGCATGGGGCAGAAAAGAGCGTGGGTTGTTTTTTAGTTTTTCTTTTCTGTTATATTAAGAATGACAATTGTTTTAAGCAAATCATCTCACTATGTTTTTCTCCAGAAGAAACAGACCAAACCACCCAGGAGCTTTTCACAACGAAGATTCCACAAGAGCTTTTCACAACGAAGATTCCACAAACAACTGAACTGGCAAAGACAACCCAGGGTAATACGCTTTCTCTGCCTCCGGAGAATGACTTCTCTTACTTGCTTTTAGTCAGGAAAGAAACTTTCTTTTCAAAAAAATTTTTCTCCTCACAGTGAACTACTTAACTTTTTTCATTTTAAACCTGAAGGAAATCAGCTAAATCTGAGTACTTACCTGAGCATCAGTTGAATTCAGGAAAGACAGGTTTTTCAGTTACAGCTTTGCTTTGAATATGTTGTCCCCTGGATGCTGATGGCTAGCAGTGAAAATTCTCCTTTTCTCCTCTTTCTTATCCTTCATGTGTCTCATTTCCCACATCTGATGAATAGGGTAGAACCTTCACAATTTTCCTCCTTCCCTGCTGAGATCCTCCCTGCCCACTTTACCTCCTTTTCTTCATCTGTCCCATTTCATCCTCTTGATGAAACTCATTTGTGTTCTGGTCTGAAATAGCAACTATTGACAAGAACAAAATCATTTTTTAATGGTGACAGTATTTAAACATCCAAGAAGGTATTTTTCTCTAATTTTCTGTTATTTCTTCTCTGTGATTTCCTACGTTGGGGGAAATGTACTCGCCTACACGAAGCTCTATCTCACCTTCATGCTCTCAGACATCTTTTCCTTTCTGTATTTTCCTATCCTACTTGGATTGTATCCAGATGTAAATATCTAGTACCTTAACGTCATTGCTGCTGTATTGTTTTCATGATCCTTCTGCCCATCCTAACTAAATGGTAGAAAATAAAAAACAAATGTAAACTTTTTTTACGGAGTTGGAAGACAGTGAAGTTTACCCATTACTGGTTCTAATGTGGGGGGAAGCTGGTGGATGAAATTTAAATTAAGAAGAAATGACAGCAATAAAAGCAATCTCATTTTGAGGTATGTACTTAGACAATATCTATTCTAAACAATGGTGACTAATGAGGACTGTCGTACAGTCCTAATTAAAAATTCTGTAAATCTTTTCTTGTTTGATCTTTTTATGAAATTTTCATCTCAGTATTTATTAATATTTCTTTTAACTTTTTATTTATTTGTGAGTATACGCCACAGTTGGAAACACACTGTCAGACCTCTCATATCCCCATTATCACCCTTAAGTATTAGTGACAGATGGTCTGTTGTGTTACAGACCCCATCTGTGATCCATACCCCATCTTTTTCCTGTTTTGGCAAATCTTTTTAACATTTCACTAGATAGAAGATAGCTGCATTCTCATGACCAATGCTCTCGGGCAAAATATATAAATATTTACAATAATCAGGGTAAGTAAAGATACTCATTCAGATCAGGCTGTGATTCCAACTTTAAAAAAAACAGTATTTCAGCTTTTGAAAGATGAAAGGATCAAAGATAAAACATCCTAAGCCTGCCTTTTCCTTGTTTTGCTTTTTTAAAAATAGGAATGTTGATATTGTATCATCCTTCTAATGTATATAGGATTTTTTTGTCAAATTCCTTCTAAAACATTTGTATTACATGTAAGCCTAGCACTTTATTGGGTATCCATGAAGAATGTGATATTAGTATATAAACTATCTTTACACAGTTATAGAATGCATTATACTTTACTTTTATTCTTATGTACTAAGGATTCTGAGATTTTTGTTTTGTTTTGTTTTTTTTGTTTTTGGTTTTTCTCCGGTACCGGGAACCAAACTCACGACCTTGCGCTTGCCAGGCAGGCGCTTTGCCGCTGAGCTAAATCCCCAGCCCCAGGATTCTGAGATTAAGCCTCAAATACATTGTCCTGAAATTCATGCTTTTCTGGGTTTGTGTCCAGAATTGCTAGGGTGGGCTCACCAGGCATCCTCTTGCGGAGACAACAAAGAACAGCTAGCGAAGAGTCCGTCTGCAAGCGCACGAGAGCATTCTCAGGCTGGTCCACCAAGCCTGTGAGAGGAGAGCGTCCACCTCTGTTCACTCTGGGTATAGCCCTGGGGAAGGGTCAAGATGAACCTCTAGAGAATTTCAGTACACCTCTGCTGCTGCTGCCTGGAAGTGCGGCTCTGCCCATCATGGTCTTTGTATCGGAAGCTTATAAACGAGCTGCGCTGTAGGTATGAGTGTCCCTGGGGTCCCCCGTAAGGACGCCTGAGTGCAGAGCCAGAGCGCAAGCCGCTATATGTCAATGTCAGGCATTAGGAATACAAGAAGGCACAAAACACTGAGAGACACGCGGTAGAGATGAAATCGCTCCTCTCGCTCTTCATACTCTGATCACGTTCGCACCATTGATTCTTGTGGCTTTGTGGTCTCCAATCCCTCGAGCAATAGCACCGCGAGGACCCATTGCCTGAGCCCACTGGTACACTCCCTCACATCTCTGTGGGCATGTGTGGGTGCGTGTGGTGGTGGGGGCAGCCTTACCCTTATCTACCGAGACAATTTCCCCGCAGGGCTTTGTAACTCAATTCCTTTTCCCCCTTCTAATTCCAAGCCACCCTAGCAATCCACTCAGCCAGAGCCTTTGGGTTTTCTAGTAATTTTCTTCCAGCCGCCGATCCCTCCCCACCCCAGGGAAAGTTACCTTGTTCCTTGTGCCCTGTGATGGGGTGGAGCACGGGCCCTTCAAAGTGTTTCTCTGTAATTGCCTTTTGCTTTTATGTTTTCTCCATGCAGTATTTTAATGTTTTATAAAAGTATGTTTTTGTAACACAATTAACATAGTAGGTCATCTTTTAAATGATTTTTATTATTGGTCACCCATAACGATGTGGTAATGTGTATGCAGTTACATTGTCACGTGACAATGTTGTCTTCCTCCATTTTTTCAGCTTAAAATTTAAACCCTACAGCAGTTTTCTCAAGGCCCTGCAGTGCTTGTTAAATAAGCTATATGAATAGCTCCCAGCCTAAATTTAAATTATATTTCAACTCTAATTAAAAATTCTTTCTAGATTGAGGCAAAGACTAAAAAGGCCTCTGAACCCACGGCTTTGAAATGATGAATGCACTGCTGCTTATTTATTCTTGTGCTCTGCTCTCATCTCCTCCCTGTTCAAAGTTTGAAAAGTCATATATTTTCTAGAATCAGACAAATAAGAACCATGAAGCAAAACCAATCTAACATTAACAAGGGTTCATGTGCGCTCGCGCATGCACACACACACACACACACACACACACACACACGCAAAGCTGAAAAAGTTAAACTGACTTAAGTTAAAAGAATTTTAGTCAGCTCTCAAAACTGAAGAAAAATATTTTCTAATCATTATCAGACCTTTTAGGATGTGTGGAATGTTAATCAATGCCGCTGTTCTCTCTGATTATAACCCTGGTGAAGGTCCATTGAACCTCTAGATAATTTCAATATGCCTCTGCTATTGCCACCTTGCAGCATGGCAAAGTCCTGTCATCATAGGCTTATCGGAAGCTTATAAAGGAGTTCCACTGTAAAGGTATATTGTAAAGGTATATTTTGTGTTTTAAGCCAGGTAGGTGAAGCATTGCTGATTCATAATGACATAAATACCCAAAATGATGTACTCTATGTACATAGTTTGCAAGCAAAATTTTTTCCCATCTCAGCTAAAACTTGAGCAAAAGAGTTACCTATTTATTAACTCATTAGGATCTCATCAGGACTTCCTCATGTGCAGGGCCTGCATAACAGCAGCGGACACGAGGAGGAGCGTTGGGTCTCGGGGCTGAGCTCTCACTCCTTGCTCACGTTTCCCTGACGGTGCAGCACCAGACATCATGTTCCCTCTTTCCTACGCACGGCACCGTTCTGGAGGGCGCTGAACACTTATTGCTTTCAGAGGTCATAGAAAAGACAACGCAAGATAATCTACTGTTGCTGATTTTCTTATGTACTAAAAACTTCATTTCTCTTTGGCCTTGAAGTTTGCTTGTCTTCTTTGGGAAAATGTTTAACGGTGATTCCTTACTGAGAGCCGTGGGTGGACGATGGATGGATGGATGATCCTTCTGGTAAAATCAATGCACTTGAAAAACATGGAATAAAGGATGGCTACTTCCTAGCACAATTACAGACGACCTACCTCGGTCTGTGTGCATATCTGATTTTCCTTCATGAATGCATTCCTTTACTTTACAGTCCTTTAGCATAACATCTGTAATGGATAATTTGGTATTTCAGAACATTCTTTCTATTTCCTCCCAAAGTCTATGAGTTGTTGGTTCTTACGGTGATAAATCTCTTTTCAGTGGGCTTTGGAATATAAACCATTAAATATAAAGTGTTTCTTGTGTTTCAGCACCTCGAAGACTGTATACTATTCCTGTGAGGCCCAGAATACCTGACAGACCGCCCGTTAGACCCGGTAAATTGTTTCTCTTTCTTTGACAATCTAAATAATCCACAGGTTGGACAGATATAAATGGATTTAAACAGTCAAGTTCACCAAAGGAGATATATAGGAGATATAATAAAAACATGCAGAGTCTCTAATCCTTGTAGTTACGTAGAGAGGTACCAATGAATCCATAAAAATGGTAGAACTTAAGGTTTTTCATGAACGTTCAGATTTGGGGAGTACTATGGAACTTTACTGATACGAAAATATTTTTTAAAATGGTACTTGTATATAAATCACACACCTTCCACTTTCCATGACAATTTCAAACATTATTTCTCTGTTCAGAAAACTTTGTCTCTTCTCAGTATAAAAAGGCTTTTTAAAGGGACAACATGTTTACTCTATTCTTTCAAAGGATAAAAAATTATAAATTGTAAATAGTAAAAATAAAGTCACAGCTATATTTTGGGAAATACTTTAAACTTACCAAATTCTCCAAAGGTCCGGGGATTTTCCTCCATAAAGATTTTTTTAAGGAAAGGTTAACTTGGAGGGGTTAACTTAGAGAAGTTGATTCAGCCCATGGAAACAGCTTCTATGATGAAGTACAAATTGGACCAAAGATGTCTTCCATCCTTTTTCATTGTGATTCCAAAGAGTCTTCCTAAAGTTTTAACTGCTCAAACTCACTTTTAAGGAATGATCTTAGTGAATGTATCTCCCTCCAGGTATGTGAGAAAAAGAACAAATAATTTTCATATTATCTGTTGTATAAAGAGTCTATATTTTGACCATAATCTTCCGACTCCTACTGGTAATTAGGCACAAATATCCTTCATAAACAAACATCTTTCCATATGACTTTTGTGTCAGAGTAGCTGCTGAGCATTCAGTATGTGGCTGGCTCATCATTTCCGCAACATAAGGGAAGCGTAAAGGTAGTGGTCGACAATGGCCGAGTGTTTGCCATGCGGTCTCTCAGGTACAGTCTCTCAGGTCCAGTCTCTCAGCTGCGGAAACTGGCTGCTGAGAGCAAACAGAAAAGGGACTGAAGGGCAAGGAGACCGGCTCCAGGACTTGCTCATGACAGCAAAGTGTGCTCCACGCACCCCGTTACAGACACTCCTAGTGACTGTGACATGGGTGCCTGCCTAAGGCTTTGCTGGTGTGTGGCGTTCTGTAGAGAAGGAGAGATAGCGATGCTGTCATCACAGCTCTGAGTTCAAAGCGGATGTCTGCAAGGGCTCTTATAATAAAGAGTCTGTCCCTAGACGCTCCTCCAAAGGACCGCCAACTGAGGAGTTATAAATTCAGGCTTCCTGTTTCATGTTGGATTGTTCATTAGACACATATAGTCCTGCCCTTGCTTTAGTTACGCTTTGGAATGTGTCTAACGCTTATAAACGAAGCAAGGTATTTCCTATTTAGATTTATAATTTTTCTTGCCAGTTATTTTTTCAAGTTGAATGTTGAAGCCCAGTGACTGTCTCAGTAAAAGTTTAGGCCTCTGTTTCCAGGCTCAAGTCCATGACTTTGACACCAGAAGGTAGTTTCTATTCTCCAGACAATGCTCTTCAGCAAATGTTCTCTAGTAGTTTTCCTATTGCCTCGTTAAATCACTTGCAATGCTCTCTGAACTTTATTTTCTTTACTTAGTGGCAAACATTCAACAAAAAAGTTTAAATTATTCTCATATTTTGTAGTTCTGAATAGGACAACTACAAAACCTATTAGACCCAGACCCAGTGGGATACCCAGCAGGAATGGAGTGGGAACAGGTAATCCAAATTTCTTTCCTTTTGGTCTTGTCAAAACTATAAAGTTAGCTGTTTTTATAGAATTTTGTTATATTTATACTTCATTTTTGTTTTACTTCGTTTTGCAAATTCTTCGTAAAACTAGAAAGTTAGAGTTCATTCCCAAATCAAAACATCATTGTGGTATGATGTCTTCAGTTCTTCTGGAAAAATACCCAGGAGGGGAATAGCTGGGTTGAATGGGACCTCTAGACCTAGTTTACTGAGCAATCTCCAGACTGATCTCCACAGTGTTTGCTCCAATCTACACTCCCCGCAACAGTGGAGAAAGTTCCTTTTTCCCCACAGCCCCTCCAGCATTTGTTATTGGCTGATTTCTTAATTACAGCTGTTCTTTCTGGGGTGAGCTAAATTTGTAATAGCTAAATCATGGAAGCAACCCAAATGCCCATCAACTGAGGAATAGATAAAAAAAAGTTGTGGTATTTTTCTATAAAGGAATATTACTCAGCTATAAAGAAAGATAAACTTGAGGCTTTTATAGGTAATTAGACACAACTAGAGACCATACTCATAAGTGAAATAAATCAGACCTGCGTATATAAACACCATACTGTCTCACTAGTGTAAGAACCTGAAAGAGTGAATAAAATCTAAAAGGTACAATAGATATTGTGAAAGGAAAGGAAACTGCTCAAAAGGAAAGAACAATTGGGATGAGGGAAAAAAGAAAACTAAGAAAGAAGGAACGGAAAATATGTATGTATGTATACACAGGATAGCTAAGATAGTTGTACTACTGATTTCTATTGCTTTATTGAAAGGAACAGGTAATGTTTAATTGTTTGATCAATCTTACATGCCTATATTTGTTTATCTGAGTAAGCAATTTGAAGATAACAATATGTAGTACAACAAACATTGTTAATTTCCTATCACCTTGTCTGAAATTCTGTATTGCTTGTATTGTTTTTGTGTTATTTTATAAATGTATGTGTGTTTGTTAATATACTTTAAAATAAAAAAGTAAAAGAAAACACAAAAAAGCAAAACATCAAATGTCTCTAAAAACATTGGGAAATAATTTTTTACTTTTCTAAACCCAGTCCACTATATTAGGTACCATATAACAGTCTTACTTCTTAATATGAATCCTGGTTAATTGTAAATTATTGAATGAGTACAATAAAAACAGATATTTTCCCTAATTTCAGAACACTTCCCATTCATGAGCTGATCTTTAAGACTGTGATTACTTGGTTTTCAAATTTGTAATTTGTCACAAAGACTCACATGTCACAATTTTCTTAAAGACTTATCGTGTGTCAGTGGTCTGGTGTATAGAATTGAAACAATAAGTGTATTTAATCAGCACAAGTATCAACTGGTCACCCTATCTGCAGGCATATTCATGTTTACAAATCATTCAGCTTAAATAAATGGCATATTTCTTATTTGGTCATATTCATAGGAATAGGCATCACTGTAAGTAATTAGGACATTGATCTGATAAAAGTTCTAATTCCTCACATTTTCCATGGGTAAATGTAACAATTACGTGCCATAACGTGAGATTGTATCACTCCCTTGAAATAGTTTGTTAGTATAAAGCTTAGCTTGCACATAAATGAAAACATTAAAATTAGAATCCATTTAATGCATATATATTTAGTTGAACCCTGATGAGAAAGAGGTGTACCACATATTTGTGTAAAAATCCTTCAGATTTTAGAATTTTTTGTACTTTTACTTGACTATTACAGTATCTGAAATTCTAGGAATTTACTTCTCTTCAAATCCAGCATTGAGGACTATACTATAAATTCCTAAGTCATGAAAAACAAGAAAGTATTCAATATCTATTTGTGCCCAGCTATTCTTTTTATTCTTGCCAAATATAAGATTAAGCAGTGCATAATTTCTCAGATTGGCATAAAGAATCTGAACCTAAAAAGGGCTGTCTTCTCTCAGATGCTTTTGGGAAGAAAACAGGTACAAATCATTTAATATTAAAATAATTCCTTGCACGTTGCATAAATAAAAATAGAAAAAAGTATTTAGATGTCAATAAAGCAAATGAAAGAACAAATTAAGTTGCTGTGATCACATTTGAAAGCCGTTAGCCTTAAATACAATCAAACATTAATTCTTACTAGGAAAATGCAGGCTATCTTTTGAGGAAAAACAGGATTGCTGTATTTCATCTTATCAACCACACAAACATCTTCAGAGCCACCTGTATGATAAACTGGTATCTAGCACGCTGTGTTCCTAAGAGCAGCTTTCTGATAATCGCCCACCCGGTGCAGCTTCAGGGGAATGTGCCAGTGCTTCTGCAGTTTTGTTACTTGTTGGTAGAAGCCGGGTGGTGGGCAGAGGGACAGAATGCAGAGCTCATGGTCGCCCTTTTCCTTGCTGCTCTTTCCTCTCTAACGGAAATTTACTGCACCTGTTCTGTATCTTTTGTCCTTCTGTTGGGACCCTCTGTCGAGGAAGGGCTTCCAGTCCACCTGTAGCGAGCAAGGTCAACGGGCCAGACGGTGTGCAGGTGTGCTCTCCCCTAGAATCAGGCTTAGCTGAGAAGCCCCTGAGTGGAGACAGGGCGTTACATCTGGGTCGACCACAGTAATGCACGATCACCAACGAACTGACGCCAGCCTGCGAGGCTCACCCCACATTCCGACTCACTAACAGAATAAAGGAGAAAGATCACAAGACCATTTCAGGGGATTAAACAATCCACACCAAGTTCAAAGTTCACTCGTGGTGAAAACACAGGAGTTTAGGAACAGATTTCTTCAATCCGATAAAGGGCATCTACGGAAAGCCTGCAGCCAAAACCACACTTCAGTGTGAAGGTCTGCAAGTTTTTCTCGTAAGACTGAAAATACAGCTACTTTTACCACTTCTGTTACATGTAGTAGTAGAGAGTTTAGCTAGTGTAATAAGGGAATAAAAGAAAGAAATTCCGCAAGTCAGAAATCCTAAGTAAAATGATTATCTACACAGCACAATGTAAAGGAAAATTTAATACCTCTCAGATACTTGCCAGGGAATAATGATACAGAAATCACGATTTCTAATATCTGTTCACTCCAGTTTATAGATTTACCTGAATCTACCTTCATTTTATTCTGCATAGTTTTGATCTAACTTGTTTAGAGAAATGCACTTATTTGCAATTTGTTTATTTCTTACTCTGATACAATTCTACTATCACGTCTACACTCACTTGTAGCTTCTATTGATTCTTAATCAGAGGCTTTTTTTTTCATGTCAACTGAGTCCATATTCAACTTTGACAATTTGCCCAGAATGTTTATCTTTATTATCCATCTCACATATATTTTCTAAAAGCTCATAAATAGCTTATTTAAAAAATTAATTGATAAAGAAAGTGTTAGGGTCTGTAGGATGTATTACTCAGGGTCATAGACCACAAAACTTCTTCTCTTGGAAGAAAAAAAGAAGAAAGAAAAAGATTTGAGGCCTCAAGGCTAAATCTCTGACTAGTACAGTTTTTTAAAAATATTTCAGTAATTCCTTGAACCTCAGGAATCTTTTGAACAATCTTGAGCCTAGATTTTTATTTATTTCATAACATCATTACAGATGTGTTCTCTGCATTATGAGTATCTCCTACCTACCTAGGTGGAGTTTCCTTTATATGAAGTTTAGAAAATAGCCTGCAAAGGTTAAATGGGTCATTTTCCCAGCATCCTGCCTTTTCGAGGTTTCTAGAGATATACTTAGTTTAGTGCTATGCTTCACACATTAGAATCTGCTAAGTTTAAAAGTTGTGGCACAGGCAGGATAGCCTATATCACTGAAAATATTCGTGGTTGATTCCTTACAGAAAAACCTGGTCATCCTCTCTGCTGGTCATTCTCTCTTGACTCTCTCTCTGAAGACAGAAGCTGTTGAGCTTTTTACCTTTGTTGCCATTCAACCAACATTCAAGGCCCCTTATGTGGCAGGCAAATTGCAATTCTGAAACTACTTTGTCAGATATTATTTGACGATACTGTTAAATACTCAGACCTCGGATTCTTTTGCCTAAATCCTGATGAGAAAACCACACTTTACTACCCCCACATGGAGCGTGCTTCACAATGCGAACCCAGACTCCCTGGGGTGAGGAATGTGTTTTTCTGGGCCGTGGCTAAATCTTCCAGGCTGCTGGCTCCTTGCTCCTGAAATTTTAGCCAGGTGCTAAGATTTGAAACTTTGAAGGGTCCGGAGACCAGGCATCCATAAATATCAGCCCTTTTTGGATACAGAAAATGGAGTTACTAACACATTTGAAAATTGATTCCCAGTTTGCCATGTTTGTTTGCAAAGTTTTGTTACTATGGTGAAAAATACACAAATCACGACTTGTTTCTGGATGATAAATTGCTAGGTGGCAAACTGTGTCAATCCGGAGAATCTTGGAGAGCTCCCAGGCAGCGGTTGGTGGCTCCTGCTGAGGCCCAGGCTTGGGGCTTCCAGACCTCACTCTGCTCTTCAGAATGTGCAGCATTAATCCTGCCTGAGGAGAAAGAATTCAGGTCACAGCGTGGGCCAGACTGCTTGCCTGGTGCCAGCTCCCGAAGATACATTTGCTGGTGTCTCCTTCCTGGCTTCCTTGTCTCCTCCCATCCCCGATCCGCTGTCTCTGGCTCTCCCTTGCTTTGGCTCTCACTTGACTCAGGTCAGCAGAAGTTCACTCGTCTATCCGGAAGTGGACCTCAGTATCCGGTCCCAGCTCTTCCGACTGAGCTCCACTGCTGCCTTTTGTAGGACCCTTCCCAGTACCGCTGCTACCACCAGCTTCTTTCCATGTATAAGGCTGGAGAAAGCCAGTTAGCTGAGAGGCCACTGACTGGGGCTTACACCTAAGAGTGACAACGTTAGGATGCTTCTGTTTCCAACTGTACAAAAAGTAGCCCTGGAAAAGTTCCTCTCTGTCTCTTTGTCTGCTCCCCATCTCCTCGCTCTCTCCCTCTCTCTCATGCTGAACACCACACACATGGCCCTGCGCATGCTGCTGCACCCTTCCACCCGTGAGCTGTGTCACCTACCCAGTTCCTCTCCTGGTTAGGAGGAGGCCAGAAGAACTTGCGTCTTTGGTCTTGTTCATCAGCTAACGCTGCAGAACTTTGGAGCCTGCATCTTCATCTCACTTGCCCCTTTGGACCCCCACCCCTGCAGCCGGGTAAATCCGCATGGTCTTGGTCAGGGACTGCTGAGAGCCTGCAGCTACTTTCTGGGTCCCACGCGGCATGGCGGGGATGGTAACAGACGCAGCTCAGCCAAGGCCATTCAGCCCTCCTTCCGCGGCTGTCCCCTCCGCCCACCCAAGGACACAACATAGGGTTTTCCGACCGTATCCACTCAAGAGCCCCGGAGAGGAGCAGGAGGGAAAAGGAAGTGACAGGAAGGCTCGCTTCTTGGGAAAGAGGCTTTGAAAACAGGACTACGCGGTTCTGAGTCTCAGCGCTTCGTACACATGGGATGTTGGGAAGGTTGCCTGGTCCCCACGCCCTGGGCCCTTCCTCGCCGGTGGCCCTGGATGTTGCTAGCTCCCACACAGGTGATGAATACGCAAGTATTGGCCCAGAATATTTGGAGAATTGTTGAAAAGGACCTACTCAAGGCACGTGCAGTATTGATCTTTCAGGACATTCATTTCTTCCTTCCTTCCTTCATTTATTTTTACCATTGAGGAAAAGAGGCTTCTCAAACCCCACCAAACTCAGTTATTCTGGTGGCACAAAAGGCAATCTTTTCCATTCCCTGTGCCATGCACGTAGCAACCCCGCAAGCGGGACATTTCCTGTGCACCGTTACCACTGACGGAGGGGCACAGGAAGATTAATGAGCCATTTATTTCACCATGCCCGTGGGGTCGGCCCCAAATAGCCATCGGCCCCGGAAACTTCTCCTCCCACAGGTGAGCAACATTTGCTGCATGGTTCCACAGAAACATTCTCCGTGACTTTACGTAGTCTCTTTTATTTAAGCAGCAGATGGTGGCTTGCCAAAGTTCACAGTTAAATGCAGAACTGTCACCTCACTTTTGGCAAACAGTGGCTGTGCTGTGTATTCAATCATTACCTCTCTGAGCATTAAATGAGCTTGAATAAATAATGTCCCTAAAAAGTTCCCTGGAACACAGGGAGGAGTCAAAACAGGCTTATTATTATTGTTACTATGGTTGTTAATGTACTAACTAGTATATTAATTAAATGTTATTTAGAGGATTCTATTTTCATATACTAATTACAGGTCCTCAGAGTATGGGTTCTTTTTGAGGATGAGCCATTATATATGAAGTAATATTTACTATTCAGGTTCTTTCCAATATGTGCTTCTAAGACAGCCATGGTGGTGCATATCCATAATCCCATTACTCTGGGGGGCTGAGATAAGAGGATTACAAGTTCAAACCCAGCTTGGGAAACTGAGTGACTTAGCAAAATTCAGTCTCAAAATAAGAAACAGAAAAGGGCTGAGGATATAGCTCAGTGCAGTGGCCCTGGGTTCCATCCCCAGTACAGAAAAACAAAAGGTCTGTTTCTATTTTCTTTAATAAAGACTGTCTGTTGGAAGATTATTTTATAATGTAAAAGAATAATAAGGGGAAACTAAGATGAAAAATACCCTAGCAAATCTAAAATGCAAGCCTGAGTATTTAAGTAAATGGCCAAATAATAACCAGCAGATTGTTGAAAAACTTAAGGGACTTAAGGACAAAAATAGCATGCAAAACCATTTTTAACTCAGTTTGCTCCAAAGCACAATTTGGAGTTCTGAGCACGCTCATTACTACTTCACAGACCCCAAAGGTGACCAGTTCATAGTCACAACAGCCCGATGCCGAGGTCTGCCCGGGAATATTTTTGAAATTAATTTTATTGGTACAACTTGGACACACATAATAGTCACAATCATCATAGGGAGTTTGTATCTGTACATATGATATCTCGATTCTTCTTTTTTCCCCAATCCCCCTCCCCTTCAGTCCCTCCTCCCCTCCTTCTTTATGAAAGTTTGTCTCCATTTTTCCTTCCATTCTTTTTCTTCTTTTCCCTTCTTTCCTTTTCCCCTGCCCTCTCCCTTGCTCCCCTTCCCTTTTGAACATTTTCTTCCTATTATACATTTTGGTCTTTATCTATGCTTTCATTTTTTTACATCAGAGAAACAATATGATATTTAAGCATGTGTGTCCAATTTAATGAATACACTTAAAGAGGCGCATCCATTTACCTGAAAATGTCTCAAGTTAATCCTCCATTATGGCAGAGTAGTACTCCATTGCATTAAAAAAAATAAATCTTCATCTTTAGTCATTTATCCACTTTATGGATAATTTATCCATTTATCCATTTTTTGAGGATAATTTATCCATTTTATTGGATAAATGGATTTATTCAATGGATAAATCCATTGATATTTGGGCTGTTTCCAAGATTTAGCTACTAGAAATTGTACTGCTATAAACATGGGTGTGCATATAGTGCTGTAGTATGATGCTTTTCATTCTTTGGGAAGATACCAACAAGGAGAGTAGCTGGGTCAAATAGAAACTCTAGTTTTAGTTGCTGGAAGAATCTCCACCCCAATTTCCAAAGTGGTTGCACCAGTCTACATTCCCACCATCAGTGGAGAAGGGTTCCTTTTTCCCCACAGCCCCTCCAGTATTTGTTATTGGTTGATTTCTTGATAATAGCCATTTTTTTCTGGAGTGAGATGGAGTCTTGGTGCTTTAATTTACATCTTGCAAATGACCAGTGATGTTGAACATTTTTTTACATATCTATTTTCTGTTTGTTATTTCTTCACTTGAGAGGTGTCTATTAATTTCAGATACCCACTTTTGGATTGAGTCTTTAAATTTGGGGAGGGGTATCTGTTTTTTTACTGCTTTGTATAATCTAAATATTAGCTCTTTGAGGAAGCGCCAGCAAAGACTTTTTCTTACTCTGTGGGCCTTTTCACTCTGCTGGTGGCTTATTTTGCTGTCCAAAGCTTTTTAGTAGGATGAGATCCCAGTTGTTGATTTTTTGTAATATATCCTGTGTGCGGTGGGTTTTGTTCATAAAGTCATTACACTTGTATCATTAAGAGTTCTACGTATTCTCCTAGCAGACTTAGTGTTTCTGTTTTAGTATTTAGATCTTTGATCCATTTCAATTTTAGTTTAGTGCCTAGTAAGAGATATGGGTCTAGTTTTAGTCTTTGGGGTGTAGAAAGCCAGTTTTCCCAGCACCATTTATGAAAGAGGCTATCTTTCTTCCAGTGAACACGTTTGGCCCCTTTGTCAAACACACGGTGGATGAGTGTGTTTGGAGTTGTTTCTGCATTTTCTAATCTGTTTCATTGATCCTGGGTCTGCTTTTTCCCCCAGTTCCATGCTGTTTTTTTTTTTGTTTTGTTTTGTTTTTTTTAAGTCACATTAGCTTTGCACTATAATTTCAAGTCAGGGATTGTGATGCCCCCTGCCTTGCCTTTGTGGCCCCAAACTGCTTTTGCTATTCTAGGTCTGTCCTGGTTCCAAATAAACTTTAGGATTTTCTGTAGTTCTGTGAGGTGTGCTATCGGTATTCTGACTGGAATTGCATTAAATCTGTGTAGCTTTTTTTGAAGTATGTCATTTACAATATATTGGTTCTGCCTATCCAAGAACAAAGAATATCATTCCATTTTCTGATATCCTCTTTGATCTCCTTTATCAGAGTATTATAGTTTTCCATGCATATACTGACTTTGTTAGATTGATTTGCACATACTTCATTCTTCGATGCTTTGTGCAAGTGTGGTTTCCCTAATTTCTCTCTCTGAGTTTTTTGTTTGTGCATAGGAGGGCTATTGACTTGTGAATGTTGCTTTGTATCAACAACAACTATACTATTGATTTTGATTATTAACTCTAAAAGTTTTTTATTTGCCTAGGAATATTTTAAAGTCAATTCATTAAGCATACACCCAAACACATTGCAGTTCTAAGGTTTGTACTGGCATGCAGGAGTCAGAGAAATTTTTTAAACCACAAAATACAGCCACAGACATTGGCAAAAAGGAGACACTTACCAAAGATGAGATTATGTCGGGCAAGGCAACGCTGCCCAGTAAGGTGGCATGGTGCGAGGGTCACGGAAAATTGTGAAAAACCAACAACCCACAATCCATTGCTATCTCTATGGAGATGATATAGCCAGTGAACGTAAGGTTTTGAATTTTTTATGCACCCAGATAAAAGCCAATGAAAATATCCGGGCAAAAAAAGCACCAATATCCCTGCTCGGGCCAGAATGCATATTGTCACTAGCTACCAAGTTCTCGTGAAGAATTCAGTCCATTTTTGCTACATATTGATTCTCTTTTGTTATCTTTACTCATAGGGCCCAAGCAAGGACCCAAGCCTTCAGGCCCTGTCAGAAATGTGTCAGTGGACTCTACCCAAGCCACAAAAAGACCAGGTGAGGAATGAAAGGCGGACTCCCCTACTGTAGCCCAGGTTTGAAACTTGCACAGTAACTGCAGTGGAATTTGCTGCAGCAAGAATAGCAACACCCACATGGCCCTCAGCGTGTCAGAACCATGTCAATGGTATAACCATACTGCGAGATAAATATTCCAAAACATTACCTTAGGGGAATGAAAAGTCTCTGTGCACAAATTAAACACTACTAACTTCAAGTGGGGTACCAATGTAATCGTTATTTTCTATACCGTTCTACTGCCATGGGTTCCACTTTTTATCAGGTTTAAGTTTTGCTCTTGTGTGGCTTATTACACAATGCTTCTGCTTTAGCTGATATATGTTCTCGATGTAAGAGAATACCACGTGAAACAGGTAAAATCAGGAGGCTAACGATTCTCAGAACACCGATGGTTCTGCAAAGGGTGCTGAGGCCTTGCGCTAACGCCTCTGTCACTATTCTTCCCCTTCTCCTCCCCCTTCCCCTCCCTCCCCTTTCTCTCCCTCTCTGTGTCCCTAGTTCCCTGGAAGTACCCTTAAATCCGTAAGGTATTTTCCTCTATTTTCAATTATGCTTGAAGATTTAAAAATCAACTTCAACAACGCAAAGAAAGAAAACCTTTGAGTTATAACACAAGGCTTAAAGTGCCCAACACCTTCAGCCTTGCCAACCTTTGTGCAAAGTAATAACTTTATGCAAAGTATTAAAAGGTACTTCTTTCCCCTGCCCTTCAGGTAGACCAGTTAGCAAAAATAATGTGCCTTCCTCTGGGCTGCGCCTCGCCCCAGAGCTTTCCGGGGATGAGCACAACGGGTGCTGCACTTTAGTTCCCCCTAACAGCCTCTGGCCAGGAGTTCCGCTGCAGTGTACGAGCACCATGAGCACTCGCAGGGACCCTGCTCACAAGCACCACATTCTTGTCTCTGCCCTCTGCGAAACTTTGGTGAAATCATTTGAGAGGTTCTGAAGGTGTGTGTTTAACTAAATAATAATAAAGTTAAGGGATAGTGTTGAGCACTACAAAAAGAGAAATTATATGCTTAACAATTCAAAACTGAAATGACATAAAGTTATATTCTCAAAATCAAAAGCAGTTGGGAATAATGAAGTTCACAGATGCTAGCTTATACAGGAAATGTAAAATGTTAAATTCTATGTATCTAAGTAGCCTCTCAAAGGCAGATATGTCTCTGCATCTGTAATTATAGAATATGTTTTACACACATGATATACCTTATTGGTAGATGACTACCATTAATTTACAAAAATATCAACATATGTACTTGTATGTACTTTTGTACAAAATCTACTCTGTCATCCACCACTACCTATCAAAGGTCAGTTTTGGGGCTGGGAGTTTAGCTCAGCGGCACAGCACCTGCCTGGCAAGTGCAAGGTCATGAGTTTGATTCCTGGTACCAGAAGAAAACCAAAAACAAACAAACAAACAATCAAAGGTCAGTTTTTAAGGAAAACTACGTTTTTGTACAATGAATGTTTATAATGGACTTATCTATAATATAATCTTTTAGCTACAATCCCAGGGACTCGCCGCCCACCTCTGCCACCTAGACCCGTACCCCCACGAAGAAAACCTCTACCCCCAAATAATGTCACTGGAAAGCCAGGAAGCTCAGGTATGTCCACCTCCACTATTTGTTTTGCTAGTCACGATTTCTGATTTTTACACCCTTTCTGATGTGCTAGATAAACCTCTGATGTGTGTGGCACATGCTTGTGTGGGTTCCAAAGACTGGACATTATAAATTATAAATTTGTGGGCTTATATTCTGATTCTGGATAAGTGGAGGCACGAAAATCATCCCTCTGCATCTAGGCTAGCTTGCTTCTTAGATGTTTGCCTGCTTGGAACTTAGGTAAAAGATGACCCTAGCCCTTTAAGTGGATTCTACTGAAGGACAAAATAATACACATTGCAAAGTCCCTAGAGATAATTGAAAATGGATGCCCTCTCATTGATTTATAATTTCATCACCTGAAATGAAGTCCTCCATCTGTCACCTGAAGCTCCCCTAGCCTTCATGCCAGCCCAGCTAATATTCTGGTGTTTAGGGGAAGGGTTAGGACTAAACTACCGAGGCAACGGAGCAGACCTCGTCTGTGTAACCAGACAGGCGTCTGCCTTAGGAGTCCAGCCGCTTCTCACCCCGACACCTGAGTAAGATTGCTCCTGCACATGGCGTGAGTGCTCTAGGCCTCGGCAGAGTCAGCAAGACTCACACACCATCCCTGCTCTAGCTCCCCAGGGAAGCCTTGGCATTGCTTCTCCACGCGACCTTGATGCGCACCTCTGTTAGGGCAAAAGCAAGCTGTTTTATACCGTTTGTTTGCGTGTTTCTCTTCCCCTCAGACCAAGTTGTCTTAATCACTTTCTCATTGGTGTGACACAACACCCAGTACCACAACTTTAAAAAGGAAGAGATTTGTTCGGGTTCATGGTTATAGTCTGTGGGCAGCTGCCTCCAGGGCAGAAACAGCACGGTAGAGGGGCAGAGTGGAGGCAAGCTGCTCATGTCATGGCTGTTGAGAGAGAGAGAAAGAGAGAGAGGAGCCCTTTCATGTCACACGCCCAGTAACCCACCTCTAACCAGGCCCCACCTCCTACCAGTGCACAACTACTGGTCTCACCAGCAGACGAACCTGCCCGTAGGTACATCGCCCCACGATCCGGCCACCTCCTCGTAGCCCCTCTCTGCACACACGTGGCTCGGGGGCGCAGAGCTCTCCAGGTCTAAGCTGCAGCACCAGCTCTGTGAGGAGGCCTCGGTGTATTTTCTCTGAATTTCCAGAACCGAACCCAGTGCTTCGCACATAGAGAATGTTTGATAAATAACGACTGGAGGAATGAATGAAAGGGATTAAGAGTCAGTGAAAAATGGTCTAGTTCAAAGCAAAACTCTACCTTATTTGTATTAAGGACTTTTCTCCCTGGGACCTGCCAGCAAATGACAGCACGTTGCCTATTGTTTTCTCGTTTTCCCAAATCTCTGCTTCCTAAATATTGGAAGGTGGAATCAGAATAAAAGCATCAAAGACAGCTGCAAAAGATGAAACTGGTGAGGGTTTACATGAAGGGGAATGGATCTCACTCCTTTGTCAGGATAAAAAGAGGCCATAGTGACAGTGAAGCTTCCCAGTGTCACGAACTCTAGCTCATTTTTGGGAATGTCTCACGGAGGAGTCGGCCTCTCACTCGTGCATCTAGTGCCTTTCTCCGTGAAGGTCCAGGGTCGCGTCCTCCCGAGAAGACCAGGTTTCACTGATTAACTGTAACACGAGGAAGCTGCAAGACGGGTGCCGGCTGCCCTCGCGTCAGGCTGGGTGAGCCACAGACTGGAAGTAATGCCCAGATGTGCCCGTGAACGACTCAAGCCACTGCCCTCGGAGAATTTTCCTGGCCAGGCCAGATATCTTCAGCTGCAGTTCAATAAAACCCAGTCTCTCTGTTCTAAGCACAAGGAATCCCTAGACCCAGGGGTAGATCCAGTCTTGGAGAAGTACAGTGTAAGTAATTTTAGAGCAGAAGAGTCACGGTTGCTACCGCAGCTCAGCGTAGCTCCAGGTCAAGCCGTTCCTCCTCCTCCATGTTGCTGGTGTCTGACCACTTCCAGCCCCTCTCGCTGCTCCTGCCGTGGCTCACCTGTTCTTCCCCGGCCTGCATAACTGCCTTCGTGTCCTGATCTCGCTCACTCATCGGGCTTGCACCCGAGCCATCCGCCTTCTTCTCATCCTCTTACTTTCCTATCCAAAATATTCCCATAGATCTTCATTCCCTGAAAAAACTTCTAAACCCAAGTTGTGCAAGATAGCCTGCCCTTCTGTGCTCCTCTCCACTCTCCCGGTACTCACTAGCTCCTCAAACTAAATACACCCAGCTCTTCCTCTTCCAGACCTGGTTCCTGCGCAGCTTCAGGCTGGAGAAAGCCCTCATGCCTGCCTGCTGATCTCTTCTCCCCTGACCGGGCCCTCCCCTGTAAAAACGTTCCCGCCCGCCCTAATACCTTCCATCTTTGCCCATACATGCAACCACTCCCTCTTCTCCCCCTCTGACTTATCTAATTCTTTCACAATGTCTCTCTCTGTCCATGACTCACACATCCATCTCCATCAAGGACCAAGTTCTGTTCTCTCTCTAAGCCGCTAGTAGTGCCAAGCTACATAGTAAGTGCTTAATAAACATTTATTGGGTAAATAAATGAGAAGCCTGGGAGTGCTCCTTTAAGACTGACTACTTTGGCTCTGTTACAGGAATCATTTCATCACACCGAGTAACTTCCCCACCCCTGAAGGCAACACTCAAACCTACCCTAACCACCTCGGAGAGACCAGAAACGGATAAAAAGCAGCCAACAGCTCCTGCCTCCGGAGAAGAATTTGGTTAGTATGTTAGGAGTCTGTTCTCACTGGATGCTTGGATATGAGGAACTAAAATGTTTTATAGAAAGAGCAGAATCTCAGTCCTGGATCTTCTATTCTTCTCAATTTTATGATTAATTTGTGCTTTCTTAATTTTAAAATTATATTATTTTCAATGCTTTGAAATAGAATATGCTCTTTTCCCTAGCAGACATAGAAGAGCTACGTTTGTTTCCTAAAAAGATCTAGACTACTCACTGCTACTATGGAATCCCATGTCATTCCTCATTGCACGTGTCCTAACTTATTTACGGGATTAACTGCACGGTTGCAATGTGTAATTCAGTATTCCACTCCAGCTGATCTTGTAGCAGGGACACAATTATTGGTTTTGTATTGTAGATGAATGTGTATAGCAGGAATAAAGGAATTTAGAACTGTGAGCAATTTAGGAAGAATATTAAATCTTTAGTCCTTACTATATTCTTGGTTGGGTCACAAGGCTTTCTTTACCCTTTACCAAAGTTGTGCGTAATCCTTCATTCTTAGGTAATACAACCGACTTCAGCTCAAGCCCAACAAGAGAAACTGATCATCTTGGGAAGCCCAGATTCAAAGGTATGTTTGGCTCCCAGTCTGGCCTTCTGCAAGGCTATCTTAAACGGGTAATCAGGCAGGTCTTGCTGTGCAGTAACCAGGAATACTTAGTAGCCTATCTAACCGTTTATTTTTTGAGTCTCTGTAAGTCAGCTGAGAATCTGCTGACCCGGGATGTGCTTGGGCAGATGCTTCTGCTCCTAAAAGTGGGTATAGCTGGCGCTGGTGGGTCGGCTCAGGTCCACACCACATATGTTCATTTGGGTTCCTGGCAGGAGAGCCCTCAGGGACCCAGAGAAGCTATTCTCGTGGCAATACCAAGTAAAGACAGGTAGCACTCAAACGTACCTTCCACACTTCTTTTTATGTTGTGTCTGCCATATACATTGACTGAAAAGTCATTTAGCAACGGTCAAACCCAGGATTGGAGAGGTTTCCTCTTCCCATGTTCACAGAGAATATTTTTAACAATAATGTAATATAGCACAGTAGGAAAGATATGGTATATCAGTATTTCCCTTTGTAAATTTCTTCTGGAGTCTAAATGCAGCACGTATTTACCCACTAGCATCATCATAAACAAGGTAATACATGCAGAAATTGTGGAACTTTCATCATGTACTCTTTAAAATTCCACCCTCTCGTGTCTACCACCTAGCCCCCAGTCGCTAGTAACCACAGATGTGAAATACTATAGATTCATCTGTGCTTTATGAAATTATATATAAATGAAAATGTACAGTATGAACTCCTGATGTCTTTTGCATAGCATAATTATTTAGGGATTTATCCATATTGTTCTGTGTACCAATAAACAATCCATTCCTTTTGTGGACAAGCATTCTATTGTATGCGTACGTAATCATTTGTTTCTTTATTAAACCTATTAATGGCATTAAGCTGTTTTTTCAGTGTAACTAGTATTATTGCTGTGACCATTCATGTGTGACTCTCTGTGTAGACATGTGCTCTCATCCCTTTTGGGAAAAAAGAATACTTAGGTGATATGCAAGTTTACACCTAACATCGTAAGACACTGTGAAATTGTTTTCCAAAGTGATTGCACTGTTTTAATTAAGATTCTGTCAGCAGTCATGAGGGTTCTGGTTCCTCCAAGTTTTTGACAATGCTTAGCATAGTCAGGTTCAAAATGCCGTGCACTGAGGATATACTCACACCGACACACACACACACACCGACACACACACACACACACACACACGATGTTACAGCTAATGCCTCATACCAGTCAGAAATCCGTTTGTTAGTGTGTTTATTAACAGTCCTTTATCACTGAGTGTTATAAATGCTACATAAAACTGACTAGAGTCTCACTCTTGTCAAAAACCCCAAAATATTCACCATTTTAATAGGTGTGTAGTGTTATCCAATTATGGTTTTAATGTGCCTCTCTTAAGGACCACAGGGCCTGAAAACTTTTTCACAAGTTTATTTTCTATCTGTATTTATTTATGTCCAAATTTTTGCCCTCTTCTAAATTTTTTATTTTGAGACAGAGTCTTGCTATGTAGTTCAGGTTGCCCTTGAACTCACTGTGTAGTTCTGGCCAGCCTCAAACTCACAGTGATCCTCCTGCCCCAGCCTCCAGAGTACTGGAAATAAAGGTGTGCACTGCCACGCCTGGCTTGCCCACTTTTTAAATGGAATTGTTTACTTATTGTTGAGTTTTGAAAATATTTATATTTTCTAAATATTTTTAGCAATATTTGCAAATATTTTCCCTAGTATATGTCTTCTTTTTTAATTCCAGTTTATCAATGTTTTTATAGAATTCACTTTCTTTAAAAGGTATAGCACTTTTCAGAGTATTTTTTCTTCCTTAGTGAGCTTTGCGATTCTGTCTTTCAAAGGATTAATCTAATGTTTTGTCAAATTTATCTACATAAAATTGCTCATAATGTTCTTTTTTATTTTATTTTAGGAAAAAAGGTAAAACAGAATTCCATAACAAAATAATAGTAGAATAACAATAGCTAATGCATCACATGTTGTTATCTTTAAATTAGTTGCTCAAGGTACAAGATACGGGCATCGTTGCTTATCCTAATATCCGTTTTTGTATCATATCTAAAAATATTTCATTAAATCAAAATCACGAAGAGTTTTTGCCCCATGTTTTTAGAAGTTTTGTATTTCTCCATTTAACTTTATGGTGCACACTGAGGACAATGCTATATATGATACAAGGTACGATAGGTGTCCTTTTTATGACTATTCAGTTGTCCTTGCACCATTCACTGAAAAACTTATCCGTTCTCCACTGAACTTCCTTTGCCAAAACCAACTGTCCATCTCTGCTGATCTGCTCAGGGACTCTCTAGACTGTTCTATTGATCTGTTTATCTACCAGCACCTCACTTTCTGGGCTCCTGGGGGAGTTCTAACCTTGTAATGAGGTTGTATTAGTCTCCCAATATTGTTTCAATTTTTCAAAGTTGTTTGGATGATTCTGGGTCCTTTTAATTTCCATGTGATTTTAGAATTAGCTCGTCACTACGTAAAAGGTAGTTTTGTTGAGTTTTGTGTGCAGTTGCATTGAATCCATAGGTAATTTAGGAAAAATTCACAGCTGAGCAATTCTATGAACATAGTGTGCGCTGTCACTTATTTCAGTCTTGTAAGTTTCTCTCATCAAAGTCTTCACATTCTCAGTGTATAGACAATCATAAAAGTAGTATTTTCCCAATCTTTAATTGCAGGTTGCTAGTATGCAGGAAGATAATTGATTTTGTGCAGTCAACCTGTGTCCTGGAACTTTGCAAAGCTTGTTAATTCCAGTAGTTTTTTAGTAGACCGAATGGACTTTCTACATACAGAATTAAGTTACCGGAGGATACGGTTTTACTTCTTTCTTTTCAGGTTGCGTGGCTTTATTTTTTTCTCAATGTATTGCACCGGCTAGGTTTTCCAGTAAGATATTATATAGAAATGGGGATAAGAGAGATCATTTCCTATAACCTTACAGGAAAAGCACTCAGTCTGTGTTGCTTGTAGATGTTTCAGGGATGCTTTCGTTGCATTGAGAAAGTTCTCTTTTAGTATGATGAGAATTCTTATCAGAAACTGATGCTAGGTTGTACCTGATCCATCTGCTTTTATGGAGATGATTGTGGCTTTTCTTTATGAGTTTGTGAATATGATGAATTGATTTTTTAAAAAAATTAAATGAACTTTGCATGCTGGGAACAAACCCCATTTCATCAGAATATATTCATGTTTTGTGTAGCATTGGATTTAATTATCCAAGATTATTTTTAGAGCTGTATTCATGAAGGACATTGCTCTGTAGTTTCCTTATAATGTACAATCAGGTTGAGTATTAGGATAATGCTGAATTCTTCTCTTAAACTTTCTGGGAGAATTTGTTTAGAATTGCTATTGTTTCTTCCTAAATGTTTAGGGATCTGTGTCTAACATTCTCTTTGTGGGAAGGTTTTCTGATTTTCTGTGTACTTGGCCTATCAATTAGAGCATAAGACGAGAGAACCGAAATCTGTAACTGTGACTATGGCGGTATTTCTACTTGCAGATCTGTCAGTTTGTGCTTCACATATTTTAGATGTGTATAGTGAGGTACAGGTACAAGTTATTTAAGATTGTAAAAAACCTCCTAACTAATTCACCATTTATCATTATGCAGTAACCCTTTCTATGTCTGGTAATATTCAATGCTCTGAAATCTAAGTTGTTGATATTAAATATTCAGTCAAGCTTTATTTTTATTAGTGTAAATTTTTCTCATCCTAATATTATTGACTTCTAGACTGCTTATAGTTTCTTTTTTCAATCATATTTTATTGGTACATTTTAGAGACACATAATGATCACATTCATCATAGAGAATTTGTACCTGTATATAACTTTCATCCCCATTCCCCTACCCTCCCTTCAACTGCTTCTCCCCTTCCCATTTACATTAGCTTTGTTTCTGTGTTTGTCTTCTTTTCTCATTTTTTTAAACTTTTCCTTTCTTTTCTTCCCCCTCCCCTTTCTCTTCTTCCCCTCCCCAACTGAACATTTTCTTCCTATTTCACAATACATATTAAACATTTTGAACCTTATTTACATTTTTGGTTTCTCACACCAGAGAAACAATGTGGTATTTACACATGTATGTCTGATTTATCTCACTTCAGAGTATGGTCTCAAGGTGCATCAATTTATCTAGAAGTGTCTCAAGTTTATCCTTCTTTATGGCAGAGTAATACTCCATTGTATTAAAATTTCATCTTCTTTGTTTGTAACTCTGTATTGTCTGTACTGTTCTTTTGCTATTTTGTAAAAGGTTGTCTGTCTGTTAATATTTTCCTCCTTTTATTTTTAAAATTTAAAAAAATAAAAAATAAATTATCTTCTTTATCCATTCCCCAGTTGATGGGTATTTTGGCTGTTTCCAAGATTTAGCTATTACAAACTGTGCTGCTATAATAATGACTGTGCATATATCACAATGGTATGATGCTTTTAATTCTTCCCAGAAGATATTAAGGAGAGGAACAGCTGGGTCAAGTGGAACTTCTAGTTTTGTGAGGAATCTCCACATTGATTTCCACAGTAGTTGTACAAGTCTACACTCCCACCAGCAGTGGAGAAGCATTCCTTTTTCCCCACAGTCCCTCCAGTGTTTGTTATAGTTGGTTTCTTGATGATAGCCATTTTTAATGGCGTGAGATGGAAGCTCAGCATTGTTTTAATTTGCATCTCAGATGACCAGTGACGCTGAACATTTTTTCATGTATTTATTGGCTGTATTTCTTCATCTGAGAAGTGTGTACTCATCTCAGATGCACACTTCGGATTGGGCTCTTAAATTTGGGAGGGTCTGATTGTTTTGGAGTTCTTCATGTTTTTCTCAATAGTAACCCTTTGTCTGAGGAACAGCTGAGAAAATTTTCCACACTGTGGGTTGTCTCTTCACTCTGTTGGTTTCTCTTGCTGTGAAGAGAAGCTTTTTAATAAGATGGGGTCCCAGTTGTTGATTCTTCGTGATAGTTCCTGTGAGATCGAGGCTTTGTTCATGAAGTCTTTGCCTACACCAGTGTCTTCGAGAGTTTTACCTGTTCTGTCTTCCAACAGACCCCACGCCTTTGCTTTAATGTCAGGTCTTCGATCCATTCTGCCTTCAGTTGAGTGTGTGGTAAAGAGTAAGACCCTGTGTAGTTAATGCGCATTTCGAACAGATGTTCAGACGCCGTTGCTGAGTGTTTCATAGTACTTCCCACTAAGCCATCTGATCCTCGCGTTCTCCCATCTTGTTTTTCTAAAATCAAATCAGAACTGGCTTGGCATGTACAGAACCTTATTTAATATTACTGATAGTGTCAGTTCTGAACCTTCATCTTGCTTTGTTTTCTATTTGGCCCATCTAGACTGTATTCCACTTTTTCGTCTTCTTCAGCCTTCAGATCATTTTGACTCTGTTTTTCAAATTTTATTTACGCTTGTATTTTTTCTGTTTGAAATTATATTTTTGTGCTAGTTGTAAATTTGTTTTAGTTGCAGCTTTGAGGTTTATAGAGTGTAACTTTAACTTACCCTGATCTATCTTCTAGTAATAATTAAAAACTTCACATAAGAGATGCTTACACTCGTGCAATGTCTTTTGTGTCCTCCTGCTCTTTGGGTTTCTATTGTCATATTTTATGCTTTGACATGTTATATAAATTATAACCAATTATCTTTAACAGTAAATTATCTTTGCAGATATAGTCTTAAATGTCAGGAAAGCACTGTATATATTTATCAGTACAGTTCCTGCTCCTGCTACTCTTTGTCCTTTGGGTGGACTCTTATGTCCACTTAGTATCATTTTTACCTCTAACCTGAAAAAAATTAATGTCTTACAGTGTGAGTCTGCTGGTAACAGATTCTTACAGGTTTTGTGTTTCTTAAAATGTATTTTTCTTTTGCTTGTTTTAAAATATTTTCACTAGTTACTGAATTCTACATAACAGGTTTTACTCTACATATCTGAAGGTGCTGCTACATTGTCTCTCACTTGCATTCTTTCCGGTGAAATGGCCACTAGAACCCTGACCTTTGTAATTCTATATGTAACATCTTTTGGGGGGCTCTCCCCTAGATATTCTCTCTTTTCATTGGTTTTGAGAAACTTGACTTGACTGGCATAGTTATCTTCATGTTTGTTGCACTTAAATGTTCTAGAACTTTTTGGATTTATACATTTAGAATGTTTATTATACTTGGAAACTTTTGAGTTATTATTTTTTTCCTGCCTACTTACCCAGGTACTACCTCGGGTGCTTCAATTACATGTATATAAGAACACTTGAAGTTGTCTGATAGCCCAGTGTTACTTATTTTTCATTTCTTTACTCTGCCCATTTTTTATTTTGAGTAATTTTTATTGGTATGTCTTCAAGTTTGCTTTTGTTTTATAATATCCTTTGTGTATTAATTATTTCCAATGTATTTTGTATCCTATATATTATAGTTTTCATTTCTAGAAATTTGATTTGGGTCTTCTCATATCTTCCATGTCTTAATTTTTTGAACATGCAGATTATAAAGATAACTGTTCATTATTCTTGCTGGTGAGTCTAACATCTACAGAAGTTCTAAACTGGTTTCAAATGACTAATTTTTCTCCTCACTCTGGGTAATATTTTCTTGTGAATTTCTCTTTGGTGAATGCCATATACTTTTTTTCTTAAAATATTCTTGAATTTTGCTCATAGGTACAGTGAAATTACTTGAAACTACTGATCTTTTTGAGTCTAGCTTTTAAGATTTGTTAGGTGAGACCAGAATTGTATTTACTGTAGGGCTCATTCTTCCCCACCACCAAAGCAAGACTCAAAGTCTCAGAAATTATATGACTAAGCCAAGCCCACAGGACCAAATTTTTTTAATATCAACATAAAACTTTGTAAATAATTCAACAACATCCACATCATATATTCCAGATACAGAATTTTGGACTTTTACAAGTCTGAGTCATCAACAACACTGCTTTCAACCATCTGCCTATGAGACTGGACGTCCATAGCGAGATGATTCTATTTACGAGCTCATTTCTATCTTTACAAGTTTCAAAAACGGTAACTTCAGCCTTCTTACTCTCAGGTCCCCATGTACGGTACATCCCAAAGCCTGAGAGCAAGCCGTGCTCCATCACCGACTCCGTCCAACGCTTCCCCACAGAGGAGGCCATGGAAGGCCACGCCACCAGCCCACCACAGAACCCGCCCACCAACCTCACCGTGGTCACTGTGGAGGGGTGCCCCTCGTTCGTCATCTTGGACTGGGAAAAGCCATTAAATGACACTGTCACTGGTAAGATGGTGGCACGAGGGATTGCTGCCTTGGTGGGAACCCTCCACAACATGAGGTGCCCTGGGCGGAGCAGGAGCGTGTGAGGCTCTCTGAGGAGAAGGCGTCCTCGAGTTGTTCTATTTATGGCACACTGTCCAAAGTATGGCAGGACGGGACAAGTTTATCTCTGTCCTTGTAATGGGGCTCCCTTTTAATTTAGCAGATCACTTTATACGATATTCCTGAAACTAAATTCAAGGTGAGTGGCTTGGTTTGTCTCCTTCCATGAAGTCATGTGGTTGCCATATTTTTAAAATTCCAGTTTGCTTACATTTTAAATTCTTTAAAAACTAAATTTGCTTACAGCTTTTTTCCCCAGCAAATACCGCTTAACAGCTGAGGAAAGATGTAACACGCACAATTTTGAACTCCCGGTCTTCCCTCCCTCTCTTTTCCATGTTCTATTTTTTTTTTTTTTTTTTTTGGTACCTAGAATCAAACTCAGGACCTTGCGCTTGCCAGGCAGGCACTTGTGCCACTGAGCTATCTCCCAGCCCCCCATGCTCTTCTAGAATAAAAAGCCCAGGGGAGAGCAAAGAGGAATCTGAGTGAGCTCCTCTGTGCGCGTCAGTCAGGAGTGCTGAGCGGCTGCAGTGGCCGTGTCCAGATGGGGTTCACTGTCTCCCCGTTCTGTTTTGATGTTCAGAAAGACGGTCATGTTAAATTGTTCCCCCAAAATGTCATCTTCCTTTTTGGGTTTTTAAATAAACTATTAAAATTCCTTCCGAAGTAGAATTGGAAATTTTAGGTTTCCCTGAGCTGCTGTAGTTTTCATTTTATTTCCAGTGTTCCCCTCGGAACAACAGCAGCGTCGTAGCAGCGCCTGCCGGCGTTCTCACACCCTCCCGCCTCCCGGGAGGCCGAGCTCTCATCTCTCCGCGCCAGTGGAGTGACTTTGAGTCGTGTGATGCTTTGATTTGTTTTTAGTTCTATCATCTTGTCACATGCATTAAGTTCAAATCTCAGTGGACAGCAGGGAAGACCAACTGACAAGCCTGTAAATTTTATTCTCTTATTCTGATAGTCTGTTTTGAAGAGCCCTAGCACTGCATAGAAACATGCCTGTGAGTGAAAGTCCGCACACCTCTGTGCAGGCCTCAAAGACGGGATTTTCCTTTACTACAAAGAAAATAATCAAGGTAGCATAAGCGAAAGGTATAAAAACCTCCCAAGTCTATAATTGTAAATACAGAAAAACAGCTTATTATTTGGTTGACTGTTGTTTGTCGATGTAGTTTTAAAGCTCAGAGTTTTGCAGCTGTACCAGTCAATGACCTTCACCTCAGCCTGCATATGAAGCCCCACAGATTAGGAAACACGGCCTCTACACAGGCATCACCCCTCGCCGCGTGTTTCCCATACTGGGCTTCCTGACGGTGGCAGACTTTCCTACCCAACATGATGACCCGCTCTGTATCTCAGTCAGCCACAGGAGGTCATTAGCCTTTACCAGGCTTTCCTCTGGTCTGACAAAGAGAAAGCAGAAATGGCCAGTAAGCAACTCCCAAAGGGCTTTGGGGACCTTTATCCACTGGGGTGACCATCCCTATCTGGAAATTGATAATGTATAAGATCAACATGTTTCTAGTACTGTAATTACAATTGCTTATTTTTATAAATGGCTATATTATACTATTAGCTTCGAAAGCCATTAAATCAACTAGGACGTGAAGACAATTATTCTTTTTGTTATCATTTTTCAGAATATGAAGTTATATCCAGAGAAAATGGGTCATTCAGTGGGAAGAATAAGTCCATTCAGGTTACAAATCAAACTTTCTCCACAGTGGAAAATCTGAAACCAGACACAAGGTAAGCCTCGGGCTGTTCCAGGTGAATTCTGATAGTGCAGAAGCCATAGCGCCAACCAAGAAATAGAATTACTTCATCTTCTCTGTCTTAGCAGAGCTTGTGTTTCACTCCAGCTTTCTGTATGTGACATTAAATACCTCAGGAGACGTGTGTTGCCAATATGCAAATTATCGGTGGGGATAAAAGGGCCAAAAGAAAATGGTCTTGTAAGGTACCAGCAACATTAAAAACGGCCATTGATATCAAACCCTGATATTGAATACCACAACTAAGACACTCTGGGCAGGAGCTGACCGGAACGGGGATGATGCAAACTGGATTTGAGACTCTGAAGAGTTTGGCTTTCAGGCCAGAAAAGTCCAAAAAAAAATGGAAGCCATGTGACAAGCTGTAGGTAGTTTTAGTACTAAGGAATACTTTAAATAATAACATCCCAGTTCCAGATACAGAAATTACTTGCTTTAGGGACATTTTATCATTAAGAAATTGAGACTACTGTCTTGACAATGGAGCAGCATATTTTTGGGGGGGTGATACTTGGGATGGAACCCAGGGTCTTTGCACTGTTATATATTCTTTAGAGTCAAGGTCTTGCTCAGCTTCTAAGCTGCCCAGACTGAGCTCAAACTTGCAGTCCTCCTGTCTCAGCTCCGCCAAGTGCTCTGACTACAGGCCTGCACCGCCACGCCTAGCTGAGTTGCGTATTTTTAACACTGTTCTATAATAAACAACTTTTTTAGATATCCCTTATTACACCCTGATACCAGGTTATTCACAACACTGCACAGTTCTTGATTCCTTTGTAAATCTAAAACACACAATATTTTATCAGTTTACTACGGAGAGAAAAAATAAGAGCTTTTTTTTTCATTGTTTCACTCTTCCAACCCCTATTTCAGCTCTGGTGGTAGAGGGATTCTTCTAAACGTTTGAGGAAAAAGAAGCATCTCATTCATTAGAGATGGTTTACTGTGCATAAACTTTAGTCTTATGCTGCAAAAATGATTTCTCCTACAAATGTGGTTTCTCAGCATTTTTTTGTTTGAACTGTAACACGGAAAATTTTGTTAACTGTTCATTTTCTTCAAAAGATTTAACTTGGCCAAAATAAGCACATATTTTAGTAAAAGACCTACTTGATGGTCCCGATTCTGTTTCCTTACCACAACTGAAAGACAGAGCCCAATTTTACTAGGATACATTTTTAGGAAAAAGAAAGAAAAAAATTCAATTTTGTCTTATTAATAGGTACATGTGTGCTCACAAAACCTGGTTTTTCGTTTTAGTTTCCTGCTTTTTCATTCCACTTAATAAAAAGTGGCCTGTGGAATACGATTTCTAATGAAAGCTGTCCAGTTTCTAAATGTGCACTCTGTTCCCCTTTTCTGAATCAGGCTGTTCTCGGAACGTCTCCCAGCGCAGCCATTAGCTCACAGTAAAAATGTAGAACACAGTCTTTCGGGTGAAATTTTAGGGCCCATCTGTTTGTAAGAGGTCTGCATTTCCAGTCAGCTAATGTGTATCCAGCGTCAAGGCTGTGTTCGGCTGTGTGCCCGTGTTCTGGCCATACCCCTGAGTACACGAGGCAGCAAGGCGAGCAAGAAGCATCTAATGACCGAGTGTCCTACCTGAAGCGGTGGAAGACCGGTGGAAGTAGGCCAGAAACTGCAGAGCAGCCCAGGGGGAATGTCCACCACAGGTAGGACAACTGTCCTGGAAAAGGTGGCATCTAGACCGAGACTTGTAGTAGAAAGCAGCCGGCTGGGTGAGTGTGGCAGGCGAGTGTGAGCAAGTGTGTGTTAGCGCACAGACTCACGTCTTGAATTATAGCTGCTGAGCTTCTGGCCTTTCCTACCTGACGAACTGGAGGATAATAAACTTCTGAAGGAATTACTAGAGTGACGTTCCACTACCAGGACAGAGATGTCAACCATTTGTCTTGGTAACACTTTTTCCACCAATTGGACTGATGGGGAAAAAAGTGGCTAATGTTTACACACTGACATAGGTGGAGTGGAGCCTGGAGTTGGAACATTTAAACCGGAAGACTCAAGGTGGAGATTAAAGATCTGTAGTCTTGTTTTGGTCAGAAATCCTAAATGATCACGTATTATTCCAAAAACAAATGACGAGAGATCGTGCTCCTTTTTCCTTCTCACAGAGAAAGCCAGACTTCTACACGTTTTTAGACTTAGCCAGGTTTTTATCTCCTCTACAGAAGCTCAAAAAGTAGCCCACAGGAAAGGGCTACTCAGCGGAATTTTGCCAAAATGAGAGTCTGGCTCCACATCAGGCACTGGGTTTCCCTGCGTATAGAGACAGGGCCTTATGACGACTCTGCAACTCCTGGGGGCACCTAGAAGGGCAGCAGAATGCCCAGGGCCAGGCCCGCGGCTGCCTGCAGCTGTAGTGGGCTGTGGTTACGCACTGCACAGGGAAGGGAAGCCGTAACTTTCAGTCAAGTGAGGGCAGAGAAATGTTACAGCGTCCGTCTCTCACTTCTCACCCTTAAGGACACATGGAAGTGCTGTTATTCAAATCCACCAGTGCCTACTTGTGATAATTACTTTCCATTTATTTTCTCCACTCCTGTCCTATACTCACCTAGGAACACCAATCCTCTCTGTCCTTGGGCTCTTGTGCAACTAAAAGAAAAACCTTATGGAGGGCTTTCCCAATATGGAGCAACCCACCGAGTCTGCAAGATCGCTGATGATTTTTATTTCTGTGAATAGAGGAACTGATAAAGTATAACAAATCATAAATCTCACACGAGTGCATACAGGGACAGGCGGTGTGCTGGTCTCTCAGTCTCTTCTAGCTCATAATTTATGGTAGTTTAAGCCGTGCACCAGGTCAGTGATGGAACTGGAACTTCGGCCAGCCGCGTAACAACTTTTCCCAGGAAACTAGTTTCTCTCGACCGTTTGCTGTCTGCAGTCTGTTTTCAGATGAACTGTTTGAGCACACATTTTGATAATGCATTCATGGGCTGTGTTCCTCCTGATGAGCTGGACACAGCAATCACTGACACTAAGAAGGCGACTTATTTATTTAGTGTGTGCGGTGCTGCGGATCGAACCCAGGCCGTCCGCATGCAAGGCAAGAGCTCTATCACTGAGCCACACCCCGTCCTGAAAAGGCCTTTTAAACCTGCACTTTGGTTTCAATAAGCCCACTTTCTTTCCTCACTTCACTGAAAAACTGAAGAATCCATTGTGTGTGCCAGCCTTTCTGTGGTCTGACAATCTCCTATGGAAAATGTCCTCTGTCTGATAATTAAGACAAATCAAATTCACTTAATCTGCCCAAGTATTTTTACTGACCTCTGTTGGCTTGGGGGGATTTTGGAGAACAGTGCTTCCTGTAAGACTAAAGCCTGCCGCAGCGGCACCAAGGTTGTTTAGGACTCTTTGTTTATGTTGTTTGATTGAATAAAATGTTGGCACTCTGAAGATCGGCTGGAATAGAGGCAGCAACTTTTCATAAACTGTAAATCTGGCTGAAGGAACCAGGCATGTGGAATAGCCATTATATCCTTTTCATAGTGTTTCTGTGAAATTCTGGCCTCTGGAAATTCTGCATTAACTTTTCAATGTCTCTTGTCATCTCACGTGCTTTGTAGAAAGTCAAATAAGCTGCCAAAGTATCAGGCATTTATTTAGTTTTAGTTTTATGGTAGGTGTGGGGAGCAGAAGAGCAACTCCTTCCTTTTTAAAGAAGGAAGAACCTGAGTTGATAGCTCAGTTTAGCAACTTTTCACTACGCAAAGAGCAGTGGAGGGGCTGGGGATGTAGCTCAGCGGCAAAAGCGCCTGCCTGGCAAGCGCAAGGTCATGAGTTCGGTTCCCGGTACCGGGAAAAACCAAAAAAAAAAAAGCAGTGGACTAGGAGCACAGAACCCTGCTGGTCCACAAAGATCGGCCTCCTTTCGTGTCGCCGTGTGCTCCTCACACTTCCTTTGGCCTCCTTAGTCCACGGAAGGGCGGGGGCAGGCCACGGCAGCACTGCAGAAGTGAAGTGCAGCTCAACTCTGAACTGCTCGCCCCCCACAGAAACGGGGGACCCAACGAACATCCCTTGGGGCGTAACCGCAGCTAGTTTATAACTTCTCATGACAGCTAAGCCCTGTTCTTCCTTCTGACCCCAGCTCTGCTTATGAGATGAGGGTTTTGCGGTACTGCTCGTATCGGCGTCCCATCCCAAGTAACTGGGATTGCAGGTGCGTGCCGCTCCTCCAGCTCGACCACTGCAGGCTTGTTCGGTGCGCCTTTTGCTCAGCTCTGTCCTCTTGCTCCTTAGTTGCGTTCTGAAATCTACACAATGACTGTGCACGTCCCAGGTATCCACAAATGCTTCCTATAGTCTTGGAGTGTCCTTGGAGACGCACTTTCACAAACGACTGACTACATGTCCCCAGACCTTTTGAGCGGCCCTTACTTTTTTTTTCCTATTCCACTTTTCTTTTCATCTGATGGAAACGTCATCTGAATGGGGCTCAGACATTTAAAGACCACAGGAGAAGTAAAATCACCAAGTCAAAAAAGTCAAACCAAACAGCAGCTACAGGGTGGCAGGTTGCTTGAGGTTAGTAAGACTTTTGTTAAGCCAATTTTCTAAACCATTAGAGACTATGTAACAGAAAAATCTCATCAAACAATGAAAAATATCATTCAGCACTCTGCATTCTGGGAAAACACCCAGGGAAAAAGTTGTAAGGAGGAACACGAGGGGGAAGAGATGACAGAAAGAGTGGCCTTCTCCACTGACCTGAGGGCGCCCCGTGTGCCCCCACCTCCGCCTCACCTTGAAGAGGTTAGTCTGAGGCAGACCCTGCCCAGCAGGGCTCACCCAGCTCTGACAGTTACCTCAGGCACCATGGGCTGCACCTTCCGAAACCCTGGACTTTCACTTTTACGTGAACTCATGTATTATGATGATGCTGATTTTTATAGCTGCTTTCAAACTTGGTCTCAAACTCTATGCTTTATTCTTTTCCCTTTCAGGATAATGCTATAGAACTTCCTAGACTTCTCAATGCATTCTAACTTTATTTTCTTAGTCTAAGGAGGTACAGGCAGAAAGATTTACCCAATAAAATTTCAATCTTTCTGGTAACTCACTGGCTCTGGCCTTATTCTAACCAAGTAAAACGCAAGTAGGTGACAGCAAGGAATTCTACACTGAGAGGTATATGGTAGTGTTGTCAAGGTCCTCAATAAAAACGTCTCTCAAAAAAAATCCTACAGGGTACAATACTAGTGTTTATAATCACTGTGTCAGGCCCCTTACTTTTACTTGTGTTACCTCATTTAATCCTCATGCAAACCTCAGAAGTTTGTGTTTTTGTGAAGTTATAATGACAACAGTGTGCTCACAAATAGTGTTACTAGCTTCATTTTATGTATGAAGAGAAACCACGGCTCAGAATCACATATTAGTGGCTAGAAACCCGTCTTTCTGTCTACAGAGACCATGTATTTGACCACTGGGTCACACTACCTCCTGCCAGGTATGTAGGGGAAGGTTGTGTGAGATTCACACCTACACAGGAAGAACTATGCAATGCATTGGGGCGGGAGGGGGGGTGTTAGATTTTACCCGACGGGTCCTAGATGGGGCCCAGATTTCATCTGGATTGTACTCCATTTAGACATTCACTTTTATAGAGTGAGTCTTGGTCTTGTAAGTGGCTTTTGAATTTTCATTTCTTTCCAGAAATAAATGTTTTGTCTTGTTTTCTATGAAGATGGCTCTTGTACCCCTGAACATAGCCTAGAGTTTAATCCCTAGGGACGAGGAACTGAAAGGATGGAAAATTAACAGCCCTGTTTTTATAGAGGTGGGACCTCTGGAAAGTGCTCAGGATTAGGTAAATCTGTAGGGTGAGGTCCCATGACTGAATCCCAGTTGCTTTCCATGTAGGAAGAGAACACCAACAGGCACATACCCTGTCTCTTGTCACGTGATACCTTCTTCTACCTCAGGACTGTGTTAGCCGAATGTCAGCATCAGATGTGGGCCCTAGACCTTGTACCTTCAAAACCATGAACCTCTTTCTTTTTAAAGAAGCCTGCCTCAGATATTTTGTAATAATGACAGAAACCAGACTTAACCACTGGATCAAGCTGCCAGTTTAAAATAAAAGTTAAAACTCAAACACAACAAAAGGAGTTCCTTTCTACTCGTTTCCTGAGGCAAACATTTTTTATTAATTTAGCTATTTTTTCAGTTAACTAAATCTGTAGTTCTAGACTGAACATGTCTCAAAACAGTCAAACATTCAAGTCGTCTTTTTCTGCCCTCTGTATTTGTTTGCTCACAGTAGCATCGCTTCTGGAGCCCCTCACCACCATCATGTGCCTATGTGAAATCCACTAACTCCCACACCCGTGTCTTCCCTGTTACTTACTTTGTAGCTTCCAGGGAAACATACTTTGAGAAAGTTATGGAGACAGTGTTTTTTAGTCTCTACACGCTTTAAAAGCCCATCTTTAATTTGATACTACTGCTCAGCTGAAAACAGACTTCAGGATAAAATCACAAAAAATAAAGACTTTTAAAGGCAGCATTTGCTCCTTTTTGAGCATGTCCCCTCACTTACGCTGTTGCCGTTACGGTCAAACAAACATCGTTCTGACTCTGGATCCTTTGAACAGGACCCTTTGGTTCTGTCTTTAGAGTTTTGATTTTATCCTCTTCTCTTCTGAAATTTTTCAACTCCTATAATACTTTAGTCCTTTAATCCACCCCCCAAGTACAAAGTAGGCCTTTTCAACTAGAAAAGTATCTTTTAGTTTGGGGAAATTTCTTATACTCTACAACTTCTGGAACAATTTTCTACCATACTTTCCTCCTATTTTCTCTTCTATAATTCTTTTTTTTTGATATCAGAAATCAAACTCAGGACCTTGTGCTTGCCAGGCTGGTGCTTGTGCTGCTGAGCTATATCCCTGGCCCTCGTCTACAATTCTTACTAGTGAAGTAATGTATTCCCTGAAATAATCTTCCCAATTTCCTTACATACTTTCATTTTGTATCTCTATTTCTAGAATATTTTCAAATTTGTAAATTCTAATTTTACTTATATTTTTTATTTCAAAGAACTTTGCTAAAAACTTTATCCTGTGCTTATTTTCTGTGTACAATTAATATTTCCTCTTTAGACATTAGAGACTTATGGTATCATTCTTCTTAAAAAAAAGTATACTTTTGGGGAAAGATTTTGCTACAAAAACACTTTTTGTTTAGGGTTTAATCACATAAAAATGTCCTCATTGTTAAACTGTTTTAAATTATTTTAAAATTTGCCAAGTATCATAAAATACTGTCAAGAAAGTAGCTTATAAATATTTGTGGCCATAATACAAATACAGCTTAAATATAAATAACTGTGAAATAAAAAGCCATGGATACGACTCCAGCAGTCAGATTCGGCCAAGGCCCAGGGCTGCTGGCAACGGTTCGGAACGCACGCGAAACGCGTTCCTCCTTGACTCCATCTCCAGGTGCCTGTGACTTTTTTCCTTCCATTCTCAGTTCACCTGTTTTGTGAGATTTTTTTCATTTTTCTTTTTTGTTAATGGTTTTATTTTGTTCTGAAGCCCTTAGGACTCTTAGGAAGAACTGCATCTGGAAAATATCCCATGTGAGAACACTGCATATATATATTTCACACATATATACATGAATAAAATATGCATTTTCTCCAACTGATAATAGTGTTTATCCCACGGGATTTGTGCTGGATTACTTTATACTGGATATGTAGAATATGTACACTGTGTATGTATCCAGCACACAGTAAGTGCTTCAGAACTAGCTGCCCCACTATAATACCAGGGCCTATCTTCTCACACTAAATTCTAGCAGTGCTACAGTGCAGTGCCAGAGTCATCGAGAAAGTGACTCCCTGGACCCCAGAAAATTCCTTTACTGTTCAGTTGGTACCATCTGTACCAGAGTTGTCATCCTTTTTTTTTGTCACTTGCTTATAAAATATCTACCTTTTGTGTTCTGCATTCTTATTTAATTCAAAGATGTAAATGAGTTTATAAAAACTTTGTACAAATCTAGCTCACAATATTATCAGGTGACTCAAGATGATTTTAAATCTAGTTATTTTGCTGCCAAGTTTGAGGCAAAGGGAAACTGCTTCACTGTTTTGAGTTTCTTAGAACTTTCAGCTTACATTATCCTATGAAGAAAACCTGTCAAATACTGCACGACTCAGTGAGTAACTTTAAGGTCAGAATCAAAAGGACCTACGATTCCAAGGGATCTGTGTTTTGTTTTTACATAAAGGGGAAGGACCTGGCCAGCGTGCCTCTGGTTCACCAAGGCAGTCCGCTTGCTCTTGGGCTCTGGGTGAAGTAACACTATCAAGCCCCTTTGCTCCACATGGGGGCTCCCTGTTGTCCACAGCAGACCTGAGTCCCAGGAGACACAAAAGCCTTGCAAAGAAACTTCAAGTAGCAGGGGTCGGGCAAGCAATTCATACTTTAAGCAAACTTTCCCACTGCCACCCTACCCTGGTTCTGACACAGGCAGTTCAAATGAGAAATACTACTTGACTACCTAAATTCACTAGCTAAGTTCAAGGTACTTCTCCTCCCTTGCCAGAGGAAATAGGGACATTGAAGGAAAGTGAAGGCGCCTCCCGGACGGAATTAGCTTGGGCCCACCACGTACTTCTGTCTTATTACCAGCCTGCCCAGTTCTTTCTGGTTTGGCTTTCTGAAGAAATGTTTGCTGTATAAAACATCAGACAAGAGGATGTATTTAGAAAGTAAAATTAAGGAAGCATTTTGCTTCCCACAATCCCTTCTAGAACCCACGCTGTCATCATCATTTCAAACAGAACCAGGAGGGACGTCAGTGTAACAAGGAAGTGTTGCTTTCCTACTCTTCAATAATATACTACCATTATTTTTATTTCTCCCTACACAGCTACGAATTCCAGGTGAAGCCCAAAAACCCACTCGGTGAAGGCCCAGCTAGTAACACAGTGGCATTCAGTACGGAGTCAGGTAACCACGTGGGTATTAATCCCCAACAAGAATGTAAAGGCATCCAATGGGAGAAATGTTTCGCAGAGGGAGGCTGTTTTAAGCACAGCTAAACTCTATACACTCGTGTCAGGAATTCCTAAAAAACTGTCTCTTGGGAAGAGCTAACTGATGAAGGCAGCCTCATGACAACACCACTTACGCTTTTCCTCATTTCTTTCTATGTCAAAAAAAAAGATACATCACTTCAGAAAAGCATAAATTACACTAAAAATGTGGTGAACGAATGCTCCGTAGTATGCCTAGGATCGAAGTATCAGTGAGCACATCATGAAAGGGCATTTGCTACACTTTCTAAGTACACATTCCAAGCTCCAACGCCTTAAAACACACATCTGTACGTACGGCATTATTTACATGATTTTATGGCAACTACACTTCATGGTATCTTGGTGACTCTACCGTGAATACTTTCTGTATAAAAAAGGAAACTTGAAATTGAAGGCTAGAACACTAACAAAGGCTCCTCATTACTCCTCACATAAAAAGGACGGTTTTGAATACCTGGCAAATTATTCAGTCAAGGACCTTTCCAAAGAAAACTTCCGAATTCAGTCTTTAGCAAGAATGTACCATTTTTGCAGTTAAGACTTAAACCTCCTTCATCATGCCACTGGAACTTTAGGACTTAAGAACTTTACTGTACTAAGGGCTGACTTCTGTGCCTGCTGTCTCTCCTCAGCTGACCCAAGAGTGAGCGAGCCAGTTTCCGGTAAGTATTCGTCTCAGGGGAACAAGCACGATTTCTAAACTGACTGCACTAGAGACATGGTAGAGCTTGGGTTAGGATTTTTTTTACCATTAGCTTTCTCAGAAATCATTCAGGTGTGAATAAGCTGCTGGACACTGAGAAGGGAGGACACTGCAGGGTGCAGGGGCAAGACAGACCCTCTGAAACTTACTTTTCCACGTGTACCAGGCAGATAAGTAAATTTAACAGTGTCATACTGAAACTTCTGTTTGAATCTTATAACATGCTGCAAAAAATAAACCTAAGTTTGTCCCTAAAGAAAAGTCTACATCTAGCACCTAAACATACTGCTTTGAGATGTACGTAACTATCGACAGGAACCTGAGTCTGTTCTGAAGTTTCGCACTAGTTCTGCTTTCCATATTTAGCGCTGGGAAAAATGTCAGTGTCAGCAAGTGCGTGATGAACTCTGCAGACAGCTTTATAAACTCTTGAGCACAGCTCCTGAGTGCCTGGAGTCGGACAATAAACTCAAACCATGTCTTCTCCTACTGCAGCAGGAAGAGACGCCATCTGGACCGAAAGGCCCTTTAACTCAGACTCTTACTCAGAATGCAAAGGCAAACAATATGTCAAAAGGACGTGGTATAAAAAATTTGTAGGCGTGCAGCTGTGCAACTCTCTTAGGTACAAGATTTATCTAAGCGACTCCCTTACAGGTAAGTAGGGCTAGTAGCCCTGTTTGGAACCTTTCCCTTCAGAGAACGTTTACTGTACTCTCCGCCTTGGCCTTTTCTGTGAGGTTCCAGGCACTAACGGGTGATTGGGTACCCTACTCAAGGTTTCCTCTAAGCAAACTGTTACTGAAACAGAGTCTCATCCCAGAAGACAAGGACTTAGCCTTGCTATTAGAAAGTAGTGAAGAAGCAAGTTGACAGTGCGGTCATGGCACACTGACCATGTACAGGCACTAGTGCATTCAAGTTCCACTTTGTCACAGCCATCCAAGGGTAAAAAGTCTACTGATCGTAAAATGACTGTACGTAACAATCACTGTGGAAGAAATATAGCATCTTTAAGATACCACAAGGGCTCTGACTCTTTGCTCAATACCCTAAAGTCTGTAACTTTCATCCCAGATTCACACAATAAAAAATTTTGACAAATATATAAGGCGGGCCCCAACATTAGGAGATGAGATGTCCGGTCATTTTAAAAATACTTATGGTGTTACCTATTTTGTGCCAGGCACTGTTGTAGCAAACAAGACACTTTCATGTAGCACACCTCTCTCCTCCTCTATGTAGGGAGACGGACAAATACCTAAGGAGCACTCTCAGGCAAGTCCCTTTCTAAGAAGGGTAAGAGAATGGCTTAAGAGGGATTAGAAACTCCTTTAGTTAGAATAGTTTTAGCGAAGGTCTCTCTATAAAGGTATCACTTCTACTAAGTAGAAAATTTAAGAACCAACCAAAGGCTTAAGAATAAAGATATAGAGATGTAAAGTCCGAAGACCTGAGGCAGAAAACACCCTGGCCAGCTCCGTAGGCTAAATTCATAGAGCTTTGAAATAAAGTTTTATTCTTAGTATAATGGGGGCTGCCAGAGAAAATTACCCGAAAGGTGGGGGAAAGCATTACCTTAATTGAACTCTTTTAACAAATCACTAATTTGTAAACAGAGGAAGAGAGAAATAATACAGAAGAAAGAACTCGGAGGCACCCGTTAGAAGACTGACTCTGTAGCTCAGTCCAGAGCCGCTGGTGGCTAGTGGAGGGAGGGAAAACGTGCAAGAACAGGAAAGGTTACTCTTAGAAACAATTTACTTCAGAGCTGTCATGTACCAACTCTCTGCTTCTCCAGGGCAATTTTATAACATAGGCGACCAGAGGGGCCACGGAGAGGATCACTGTCAGTTCGTGGACTCATTTTTAGATGGCCGCACAGGACAGCATCTGTCTCCTGATCAGTTACCCACCAAAGAAGGTATGTTTTCTGATGGTCCTCGTAAGCAAGAGTGCTTTATAGATTAACTCAGAACTATGTCAAGAAAAGTAATCAAGTTAAAAATAATTCTACCGAACTACTGTTCTAAGTATTTGGCTAGAAAAAAAATGAAGAAAAAGTTTCTCAACTCAGACACTTACAGACAAGGTCAGTTACAGACATAATAAATGTACTCTACTTTTAAGCAATTCTGTATTTGCAAGAACAGCTATAAAAGATCAGTGTTTCCCAAACTAAAATCATTCATGTATGAGAAGTTACGCTTTTTGTCATACTGAGTATACCTGCAGTACCTTCTACTTTCTTAAAAACTTTAAAATGTTATTTCTTAACACATGGAAGAGAGTCTTACAAATAACTATAATTAAAATGTGACAATTTCGCTGAGGAACAACTTCTGTAATGTGCTAAATACACACTAGCACCCAACTGTGTAATGAAGATTGAAAAAGACAAAATTAATCCTTGTCTAAGCAGTGAAGAAGGGGTCAAGAAATACCAAGCAATTCTTTAAATATTGTCAGTTATTTGGTTAGACTTTTCAGTAACACATCCCCTCCCCACTGGCACTTAAAAGTATTAACCAGATTTAAGACTGCTGAACCTGTCCATGGGCAGCTGAAACTGTTCTCAGGTACTATCGGTGGTCCCGTCCTAACTTGCTAAACCAAACATCAAGAATCTGGGGAGTTCCATACCTGACAAAAGGCATCTTGTTTTCTTAACTGCTCCAGCCATTCAATAACATCCTTCAGTCTATGAACAGCAAGGGTTAAATGTAACACGGTAGTTATTAAAACTCAACTATTTTCTCTCTTAGGCTATTTCAGAGCAGTTCGCCAGGAACCTGTCCAATTTGGAGAAATAGGTGGTCACACCCAAATCAACTACGTCCAGTGGTACGAGTGCGGGACTACAATTCCCGGAAAGTGGTAGATGCTGCGATCTTGCTGCAAACTACTTCTGGTTTATATGGCCAAACCCCCCCCGAAAACAAACGAACAAAAACCCCACCCCAAAACCAGAAAAAAAAACCCACTATGGTGTTTTCTCATCCATTTAAAGCAATTTTGTTTACTATGTATTAAAGCCTGCAATCTAATAGCAATATTAGGTGTTTAGAAAAAAAGATTGCTGAGAATATTTATCAGTTTTTACAAAATCATTTTAACAAAGCAAGATATTGACATTAACAGAGTAACATTTTTTAGGGAAGCTGGCTCCCTATTCATGGTATTTTAAGAGAGCATTTGTATATTATTTATCACACTGTTGTAATGATGTTTTGAGATACTTTTATAACAAATTAACATCAAAAACAATGTACTTTTTAAAATATTTACTTCTATTGATGTGTATGCTTCCTACTGGTGAGTTAGCTCTGTAAATCTCTACTTAGTTTAACTTATTAGATCACATTATCTTCCGTATAAGTATCTGGAGGAAAGCAGGTCTTCATGTTTATTTAAACTTCAATTTTTTTGGCAACAGCTAAAAATGTTCTGAGGCGTTTGTATGTTCATACTAATGTAAATTTCCATGAAATATCAGCAATTACTGAAGATATTTTGAATCAGTAATTTCATTTCCACTAAAAATGGAGCTCAAAATCTGATATACTCAGTTTTCAAAGAAGTATACTAGTATCTGAATCTACTTTATCAAACCAGCCCTTTAACCAATTGTCTTTACGCTGTTTTCATGATTCTAATCAAACTGTATGCAGACTGAATGTGAAGTTTGAGCAGAAAAAGGTAACGCATGATGAGATTCCTACCATTTTACTAATGACGATTTGCTATGTATTTATACATCAGACGTCTATGAATGAATCAGGGTGTCTCTGTAATTCTTTTTAACTCAAGATGTAATAAAAATCTATGACTCATTTTCATTAAAATGTACTGTTTTCATTTGTGCTGGAAGGGAGATGGAAATGCTACATTATTACCCTCATGGAAGGTCATTTCCCTATGTTTATCTTTCAACATGCTTCAATTCTACCAATGCTACACTTTGTATTCTTTAAGTAGCTATAAATTCTTCAATAAACAAATGTAGTTTTTTAAGACTGAGAGGTTTTTTTTCTGAATGGTTTATCTATATGTAAACGTATCTTTACTACATAAGAAACAAAATCACAAAGTTAGGATCTACTACACCCCCTCACATCTTTTTCACAGTGTATCTACTGTGCTAATAGTCTCAATTAAGGAGAAGTCTATTTTAAGGTTTGTTTAAGCCAGTGGCGGTTAAATGCATCTCTTTCAAAATCAAAAACCAAATAGCACTGTTTCTCTGAATGCAAATCTGTAAGTCACTTCACTTTAAGAACAAATACTAACAAGGATTTCTGTAAAATACAACTTATTTCACATATATATATAATGTTTATGATTAAGTTAATTACAAGACCATAAATGGATTCAATCACCTTTATTAACCTATCAATGTTACATTTTTTATATATAGTATCTAGTCATCTTCTCAAAGGGTTCTACTTTAGTAGTACATCATGTTAACAGTAAAAAGCCAAGTAAGATGACTAAACCTCAACCTAGCATTTTAATATCCTCTGGACAAGAGAAGCTAGAAAGCCAATCACTTTACACACATGTAAGAGTAGTGTTCCAAGATAACTAGAAAGCTGCTACATTTTTAAGCAGGAGAGGAAAAAAACTTTCATTTTGGTCTTTTTTTTTGTGCTCCAGCAAATTATACTTTCAATTAACAGCATCAATGATACCATAAAAAAAATGCTGTGCTGTTTAAATTTCTGAACTTCAATACAAATTAAAATAAAATAGTATTGGAGTCTTGGGAGGCAAACAGCTACTTTCATCAGGATAGCTGAACCTCCTTATCGATAACCAGGTCCAGGCTGGGTATAGCCCTGACTAAAGGCAGGACGATTGCGTGCGTAAGGGTTAGGCCCGCTTGGAGGAGGGGCTATGGTACTTCCTGGAGGTGGAGTAAAACCTGGTCTTGGCTGATAAGCCCCGGGTTGGCTTGGAGCCATTCCAGGCTGAGAGGCAGGGGGTACAGTGTAGTTAGCAGACTGAGAAGTTTGGGTGGTGTAAGTTTGTTGATAACTGCTCGCCTGGTACTGCTGTGGTGGTTGAGCAGACAGTTGTTGAGGCTGACCAGAAAAGGCAGGAGCTGGTGCCTGGGAAGTTGCTTGCTGGCCGTATCCCTGGAACTGCTGAGGTTGTTGAGGTCCAGTCTGCTGACTATAGCTAGCTGAAAAAAGCAAAACAAACAGCATATATACCTCGTTTCGCTTCTGATGAAAGGTTTCCAGAGAATTAGTCTTACTGTTATGGACCAAAAATGATTAAAAGTTCAATAAACTTACAAAAATTTATGTAATGAGTGGTAGATTCCTATATAAAATATTATATTTCAAGACCTTATTAAAGGGACATTTTCTAGGCAACTTTTAAACCCCCTAATGTTAACATGAACCCAGTATATATGTATTTGTTATAACCGCTTTGAGACTTTACAGCCTGAGAGCAAACTTCTGTTCCAATATAATTTCTAGTGTAAAGATGCTTGAATAATAAAAGAAGGAATTCACACTTTCTAGGAAGGCCAAAAACACAAAAGCTAAATAGTTAACAACTGTATAGTTTGGATGGGAGGCCTATTTACAAAAATACTAAAGAAAAACACTGCAGAGAATGAGTATTTTTAAATGAAACAATACTACAAATATACCTTATTACACTGAGACGCTTTAAGCTTTACTCAGTTATCACGGCATTTAAGAGCAAGTACCATGTACCATTTCTACAATCCTTACAATTTTTCATTTCTTTCATATTTGGTCCCTGATTCTTTGTACAACTGAAACTTTAACTTAACAGTACAGCGTAACATACAAAAAGCATATCGTATTGCCCGACAAAATCAACATCTACATTCATTATACGAGGACGTAATTTTTCTTAAAACAAAGTCTGCTTCACTGAAAACTTTTTAGCTCTACCATGAAACACACCTGCAGCTACGTGCAATGAAACCTCTCCAATGACTGGAATCCTGTCAGCATTAAATACCAGATACATAAGAAAATTATTAAAATATGTACAACCCTGCATTAAAAAAAAAAAGGATTGAATGAATTTGAGTATATTCTGAACTCACCTTGAACCTGGGTTCAAAATTTACTCATGAAATAAACCTTTATGATACAGTCCATGAACAAAACTGCAAAAGGTCAGAGGGAAACTGGCAAACCAACAGTGTAAAATGCTCCAATTTATTTCCATAACTCTCGATCAAATTCAAATCACCAGGACTACTCAGATCAGAAATACAAAGATAATTTCAAAAGAACTGAATTTTACCGAGTGAACACCCTAAAATTATTAATAGCAAGCTTAGCTGTTAATAGAATCAAATAGTTAAAGCATGTTATTCGTGGCAGTATCTAAATACTTAACTAAAATAAATGCATGATAAAATCTTGAATGCCATACAATTTCTCCTACCCACTTCAAAGAAGTTTTGAACTTCATTTTTTATTGCTAATTTTTAGCAAAACACAAGAATTAGACTTCATTCTGAAAATGTCTACTTCATTGAAGACTGAGGGAAGAATTTACAAAGCTGCCTTTTCATTCTGGCAAATAAAATCTAACATGAGTCAGGAAGCAACCGGATCCTTAATTACTATTCAGAGGGGGACTAACCCTAAGAGCTCAAGAAGCATTTCCTTAGCAACTTCCTAATCTTTTGATTATAAAGTGGCAATGCTTGTTATTATTTGTGTTAGTCTTTCACTTCCATTCCTGCCCCTGCAAAAAAATGAGTAACTTTTGGTACAGAATATCTGATATTTCTTTAAATCGATGAATAAAAGAAGGATCATATACCCCACAAAGACTAAAATATTACCTGGACTTCTATGGAAAAACTCTGACTCTTGGTCCAGGTTGGACAACACAGAATGGTACAGGAAACTATAAAATTCAGCTCTCCCACTGAATAGTTTCATGTCCTATGGCATGTAATGAACTCTTTGACCCTATTTTCCTCATTTATAAAGTCAGTGAATGGGACAAGATGATTGGTCCCCAGCCCTGGCTGCAGATGAACTATGATGCTTTTAAAATACTGTATCAAAGCCTAAGTCCCACCCCCAACCAAATATCAAACAAAACTTGGGAGAATAGGGGCCGGGCATCAAGAAGCTCCTCTGTGATTGGGAAGCACGGCATGGGCTAAAATGCCCTAGTTTAGATGATGACTAGATCTTAAGCCCATTCCATCTGTTTCATACAATAAAAAAAACCAAAAAAACAAAAGAGGCACAGGATAAATCATGCTAGAGCAAATACAATCCAAGTAAAACTGTTATCAGTGTTAAAATGTATAAACTCCAATTTATGACACAATTTTTGGTCTAGGTCGGGGTAAGCAAATTTACACAATGAAGGGTACTTTTCACAAGGAAAAGAGGCAGGTTAAATTTAACACGGAGAAGTATTTTTAAGTCTTACTTACAACCTCTACCTCATCCAGATACTCAAGCAGACAGTAAATAGTTTAGGCTTTGTGCACCACATTGTATCTGCTTCAACTACTCGATTCTGCCATTACCGTGCCAAATTAGCAACCAAAACTACAGAAATCAGGGGCGGGGACTTAGCTCAGCGGCGAAGCGCCTGCCTGGCAAGCGCAAGGTCGTGAGTTTGGTTCCCGGTACCGGAGAAAAACCAAAAACAAAACCAAAAACAAAAAAACAAAAATACAGAAATAAACAGGGCTAGAAATGTCATATTAAAATTTTATTCACAAAAAAAGCAAGCTTGCTCATCGCTGCTCCATTTGATAATATAAAACTATAAAATATAATTTAAACAAAATTCATTTATATCTTCTTTCTGACAGTACTGGGGACTGCACCACCCAGGGCTTCAGCACGCTAGGCAAGCACTCTACCACGAACCCCAGCCCTTCGTTAGTATTATGTTCAGACAGGGTCTCACTAAATTGATTAGTCACGACGGCCTCTGACTTCAGTCTTCTTGTTTCCATTTCTCAAGCAGCTGCTATTACAGGCACTTGTCACTACGCCCAGCTCATAAATTATTTTTAATTAGAGTTGAAAGTTTTATTCTTAAATTTCTGGCTGTAAACCAAGACTTGGAATCGAATTCTCTGGCATAAATATAAAATTACCTAAAGTATAATCAAAGCTACATTAAAGATATTTATCACACTTAAATACAGATAATCTTCAATAGACAGAGGTATAACAAAAACAAAAAAACGCCAGATGCTTATTTAAAAAAACTAAACTTAATGTTCTTAGTGGCCTGAGTTACATTTAAAATTATTTTTACAGCCAAGTTTTGGTGTCCTACATGTTTTTAGGAGATGTAAATACCTAAGTAGCTTGATTTAGTTTTTACTTAATAAGATCACCTTTCTGTTTGAGAGAACTGTTAATATTTCTGAGGTACTCAAGTATACTGGAACTGTGTGTTACATATAAACAGGGTGGAATTTTGCATTTTTTTGCAGTTCTAAGCCATCTACAGATAAGCTGATCATGTTAGTAAGAGACAGCTTTGTATTAAAAATTTTTTACACTTCCAGTTACTATAGATTCATCTACTGTAAGTCTTTATTGCCCACAAGAAAACAGAAATGTTTATCTTTCCAATAAAACATTTACATATAAATTTTAAATAAAACAACCGTCTCCCCTGATAAATGTGGCAAATTAAGAGTCAGGTACTTAAAGGGAAGAGCTTAACATTCAGAAAATACAGAGACAGAACTAAAGCCGTAGCCTCGTCCCTTTCCACACCTGCTCACCTGAATACTGAATACCGTACTGCTGAGGCTGCTGGGGCGGAGCCTGAGGCTGCTGTGCACCATAGCCAGCCTGCTGCTGGTACTGCTGGTACATCTGACCTGCAAGGGAAACACAAAGAGAGAGGCACGTCTAGTTCAGCAGAGAAAAATATTTTTAGAAAACATTTATATTCTCGCCTCATCCATCCAAATATACAAACACACTGAATAACAACAAACAATGTGTTTGTTCCCCTGGAAAGGTCTATAAAGGATAAGGATGAATGAATAATTTAAGACTGTGGAGAATTCTTAATTAGCAGCAAACATTACATGATCTAACACTAGTGGCTCCTATTTCATACACTTTAGAAAAATAAATGTTTTCAAACCCAAATGCCATAATCAAGTACTGCTTCATTCGGGAAAACTCCCATGAGCTGAAAACTAATAAATAAAAATCTGAGAAAGGGACAACAATCCCTTAATCTTTCCCAAAGTGCTACATTTATCCTCTAACAATTGTTACCATATGAATTGTTATTACAGTAGCAACTAAATAACATCTTTTGTTCTAGAACTTAAAAATGCCTTTGGAATTTCCCAAACGTTTAATTTGCCATAATAATTTAGTATCTGAATATCATAGCCAACTATGTGGAATTGATAAAGCCTAAGTAGTTCTTCCCTGCACTTTCTAACAATGCAGGCCTCTTAATCACTGGGGATGTGTTACTGGGTGTACAGTTCTATTTGGGCCAGTAGACCAAAGTTCCTCTGGAGAAACCTGTTGAACACTAATAATGTGTAGTTTTTTAAACAAGAAAAGATTTATTGATTTATATGTTTATCATCTCTATTTCTTCAGTTTTAAAAATGGATTTAATTTGTACCTGGCTAGTATTTAAATCCTTAAAATAATCAGGTTAGCTTATTCTGTATAAAATTCAAACTACTTGCTGTTAATCGAAAGACTAGGCAAATCAGATACTTATGGCCAAAGAATAAAGTAAGTCCTACAAAAATAAGGTAAGTTCTAGAAAAATAAAAATAAACGCTTTACTAGTGTCACTCAGATTTAAGACACGGAGCCCATTATATGTGCTACAGTAGCTGCTCAATCCTAGTGGTGTCTTTGAGGGCTACCAAGAGGGCATCACTAAATGAGGTATGCCTAAACTTACAGCCAGTTTATTTCATACCAAGAAGTTGTATGTTTTTTAAGTAATAAAAATAAAAGCTGCTCAACTATTTTTAGACTACTAATCTTCTTAAAAACAATAATAAAAAAGAAGTATTCTGTAATGTTTCCTTAATCGTGTTAACAGACAACATAAAGATACAGGCTAACCAAATTTAGATACCACCTCAATAATGGATTATATTTTACCTCAGTTTTAGAACATAACCAACCAGAATCTAAAATAAGGTAAATAGGTACAGAAACATAATCAAGTAGCAGAAACACGTAAAACAGATGACACTAAATTCTAATTCTTAGAAATTAGAACAATTTTACAACAGAAGAATGTGCAAAGAACAAGCAATAAATACATGAAAAAAAAAGCTCCATCTCCTTCACTAATGCCTGTTTCTGATACAGCATGCTACAACAATTTACCTAAAGTCAATAGCTATGACAGGCCCATCAAAAGCTAAAAACTATCATCACTGGAAAACAGGCTAATTCCAAAGCTTTCATGTACTGAAGTTGGCCCATTACTATGCTTTAAATCCAAGATGCCTCCAAAAGTCCCGTGTGTTCAGTGAGGGGGTTTGGGAAGACACTGGGTCATGGCGGCACTACATACTGTGAATCAGCGCACTGATGAGCTCACGGGTGAACGCACTGTTTTGAGGTAGGGGCCCAGTCTGGGGGAAGTGGGTCTGGAGGTGCGCTTTTGGAGCATGTATCTTCTGCTCTGGTTTTTCCCTCTCTTTCTGCTTTCTGGCTGCATGGGTTGAACAACATACTTCCAACAGGCCCCTCCACCGGGCCCTGTCTGCCCCGGCACCAGCCGGCCATGACCGGGACCACCAGGAACTATGAGCCAAAACAAAGCTCTTGTCCGTTATGTCCATCAGGGGCCTTTTACACAGGTCACAAGAAAGTGACTTACACGCCCACTGCCCGTTAGAGATAACTCCGACATCAGAACGGGTGAGAGTAGGACTCCATGTACTAGACTGTTTCATCAAAGATTCTCACGAACTTACATTCACAAACCACAATTGTTCGTAAATGTAAAAGGCAAAATTACTAAAGGCTTTGGACTATTTTTCTGGATATGATTTTCTAAAATGCCAGCAACTAATTTTGAAAAATACCACTTATAGGGTTAAAAATTTCAGAGGTTTATTACTATCGCTACAAAGTATTCCTTTACTTATTTTGAAACGATTTCATGCAAGACCAAATGGGATTCTGTCATAGTAGTTTGAATTTAATTAAGAAATCTGTTTACTTGTGAAAACAAAAACAGGAACAAAACAGAACAGAACAAAAAAATCAAGAAGCAACAGCTACATACTTGAAAGAACTACAGAGAGGGCAAGGTGCACACATACAGCAAGCAATGTTTTAAATAATAAAAATATGTAAGCTATGGTTTATGTCAGAGTCAAAAGGAATCAATAATACAATTAAGGTAAAAAGTAATAAAAATTACTTCAGAAGAAAAAGAGAAAACAAACAAAAGGCAGTGGTGAAATTTCTGGGAATGTACTTACAGAAAGTGATGGTGCCAGCCTCCAACTAACCCCACTGACTTCTGCATATGTATAACGTATGGCCAAGGGCTAGTATTCATTATGTTCATAGAAATTACAAGTTTAACTCCGTGTTATAATTCAGATCAAAGATGTCCCTCTAAAGTCGCAGGAAGGGCTTTGGGAAGGCAGCTGAGTCACGGGGCGCTAACCTCATATAGCACACCACCTCCTCACTGCTCGGATAAAGTGCTTGCCACATACAGTGCGAAGGAGAGTCTTAATTGGTTCACAGTCTCACAGGTTCAGTCCACATGAGGCAAGCCTCAAGTCAGGAACACCAAGGCAGAAGGACATGGTGGCACAAAGTTGCCTGTTTTAGGTGGCATGGAAGCAGAGGAAAAGTGCCAGGGACCACAACACAGACAGGTCATGTCTCCATAACCCACCCAGAAGATCAACTTTACTACCCCAGGCAGCTCCTGAGCCACATTCCACTCCTTGTCAATGTGCAAACAACTCCTTAAATCATACTTAACCCCTAAATAATTCAAGTTCATAATTCTGCCTAACATGATACAACTAACATGCGTAGTATTCCTTTCCCCAAAGAATCAACAGCTCCAATATTTCTTGAAAGTCCAAGTCTCCTCTCAAGAGTCAAAACACTTAGCTGTGAACTTCTATAAAAGTAAGTAACAAGTGATATAATCCCAAGAAACAAGATACACATTCCCATTCCAAAAGGGAGGAACAGAAAGATAAAAACTGAACCAAAACAAGACCAAACCCATTATGGCAAATATTACTTCCTACAGCTCCACGTCCAGCATCTGGGGCACAGGGTGGTACGATGTGAGCTCCAGGGGGTGTGAGGACCCTCACTGCTCGTGGTTTTCCTCAGTAGATCAGCCACATTCCTGGCATCTTTAACTTTCTGGGATCTACACTGCACCTTTCACTTCACTGCCACAGCTTTAAGCATTTCCCACTCAGGAGCTCCCTGCCTGGTTTCCCAGGTCTTCATTTGCAAACTGGGCAGAAGCCTCCCTAATCCTACAATTTTCGCATTCTGCATGCCTCAGTAGCATCATGTGGATAATGCCAAGGTCTATCACCACCTTGAACAGTAGCCAGGCCCCCTTGGACCATGACTACAGCAGCCTCTGACAGAGTACCTGGATGGCTGAGCATGCTGAAATGAATCTAGAGGAACCAACTCGCCAAAAAGCCATTCTGGAGCACAGGGCCCAGGAGTTCTCATCACAGATGAAAGGTGTACTCTTTTATATCCTTGAGCATACACTAGGTGAGTTCTCGCTGATTCCTGAGATGCTACTGAAGCATCTTTCTGCTTGCCCTTGTTTAACAAGCTCAGTTTCCTTCCAATGGCACTTCAGGAATCACATTTCCACTGGCCCCTCATGTGGTCTCTTCTGGGCTAAAATTCAAGTTTTCAAATATTTCTGCTCCCAATATTTTCCTCCCAATTTTCACAATAGATCTGGCTAAAAGCAGCCAGCAGTACCCATGCCATGCCCTGAATGCTGAGCTGCCTTGAAATTTCCTCTGTCAGATCAATTAGTCAACCTTTAATGTCCCGTCGTCTCAAGATTATAGACATGATATAGACACTTACTTTTTTCTTTTTGGCCAGAGTATAACATGTCTAGCTTCTAGTCCACTTTCCAATACAGTCTTCATTCCCAACTGGAATCTCATGAGCCTGGTCTTTACTGTCTGCATTACAGTAAGGATTCTGGTCATTTGAGCTCTGAGCAGAATTCCTCATTAGCCCGGGCTTACTGTAGTCTACGGGCTCTCTGCCCCACTGTCAAACCTGTTCAGATTCCAGCTGCAAACCATTCAACAGGATTCTGAACCACATGGGGTGATACAATCACACCAATGACCCCACCTCTTGGCACCACTTTTCTATATTAGTCATTTTTGTTGCTAAAACAAAGCACTTGACAAAAGTTAAATGAGGAGAGGTTTAACCGGATCAGTTTCAGAGGCTTCCCTCCTTGGTAGGCGGGCTCCAAGGAATAAACATCATGAGAATAGGAGGTGCTGGAGCGGAGCTGCTTACTGTATGGTGGCAGGAAGCAGAGCAGAGGAACAGTGCCAGACAGTAAGAAGCCCAAGACCAGACACAGACCCCAAAATCATGCCTCCACAAACCACCCAAATGCGCCCAAGTGGTACGCTTTAGTAATCCCTCAATCAGCTTCTGAGCCAACCAAGGTGACAATTAATTTTAAATGCCGTATCTCATCAGTGGAGCAATTCAGAGACGAATTTACAGAGGAGTCATTTATGGCAGAATGGGCGATGAAGAGGTATAGTCTAGTTAAAGGAAGCAGGTTGCTGGGGGGAGGTGCTTTCTAAGGTCTCTTTTCCGGTTGCTCCTTGCTTGCTCTCTGGATGCCGTGAAGACGCAGCTTTCCCCCAGCACGCCCTTCTGCCAAGATGTGTCTGCTTTTAGTCAGCGACCACGCTTAAAATCTCTTACACCATGAGCCAAAACCTCCTGTCCTGTAAGGTGCGGGTGCCTGGCATTCTGTCCCAGAGATGGGACACTGAGTACCACACTTCATAATACAAGGAGGACGGAGCAATAAGCAATGAGCACGTGAGTAGCCACTGCCTTGTGTAGTCCCTTCCACGCTCAACTGGGACGACCTGTCTACCAAGAGTACCACAGAAATGACGGTGGCCGCCATAAAAAGGGAGAAACTTAGGAGTTTATAGGTAAATGGATGCAACTTGAGACCACGCTCGGAAGTGAAATAAATCACACCTATGTGTATAAACACTGCATCGTCTCACTAGTGTGAGAAGATGAACAAGTAAATAAAATCCAAAATGTCCACCAGATATTGTGAATTGGGAAGAGACTGTTTAAAGAGAAATTAATGGGGAAAAGGAGAAAGGAAGGAACAGAAAAGGGAGAAAATATATACATAAGATAGTTAAAATAGTTATACAGCTAGTTTCTCTTCGTTAATTGAAAGATTTGTGCTAACATTGTCTGACCGTTATTTCATGACTGTATCTTGTACTCTGAGCAACTACTATGAAGATATAACAATGTGCAATGTACTAATTATACTGCTCTCCCATTAGGCTGATTTGAAACTGTGTTTTATTTCTTTTCTTCTCTTTAAAAAAAAGAAACTGTGATGGGGAAAGGGGGAAGAAAGGAAGAGAAGAGGGAAAAAAAAAAAATATATATATATATATATACACACGATAGTTATACAGCTAGTCTCCTTTAGTTCACTGAAAAGAAACATCTGTGCTAATATTGTTTAGACAACATTTCATGCCTATAGCTTGTACTCTGAGTAACTACTATGTAGACAACAACACACAATGTACTTATTATTATTATTATTGTCCTACTAGCCTGTTTTGAAACCCTGTTTCATTGTTATTCTACTTTTTTCTCTTTAAAATAAAAAGCAGTGTATAAAAATGGGTTTAGTACTGCTTTCTTCTTGGTGCTTCATAAGGTTACACAGAGTTAAAATTCCTATAAATAATTTTGTAAGAATGGGAAGTTATGTTTCTAAGGAAGGAACAACTGGGATGAGGGAAAGAAGAAAAAGAAAGAAGGAAGGGAAAAAAATATATATGAAAGGGTGGCTGGGGTAACTGTACTCCTGATGTCCAATGGCTTATTCACAGGAACAGTTAATAATTTTTTTTCTTCTTGACCAATTTTGCATGCTTACATCTGGTAATCTGAACAACTAATTTGAAGACAACAATATGTAATATAACAACCATTGGTGAACTCCTACCATCTTGCCCAGTGAAACTCTGTTATCGCTTCTAATGTGTTTTTTTAAATTTTCTTTAATGGTTCAATCAGTCTTGCATTCTTACATCTGGTCACCTGAGCAACTTCGTTGAAGACAACAATATATAATATAACAACCACTGTTAATTACTATCATTTTGTTCTGAAACCCTGTATCATTTTCATTGTTTTGGGTGTGTTTTGTTTTTACCTATGTTGTTGGTATTTTGCTATCATTTTTTATTATTCTCTTTAAAATAAAAAATAAAATAAAATAATTTAAAAAAAAGAAATAACAGTGGCATTTACAGTGACAAACAGAAGACAGCCCTCTTCTACCACTCTCCCCCACTACTCATTCTGCGGGAGGTGCCGCGTCACTAGCACACCCAAGCAGCTCTCCAGGAGCGGTCCATGTAGCGGTACGAGATGGCACCCTCCATCTAGGTGAGCCCAGACGAGCGCAGTCCCAGTCGACCTCAGGACAGACCCTGAGCCAGCACGCTCCAGTTCAGCTATTCCCAGTTTTCTGACTCCCAGAAACTGTGGGGATGTCTTAGCAACTACATGATACCTGACACCACAACCTACAGCAGGTTTATTTTAGTCCACATTTTCAGACCACGGCTGTCTGGTCCCACGGTAGGAAGGGCACAGTGAGGGGTTGGACAGGAGACAGCTGCTCATCTCAGGGAGCCAGAAAGCAGAGAGCGGGGGGGAGGAGCAGGAGGGAGACAGCCCCTCCCAGGCCACACTCCCCGTGATCTGCCTCTTCTGACCGGCCCCACCTTCCAATAGCACACTCAGCTGCTGAACTCATCAGTGGATAAATGCAAGGATGAGCATAGCACCCCATGGCAAAACTACCATCCAAAAGCCACACGAGGCTTTGGGGGACACTGTCTACCTAACCCATAACAAAGAGATGATAAATGTTTCTTGTTTTAAGCTTCTACATTTGGGAGTAATAGGTAGCAATGGATATCATGCACAGTTTTGACACTGTATACATGTGGGGAATGACAGCTATTATAGGAAAAAAATGACTTAAGTGTCAAAATACTAATAAGTATTGAAGTCACATGATGGGTACATGAAAAATTAGCTTTTCTGCACGTTTCAAAATTTACATAAGGCTAGCATTAAGAAATCAACCAATAACAAATGCTGGCGAGGCTGTGGAGAAATAGGAACCCTTCTCCACTGCTGGTGGGAATGCAGACTGGTGAAACCACTGTGGAAATCAGTTTGGAGATTCCTCTGAAAACTAGGACTAGAGGTCCCATTCAACCCAGCTATTCCCCTGCTGGGTATTTTCCCTGAAGATCTGAAAACATATCAGAGTGATATATGTGCACCTATGTTCATAGCAGCACAATTTGTAATTGCTAAATTGTGGAAGCAACCCAATGTCCATCCATGAAGGACTGGGTAAGAAAATTGTGTACTTTTATATAATGGAATATTACTCAGCTATATAGAAAGATAAACTCGAGGCTTTTATAGGTAAATGGTCACAACTAGAGACCATACTCATAAGTGAAATAAATCAGACCTGCATGTGCAAGCATCGCATTGTCTCACTAGTGTAAAACCTGAAAGAGTTAATATAAACTCGGAGGTATGATAGACACTGTGAAATGACAGGAAAACGTTCAAGGGTAAAGGGCAATTGGGATGCGGGAAAAAAGAAGGAAAGAAGGAGAAATTTTGTATGTATGTATATACAGAATAGTTAACATAGTTGTTCTACTATCTTCTATTTCTTTGCCGAAAGAAACTGTCAATGAGTCCTTGATTGATCAATATTGCATGTCTCTGTTTTCCTGAGAAACCACTTTGAAGATATCAGTATGTAATACAACAAGCATTGTTAATTTCCTACCACTTTGTTTGAAACTGTATTGTCTGTACTGTTCTTTTGCTATTTTGTAAAAGTTGTCTGTCTGTTAATGTTTTCCTCCTTTTATTTTTAAAATAAAAAAAATTTACATAAGAAGCTATTTTAAAGTCAAGTTTTTATTACACTGGCATATAAGTACAGATTTTAATTATATCCTTTTTCACCTTTTTAGTTTCAGTAATCCATCCTGGGCTCTGATGATTTTTCTTTTTGTGTGTTCTTCCCATTACCCTTATAATAACTACACATAATTTTCCACTAAGAGGCACTGGCTTTATCGAAATGTATTCACTGTAATTATGTACAACATGACATATGCCACACATATGACAGCGACCGCTCATGAGTGCATCACCTAATCGGGGCATAGCCATCTCAGGCATGATGCAAGCCATACATCAGAAAGTACAGATTCAGCGTGATTATGCATGCCTGTAATCTCAGCACTCTGTGAGGCTGAAGCAGGAAGACTGATAGTTCAAGCCCAGCCCAATCAACTTCGAAAGACCCTGTCTCAAAATGAAAAATAAAAACTAGTATCAGGAAGGAGCTCAGGACAAAGGCCCCAGGTTCTATCCCTGGCACAAAGAAAAAGAGTACCCAGAGTAACCTACAGAAATACATAAATAAAAATAAAGTAGCCTTCAACTCAACATTTATCTAGACCTGTGCTACTTAATACAAGAGCCACCAGCCCACATGTAGCTACCAAGCACCTGAAACGTAGCCAGTCTGAACTGTGACTGCATGTTGTTTGGTATGTTTTAAATTGTCACATGCCATATGTCTAATACCCAAAACAAAAACTTATTTAGTAATTTATAAACTGATATAGTAGTCATCATGGTTTAATTAAAATTACTGAAATTTTACCTTTTGAAAATGTTAAATACTAATGAAAGACTTGTTTAATGCTGCTAACAGAAAACTTTAAATAGATACTGCAAGTGGACCCTTAAATTTCAGTGCATCACAAGTTGAACACAAAACCTTATTAGATACTATCAGCCGCCTTCTAAGTAGCTTTCTGTAATAGTTTACATGGTTAAAAGTAAAAACTTTATTTTTTATTTTTAAACGGATGGTTTTAGTTTACCTGATACATCGGTAAGCTCTCGCCATACCCAGACTCTGCTTCTGCCTCCCACGTCATCCCAGCCTCAGTTCTAGTTCTACTGGCAATTGTCTTTTGGTGCAGAGTAAAACTATGAAGTCAGTCGACAAAGACTTAAGCAGTAAGAAATTCCCCCAAACTATTTACTCGTCAGCAAAACGACACCTGCTAGTCCTTAAGAATTCATTCGGTGACCAATTATGACTGTATCACTACAGAATTACAGGTTTCCAGGTCAAAAGTGCTCAGTGCCTTTTAGGCTATAATTCTTTTTTAATGTGACTGGTAACAATCACGTGTTTCTGGTGCTGAAAGTACATCACATTACCACCTTTTTCTACAATACTTATAGCACCACCTGGTGTTTAATGTTTTAAAGTAGCATATATGGTTGGTTTTTGTTTTTTGTGGTTTTTTTTTTTGTGGTACTGGGGATTGAACTCACGACCTTGTGCTTGCCAGGAAGACTATTCTGCCACTGAGCTACATCCTTAGCCCCCGCATATGTGGTTTTATAGGTCCTAACACGCACGGAAATTCACAGAAATAACACCATAATATGGAGTAGAACCAAATGTCATCAATACTCTGCCATCTTCTGCACAGTTCCCAGGGTTCCCATGAGGTGCCTCAGTACAGTAACTGCTGCTCTGAGCTTGTGCTGCCTCAAGCTCCTTAAACCACAGCAACGGTCCCGTCTATTGATTTTAAATACTGACCTTTCAAGTTATTTTTTATTCAAGCTTAAAGATACTCTTTTGAAAGTACCTGTTTAAGCCCAAGTTTCACACTTGATTAGCAGTGAGAGAATATTATCACTCACAGAGACTAAATTACTCACCCAAAGATTATTTGGACAAATTTGCTTTAAAATACATTGCTACTTCCACTAAAGTCACATTGCTAACTATGTAAAAAATAAAAAGGCTTTCTCCGAAAAGTACACTAGTTAACTAAAGTTGGCTTTAATTTTATTCTAAAAATTCTTTCTAAATTACAAAAACACTCATTTCCTGGGGGCAGGCACAGGCAGGGAGAAGGGGATGAAACAGCACCTATTACAGCAAAACAAAGTGTGCAGCTGCCCTTCCAACTTCACTCCCCCCGTGAGGGCCACCACTCACTAGCAACTGGCATGGATTCTTCCATCTCTTTTTCATTCCGTATTGCTATTAGCACCGATACTTTTTTGGTTTTCAATAACTGGAAGTGTACCTGACATACGATATTCTATTTGTTTTTTAACACCAAGTCACACCATATCGTAAATCCAAGTTTTTCAGAGCTGTTTTCACACCACGGCAGCATGTGTTAGCGGTTTGCCATTATATATAGCTATATGTCTAATGCCTCAATAAACATTTCTACCCACATATCTTTCCACACATATGCTCTAAACTCTATTTTACCTTCAATCTGACCTGCTTGTGCCTGAGCTCCCGTATACGGAGGCTGCTGTGCCTGAACTCCTGGCGGGTGAGCTGCTGAGGAGGAGGAAGCAATGCTGTCGGGAGTTCCTGAACGATCTTCTGCTGGAGCACTGGGCGGCCCTGGATAGTCATGAAAAGTCCATTTAGTACCTACCCAAAGCCTTTTCTTCAGCAAGCTCAATTAGTAAGTTCAATTAGTAAGCTCAATTAGTAAGTTCAATTACTCAATTAGTAAGTTTAGTTTCTTAAACTAAAAATAAAAGTACTGTTGGTGTAAGAACAGTATTACCACAAATACAATCTTTTACATGAATGTACTCTTTTTCCTTTGCTGTCTCTTATGAATACAAAGTTACAATTGGAAATTCTTCCCTATAACATATGCAGTGTGGTATTGCTGTGTGCTCCCACCGCAAAAAACCAAAACTCATGTCTGCAGTATCAATATAACCTGCTCTGTGCAATCTATTTTGCAGATCAACTAAAACTATCACTTCATTCCTTAATGGTTCTCCAGTGTCTACAAATTAGGTTCAGTCTCCTAGTTTGGTAGTTAAAGATCCAAATATTTCTTAGAATTCCTCTTGTCACATGACCCTTCTTCAGCTAAACTGATGTGCTCCCTTCCTCAGTATGTGTCTCGTAATTTTTAAGCTTATATTTCTCTACAGTATGGTCTATATATTTCAACATAAGATTCACGTATTTAAATATGAAATTCGTAAAATTATTCCACACTTCTAGTAAGCCTTCTTGACCCATAATCCTCTATGGCACTAGTCAATTTCTAAACAGTTTACTTTTATTATGACCTGGACTTCTCCGCCATTTCTGAACAGCTCCCAGCTTCTCTCCCAGATTATGAGCAATTATGGCCATGCGCCTGATTCTCGATTCCTTTCGCTGTTTCAAAGGTCTACCACACTAACCACATAACCCCTCAAGTTCTCCCAAAATAACGAACATACAAGTAAACAGAAACTGCTATAGATCCAGTAGTGTCATATTCAATAAAGACATTCTGAAGATAACTTAAGGTATGTCTTAAACTTTTAAGTTCTTTTTGTCTTGGGTTTTACAATTTGGGGGATGATGGTTGCATTTGTGCGGGGAAGATGTCTGTGGTCATTTTTGTCACCTGATGCAGAGTTTACAAATGGATGCAAAACTTGATCAAACCCTTTTGTTTGTGAACTGAATTATATGCAAACAGAAGAGTTTGTGAAATGAGGTATCATTGCATTTTTAAAGAATTAAGGATATATTAAAAAATTAAAGGAAAATAGTCTTAATGAATGTAAAAATAAGTCTCAAGAGAAAACCAGAAATTATATGGCAACTATAGCACTGAAAGCCTGATATTAAAATTTTAAAAATCCCAAGTTCAATAGCACATTGGAAAAGGCAGAAAGAACAGTGACCTTGAACAGAGTTCAACAGAAATCATCCAACTTAAGAACAGAGAAAAAAAAAGCCCTGAAGAAAAATGAACCTCAGAGACCCCAGAGAAAATATTAAGCTCTGAAATAATCAGAATCCCCTAAAAAAGAAAGAAGCAGAAAAATGTTAAAGAAATGATGGTTGAAAAATAAAAAGAATAAACTATAGGATAGGTGCTGCTTTCAGGTTAAAAACTTCTCTATATAAAAGCACTCTACACTGAAGCAATTTAACCAGAAATTCATGTTTAATTTTAAAAGTCTCAACTTAAGATTAGAAGAGATAGTAAAAGCCATCAAATGTAATTTAAATCCTGCAAGAAATGTGAAATAAGATTATGAAATAGTTAAGATTAAAAAAAACTTCTGCAATATTACTTTCAATAAAATTTATTTGAACCAAACAACAGTTATTCTTTAAGGGAGATGGTGCTAGTGACTGAGAGAGACCAAAACAAAGTTCTCTAGGGTGCTGAAGTCATTTGATAGTTTTATCTAGTCATTGTTCTACATAGATGTACGATACATAAAAATTTATTGAGCAAATTCTTTAATATTTGTGTGTAAGACCATACCAAGCTATTCTGAAAGGAGGGAAGAAAAGATGAAGGATAAACAGGAAGTAGAAACTTACCTGAAACCTGATCATCTGTTAAGCCAAATGCTGACATAACATTTTTATTGATTTCATCCTGGTTTTTCAAAGGATCAAAAGCTGACATACTCGCTGCCATAACTTGAGTAGACTGTTTACCAGAAGAATCAGAAGCAGCAGGCTTTTCTTCCCTACCATCCACTGTATCTACAGCAAGAATAAAGAAATAAACAAAAACTTGTTTTTATTTCATCGCCCTTAATAAGGCATTAAAAATACAAGAGAGGTAAATATATACGCGAATAAATATTTTTTAGAAAGTTAAGAGTAATTATCTCTGAATATAGCATTAGGCATCATTTTACTTTCTTTTCTGTACTTGTTTACATTTTTACTTTTAAAATTGGGGGAAAAGAGCAAAAAATATGCAAGACAAATAACTTTTTCATAAATTATCTACCTCAAGAATTAACATATAATTAATATATATTATATATCATATGGGAGATCAAAACATTCACACAATGTGTAAATTTTTAAAAATGTATTACAATAAAAAACACTTCATTGATCCCCTTCAAACTCACTTATCCTATTATTCTTGCCACTTTGTGAAGCAGTTCTAGAGTTCTCTTTCATGGAAATCTTTATGAGGTGTGATCAAAAATATGGTGAGTGCTACCACAATAGACCACCTAATGAAAGTCAGGTTCATAAAAATAATACACTATGTCATCTATCTTATTTACCAGATCTGGCACTGTACAACTTTCAGCTCATCCCCAAAATTAAAATGACTATGAAAGGTAAACTTTTTGGAATCAATTCAGGACATTTGGGTAGTTACAACAGTGAAACAAAAAACATGAAAAGGACTTGGAGATCTGCTTCAGAAAGTGGCAAGAATAAAATAAATGTATTCGAAGCAAGGGGAAACATTATGAGGGGGGATTACTGATAATGTGTCTTTTATTGCAATAAATTTTAACTTAAAGATATTGTTTATTACATCATGTGTATAAAGAGAGAAGCCCCTTAGCAAGCAAGAAAACATTATACTTTTTGTTGCAGTCCTATGATTTTAGTACTAGATACATATAGAAATAATAGTGTAGTAATAAAGATTTTATTTTCTAAAAGGGTAAGAGTAACTAAATTATTTCAACGTTTATGCTTTATTTCTATTTTCTATTGGTCCATTATTAAATTGCATGGAAATCAAGCCAAACAAAATTCATGCTTAATATTTTATAAGTAGTACATACAACACTCTTGTTATTGCTACATACATATTATTCACTAAACTACTTATTAAAATATAGATGAAATAATGTGTTTGGATATATTTTAAAGTGATATAGGGGAGATGGGAGAATGTAGAATTACAGATGATATGTATTGATAAAGTTGATAATTGTTCAAAGTGATGTGGGTCCATGGGATTCATTATAGTAGTAAGTCCAATGTTTAAAGTTATCCATAACAAAACATTTAAAGTAAACAGAAAAGTAAAATTTTAAATATTGTGAGGTTAAAATTATAATGATGCCTTTTTCCTAAGGACAATAAGGTATTCAAAAGATGTGCATTTTATATCTTGTAAGAGAAAGGGAACTCATGAATAACCTACATATTACAAATGGGAACCAATGGCAAGATATTTAAAAAAAAGACATCAAAAACAACAGCCAGGTGTGATGCACACCGGTAATCCCAGCACTCAGGAGACTGAGGCAGGAGGATTGCTGTGAGTATGTGGTCAGCCTGGGCTATCTAAGCAATCTCAAGGCCAGCCTGCACTAAATAGTGAGATCTCAAAAAAAAAAAAA
>NW_004955427.1:2329191-2342734 GCF_000276665.1 Chinchilla lanigera | reverse complement strand
GCCTGCACTGCATAGCAAGACCCTGTCTCAAAAAGACAAAAAAAAAAAGAAAGTAAAGAAATGAGAATAAAGATTTAAGGACAATGTTAACAGTATATATAATGGAATACTACTCAGCTCTAAAGAATGACATATCTGAGACATTTGTAGATTCAAAAAAAAAAAAAAAAAAACAGTAGACAAGAAGAATCAATTACTCAACAGATAATTATCAATTTTTTGCTAGTAAGTAAATGAACATCAGATCATCCCCGTCGTCATAAAAATACTCCTGTAAAACAAGTGTAAGTAGTAAGTAGAATAAGCAGCCCTAGTACACACTGGCAGGCAGCTCTCATTCTATTCCTAACATTTCCTAAATCTGGGGTGGCAAGAATGCTTATAAAGTACTGCTTTAAAATATGTCTACCAGGTTTTTATCCTCCTCACAATTTCATTCCTATAGTCACAGACTACAAAGTAAATCACATCAATCTTACAAATATCCCCCCACAAACCACCACTACTACTAATGCCTCTTTATACTTATCACATACTACATCTATCGGGAAACACTGTATGCTCGCTAGCCACATACTGTCTAGCTTTACTAAGAGGTCAATGTAGTGCTAAGGTAGTTCACACATCACACACCTCACAGAAAACAAGTCTCCTACTGCAGGGCTATAGCACTGAAAACCACAGGCGGCCACGCGCTTGTCAGTGAGAGTAAGCCAAAAGGTGCTAAATGGCACTGCTGGCTGACCGGCAGTTTTGTTTTTTGGGTTATTTTCAGAGTCTGATGTAGGGATTTTTTAGGTTTCTGTTCTCTTGTTAAAAATGAGATTAATTTTGATCTACATTTCATAATATTCAATTGATGACTGTACCCTCTGAAATTATATCCAAATGTTACGTTAACATATGGATTCTTCTGGAAAAATATTCTAAAATTTTCATTAGATTATGATCTCAAACTGTAGTGTTTTGCTTAGAAGGGTAGAACTGAGAATAAATAACCTGCTTAGATCTGAAACATAAAAGCTTTCACCATAAAGGTGGTTCAGAGGATCTCATGACAGTATATCAGTATCCAGTACCCTCTAAAATAAGAGGTAGAATTATAAATTACTAAGGGATAATCCAGTATTTACCATTAACATAACCTCACATGGCTAAAAGAAAGAAGAAAATAGTGGAAAATGCAGTTTTAAGCTTCAATTAATTAAAGACGGAAAATCAGGGGGATATAGTATAACTCAATGGTAGAGCATTGTGTAGCACGCCCAAGATCTTGGGGTCAATCCTCAGGACAAAAAAAAGTAAGAAAAAATTTAAATAGCAAAACTTCCAAATTATTTAAGGGCCAAATATAGAGCAGTAACTCAACTTAAAGGTTCTAAGAAATTACATGTACCAGTTTTCCACAGAAATGATTTATTTTATTGCCTATATGCAATCATCCAGACTGTAAAAAATTAGTATTTCACAATCTAGACAGCTTTATATATCTGAAAATTATAAAAATTCATTTTAAAAAAACATTTTTAAGTGCAATATAAGACTCTTAAAAGTTGAGGAAAGCAGTTCTTTATCATCTACAGCAATGCATAATACATACTTAAATTTCAGTCTCTAACTTAAAATAAATTTGGTCCCAAAACTATCAGTTCCAAATTTGTCAACATCTTACATTAATATAAATCTACACGTCTATACAGTAGAAAAACATCGGTTTTTCATTATATATTACAATTATTAAAAATTTTGTTTAAAATGAACTACAGTGGGCCAGGAATGTAACTTAGTATGAGAGTATTTGTCCAGCATATATGAAAGCCCTGGGCTTAATCTCTAGTACCACAAAAAATAAACTACAACATGCCATGTTCACCTGAAATTACTTCATGTTCTACCTAACACTCATGGAATAATTTTAAATTCCTAAGCGTCACTAACTGTCAATTACATTAAAAAGGGTTCATGAGTTAAAGGAGTTTGAGAACTGACCTATGACTACTTGCTAAGGATCCACAGACCACCACGTGTTAACACAGCTGATGCGATCCAGGATTGGTGTAACACACATTCCCAGTGCTGCTGAGGAACAGCCAAGTCTGGGAACACAGACGTGAACAGAAGTAGGGTCCAAGGCAAGGGTAACCTCAGTGACACTGAGGGTGCCATCCTACTCCTACCAAGTCAGCGTGTTCTTTAAAAAGATCTGCTAGGTGATGAAAGCAATACATCAGGCTAAAATGGATTCACATTACCATTTTCAGGAATACTGGTGGAAGGTCCTGGTTCTCCAGGCGGTTCCAAACTATCCAATAAACGATTCACTTTATTTCGAAGTTCTACAAGTTCTCGACGGAGATATTTCACTTGACTTGATTCAAGGGGTCTTGGCTGGCCATTAACTGAAATAAAATCATTAGCTTACTTAAACTTCGAAGGACATATTCTTGAATGAATATACCAACAAAATAATACGCAATAAGGAAAAATACAATACATTTAAAAAGTGAAACAAAATCAAAATTAAACAAGATACCTACTGATACTTAAATAATTTGTTAAAGGAAAGAATTCTTTATTCCTAATAACTTACTTTCTCATAAAAAGAAATTCATCAGCCGTTCTTGATGTCGGAACTGAAGTTTATGAATTTACTAGTAAAAAGGTTTATTCGAAGAAAACAATTACAGTAAGATACCGAAAGCTCTATTTTAATGGAAATTAAGTTTTTTGTTTTGTTTTGTTTTTGTTTTTTTTTTGGTTTTTCTCCGGTACCGGGAACCGAACTCACGACCTTGCGCTTGCCAGGCAGGCGCTTCTGCCGCTGAGCTAAATCCCCAGCCCCCGGAACTTAAGTTTCATTGATATCACTTTTAATAAAAATTCTGTAACTTCTAAATTATATTTTACAGTATTTAGTATTCTTGAAATAATACAAGAACACTTTATTCTGTACATAATGTTAAGATATATCATGACTGGTAGATGTTTTGCTTGCTTACTTTTGATTTAAAAAAAATTAACTAAAAGTTAGCTGATCTAAAAAGTAATCTATTAAAAACATATCTACAAAACTTACAAGTCTTATGTCAACACTGTCCTTCAAAGCAATTGCTTCGCAGTATATAAGCCACAAAATTAAAAATTACTTAATAACAATCAGCTATTTTGCTTTTTAAATCAAGGCCAGACTATCTCATTTAATCACCCGTTTTGTCCAAATGACTTTCAGTTCACTTTAAAAAAAAAGTGATATCCTTCGTTTATCAACAAAGACTATCACCACTAGATTAAAAAAAACAGGAAAAAAAATGACACAAGGCTCTGAGCACAAACCCCAATGTAGCAGTTTATAGATTAAAATGTTTTTTCAATTACTATATATATTCACTGTTGTATATACAAACTTCAGAAGCATATAGTTAGAAAAGAATAGCTATATGAAAAAAAGGGTCAGGGAGATTCTTTGTTATACATGTTTCAAATATTACACCATCAATATAAGCTTTTAGAAAACAAACCACCAGTAATTTACACCGTCCCTGTTGTGTGGAAGTTCCCCAATACTATCTTCTACCTCCATCAATTAATCCTTGGCTTTCACTGGTATTACTGCTTTTTTTCCAATACCAAGAAGGACAAAAAGCAGTTCCCGATAGCCAGGCACTAGTCTGGTACTATGAGATTGCTTTAGTGTTGCTAGAAGCCAGCCTGATACTCACAGAAAGGCTGTGGTGTTCTCCTGTTGAACATAAACATTTTCAAAGAACATCCAACATCAGACAAAACCATCATATAACCATGACGGACTAAGAACACGCCACAATCATGTCAAAATTCCAACAGAAACAAGAACACCGACAAAACTAAAGGACCAAACACTCACTCACTCAAACTCATCTGAATAATTGCTATTTTACCAACTGCACTATATCCTCAACTCATTCTCACCACCTTTTACAAGAGATTTAGTAAGATTCATTCCTCTTCCTTTCTAAATATTTAGTAAGATAATCACAGACCTGCTCCTACTTCCTGATGGCATTCAATCAAGAGCAAAGCCCTAGTTCCTTGAACTTTACCCCAAATTACCGAACACCTACAAAAGCTTCTAACACACACTCAGATACCCCGCTGTTCTTCCCGGCGCTCATTCTTCCTTACTGCCATGAGTTAGTAAGTCCAACTTTGCTCCATTACAGGTGTTCCTAGTGGTCTCGACCTGAGCACACTGATGTACACCTTACCAGAACTTTTAAAACTCCCACTCTCTTCATCCTAGATGACAATATGCGATTTTAAATAATGTTTAAATATTTTAATAATGTTTTACACTATGTCTAGAACAAAGTCATCATTCATACTATCCTTTCTGACGTATATAAGGACAAGTGCTATTCTAGTTACCTTTTATAATACTCTCAGCTGAGGGTGTGTATTTGTTCTATGTGACAGCTGTTCTATGTGACAGGTTCTTTCTATGAGGTTAAAGAATTTTCTTTCATTCCTGGTTGCTGTGACTGTTAAACATGATTCATGTATGAACTCTTTTTGTACAGAGAAGATGGTTTAGTTTTCCCCTTTAATTTGTTATATGGAAAGCAGTATTAGATTTTCCTACTGAAAGCCATCTTACACTCCTTGGACACTCAGTCATGGCTAATTCATGCTGTAACAGTCACTGCTGACTCTTACGTGTTAATGTTGTTTAACATTTGTACCTAAGTTCGTAAGTGACACTCCATTTTCCTTGGGTTTTCAAAGGAAAAAGTCACATTATGCTAAGGTTGTATTAACACCATAAAAGGAGTTAATTCATACTCTCTGGTGATTCTCCTAAATAGTTTGTATAATTTGCAATCAACTGTTTCTTAAGTTTTTGCTAGACTAACTGGTTCAATTTCTATAATGTTAATTGGAGAAATCAACTTCCTCAATTTCTTGAAATACTTTCTACAATAAGTTTATGTAGAGAAATTGTACACATCATCTGCTTTCTAAATTTAAATAGGTATTCACAATATTCATAAATACTTTGAACCATACAGTTATGTTCTTTTTGATTCCCAGTATTGCTTGTCTTTTTTTTTTCTTACTAATCTCTAGAGGCTTGCCAACTGTAACATATTAAAAATTGTTGACTATACCAACTCCCTAACTTCTAGTTCATTTCTGTTGTTATTTTGTTCCTGTGAAAGTATCCGGACTAATTTTATCCTTTTGGTTTAACTTTTTAAACTTAATACATAAATTATAAATTTCCAGTCTAGTTTACAAAATAAATGTTTAAGGCTATAAATACCTCAAGAATAACTTTTAACATCCTCCAAAATCTGTTATGTACAAGTCATTATCTATCTCTAATTCCCTTTACAGCTTCTTCTTTGACTTACAGTTTTAAAAAGTATTATTTTGTCTCTGAAAATACTGTATTTAAATTGGGGGTTTTGAATACCTTATGGTTTCTTCTAATGAGGCAAGAAAAAAACAATCTCTAGGACATATGTTCTACTTTCTTTCCTATGGTAATAGTCGAGCTTACAAGATACAACCATATAGTTTATACTGAAGCCAGCCTAGGACAGTAGCTGTGGGTCCTTAGCAGAGACTTCCCAAAGCCCTGACAGCCCATCACATAATAGTTAAATTTCTTTGACCTTTCATGTGCCAAGGAAGGGATTTATTTTCTGAAATATTCCTTTCAAGTATAGCCTCCCGAGATTCTACAGTCCAGGACCTATACCACATAAAAACCAAGTGACAGTTTCTTACATTACAGAAGCTAACTTCTTCAGCATAACTCCCAATAATACTCCAACGACTGGCTTTTAGTATTTAGGTTTTGGTTTTTAATTCTATTTTTTGGGCCCTCAACTTTCCTGAGCAAGCCTAGCTGCATAACAAAAAATGTATTCAGAACAGTTTATCTAACATGTCCTCAATGCTTCTACAAAGAGGGGATTCAGATGATCTAAACTACCTCATACCTGGGCAACAGTGGAATTTGAGATTCATTACTATGGAATGATACTTTTTAAGAAAGTTTTTTTTAAAACACTTTGCATTTGTGAACATCTTGAAGTCTGACAGTAATCTTTCCTAGATGGACATAAGCAGATAAAATTAAATCAACAGGCCTTGACCTTATTTTATAAAACACTAATGTTCAGTGCAACAAAATTCTAAAAAATAAATGCTAAACAAAACATTCTGGGAAAAGTGGGCACTTTAACTCTTGCAATTTCTTTTTCCTTCCTTGTGACACTAAAGACTGAACCCAGAGTACTGTGCATGGTAGGCAAGTACTCTACGGCTGAACCAAGACCCTAGCCCCTCTGCCTTGCAAATCTATGAAGATCTATAAGAACCAAAATTTAAAGGATCAAAATGAATCATACTTGTTTTCAAAATAAAATATACCATGTTATGAATGATAATTATAAACTCTTAGAGAACTCGTAACCTTAGCATTGGAATTATTTTAATCTGATACACAAGTGGCACAAATTGTTATTGAAGGTAACAAAGCAAATATAAAATGTAAAAAAAAAAAAAAAACCATGTCAACTTTCTAGTAATCTTCTAGAAATACAAATAATCTAATTCAAAAATTCTGATATGGCTAAATCAAACTACCATGTTGTATTACAGATATCTAAATTCTATCTAATTTCAGAAAACAAAATAATCTTAACTGTTCTTACTGGATTAAACTTTTACCACATAAAGTGTCAAACAATTTAAAACCACTCCTTCAATGTAAAAATCTTAAGTATCTTTTAAATGTTATTTAATTCTGAGCCTTTAAAAGGAAAAGACCTGGAAGTTTTTCATAAAAATCCAATGAACTGTACATTTATGAGAAAGTTTAGTACTCACCAAATAATGTCAGTTTCAGTATCCTACTACACTGAATTGCAAAAGAAAGGTCAGAACTATCAAAAATTGTTATAAGATCTCCATCTGCAATGTAGAAAAAAAAGTTTCAGATTTGTAACAGTAGAAAATGAGGACAAATGTAAAATTAAAATCCAAAATGTACAACTGCGATGCATAATCAGAATCTCCCATTAGAAACTTAAACAAAGCAAAGGCATTTTTGTTCAGAAAAATATTGCAATTTTGCTAAGGGTAAGATACGATGTACACTTTTACTAGTCACTAGGAAGAGATCTACAGTAGCAATATTAAATTTGAAATCCTTCCCCTTTCAAAAATATCAAAACTGAAAGTACTAAGGATGCTCAAAGTTCAAATCTTAATTCTAAATACAACAAATCTGTATGAACATAAGGAAAGTCATATAGAACAATAGTTATATGTCAAGAGTTCCATAATGGTTCTGTTGTACTTTTTATTTTTTGGCAAAGTAGTTCAATGAATGAATAAACAGTCTTTCATCACTGACCATTTTGATACTAAGATAAAAACTACCACCTTGTACAAAGAAATGAACTCCTCCAGATCCCAGAGATAAAAAATACTGTATTAGCATACCAATTTTGTGTTCTGAAAGTTTTCAAAGGATTTAGGAGAAAAATGTTCTCTAGAGAGCAAGAACAGAAAAGCAGTCACAAATAAGGAGCTGGCCAGGGATCTTTGCAGCATATTTTCACACAGTTGGGTTGACTTTTGTCCTAGCAAGGCTAAGAAGCTGTTACAGGAATGGTCTGCTATTCTGATTTTAAAACTCATTAGGCAGATTTTGGAGAAAGAAGGCAATAAAATTCATACATAAGCACTGTACAATTGTTTTTAGCTCCTTATAATCAGACCCATTTCCTTGAACACACATGCTTAACGTTTAACTCTCATTTCTACTCATAAACACATTTTTATAAAAACAAAGTACAGATATGAAAGAATGAAACTTCCTATAACTTATCTTTTTCCTTCACTGAATCCCACAACAGAAAGAGTATCATCTCCATCAGTAGAAACTTTACTTGAGCTATCCCTCCTCTCTATGCCCAACAAAATATACTACACAAATATGAGTAACTCAAAATTTTTGTTGCTGCTTGGTGTTTTGAGACAAGGTCTTGGAATATAGTCCAGGCTGACCTTGAATTTGCTCTCATACTGTCTCAGCCTCCCAAGTACTGAGGTCATAGGTGTGCAATACCACAACAGCTTCAAAACACCACGAAATAGAAATACAATGTGGTAACTAGACATAGAGCACAAATTTCAACAATGAGGACACCCCACACCAAGGATCTAAAATGTACCCAACTGCCCTCTCCGTTTCTATAGGACTATGAACTAACAATAGCTTTTTTATATTTTTGAGTTGTTAAAAGACAAAAAGATGGTCATAATGAAACGAAGGCTTTATGCGATCCACAAAGCTACAAAATGTATTATCTGATCCATTACAAGCAAAGGTTTTCTGACCCTTGCCCTAAATGAAAATGTGGGAGTTCAGAGAGACTGTAAGGCCTGATATGCTAAGTCTGAGATCAGAGGAAACCATCTCTAAAGACCATTAAAAGAATATCACTAAAACTGTGAGGTAAAGTCAAGAAAGAACAAATAACTGATTAAGTTGAGGCACACTTTTAGAAGTCACAGAAGTGAAACCTGACTTAAGTAGGTAAGATTATTCTAGAAGAGAGGAAAAAATTACTCTCCTTTATAGTTCCTTGAGTGATTTTCAAATACTAGTTTTGAGTGCCCTTAAATCACATATACAGAAAGAAAAGAGTTCTATCTATAGCTAAATGGCCAGCTTGGTTGATCACCAAATGATTTACGTCCCTTTCCACAGGGTAAATTTTGTTTTGTTTGTTTGTGTGTGTGTGTGTGTGTGTGTGTGTGTGTGTGTGTGTGTGTTTGAGACAGGGTTTCAATATGCAGTTCCGGGTGTGTGTGTGTGTGTGTCCTTTTGAGACAGGGTTTCAATACACAGTTCCGTGTGTGTGTGTGTGTGTGTGTGTGTGTGTGTCCGTCCGTCCGTCCGTCCTTTTGAGACAGGGTTTCAGTACACCGTTCAGGCTGGCCTTGAACTAAGTAGCCCAGGTTTCAATACGCAGTTCCGGGGGGTGGGATGGGGTGGTTGTGTGTGTGTTTGTGTGTTTGTGTGTGTGTGTGTGTGTGTGTCTGTCTGTCCTTTTGAGACAGGGTTTCAATACACAGTTCGGGCTGGCCTTGAACTAAGTAGCCCAGGCTGGCCTCAAACTCTCACTCAGTCCTCCTGCCTCAGCCTCCCGAGTGCTGGGATTACAGGTGTGCGCCACCACGCTCGGCCGCCACAGGGTAAAATGCACAAAGTAGTAACTGTACAAAGTGTCCCTGCATAGCCAGGGACAACCGTTCCCATTCGCATCTCAGCAAAGCCAATGTGACTAGGTTCTGGATGTTGTAATGTAGGCAGAAATTATATACGCCATCTTGAAGCCTACCAAGTAAAATCTCTTCGAGTCTATCTTTGTCCATCTGCCTCCTGGATGCCCATAACCAAGATGAGTTTGTAAGTGTTATGTTAAAGACAATAGAACTCCTAACACTGGGTCTATAAACGACTTGAGTGCCAAACCACTCCAGATTTCTATCACAGTAGCTGATATTACTTTAAGACAATTTTCACAGAGACAAAGAAGTAGCTATCAATGACAAAAGAAAACCAGGGTAAGCACAATGTAACAGATATTAAAAATTTAAGAGTATGTTAAAAAGGATGGTATAAACAGCAATGCCAAAGATGAAACAGACTGCATGTAAGTTCCGCAGTTAAAAAAAGATACTAGTAATCACCTAAAAAGCAAATTTTAGTAGCGACATTAACAAAGAAAGCTGGTTTAAGAATGAGAACTGAAGATAATCTATTGTCATTCCACTGCATGCTGGATGAACCTGTCATATAAAATTCATCTCCATAAAAGCAGTTCTGTGGCCAAATGAGTCTGGGGACACTGCATAAGCTGACAGCGTGTACCAGCATTTACATGCTCTGAAAATTCCTACGAAAAGTCATTTAGGGGCTGGGGATCTAGCTCAGCGGCACAGCACCTTGCCTGGCAAGCTCAAGGTCCTGAATGCAATTCCTAGTACAAAAAAAAAAAAAAGACATTTATCTTTGTTTAAAACAGCTTACCCTTATTTAGTTGACCAAAAAAAATCCTTTTTCATTCAATACATGCTGGTACTGACATCCCTTTCATTATGGGAAATACAAGGGAAATTTGGTTTTAATAAATAAAAAGGAAGTTTGAATTGTTGGGACAGAGGAGGAAACAAATGCTCGTAAAAATGAGAAAGCATTTTCACACTTAAACTTCTCTTCTAATAATACATCATTTAGCTACTTTTAATTTACAAAAGAATTGTACTGTGTGGACATCCCATCAAATAAAATGGTGATTCAAGTACTATAAACAGAGCAACAAGAGAGACAGTCTAAGAAAAAACAGGCAAATGAACAAATACAGTTCTTAATGACTTTTAAAAACTGCTTTACAAGCACTCTTACCTTCATCTTTGTACTTTATTGTAACTTCATCATTACTCAGAAGTTTTCCTCTGAAAACTCGCTGCATCATTAACACTAATTCATCATAAGTAATATCTTCATTATGAATGGGGATTCGCCGAATATCCTCCCCAAGTTGAGCTTTGATAATTAGCTTCCCACTTAGGTCCAACTGTCCATTCATGGTAGACTCCAGGATGTTTTATACAGATAACTCTAGAGAAAGACTGATAGAAATGAGTTTGATGATTACACAAAAGATATGTATCTTAAAAGTTGAAAATAGAGCTATTACAATGTAAAACATTCTGTCCTTCAAGTGATTCATTCTCCAACTGTTACCATATTCATGTTAAAATACTGTAGTCAGGAAACAAACAAGTGTGTGTATGTGTGTGTGTTATTTTATGTTTCCTATTGTTTTATCCACAAATTTAACTGACAATTACTATTTACATTCCTAACTTGACATGTAGACAAATACCTGACATTCTATCCAAAATCTACCTCCCTTAGAGTTTTTCCCATCTGTGACTGATAATTCCTTCCTTCAGGCTATTCATAAAAGAAATGTACTAACTGTATTAACATTTCATTAATAGAACAGCCACTCAATTACCATAAAAGGAGGGCATGTGGCAAGAAGAACCAAAAATTCTTGGTTCTTTACTCAACACCTTATAAAAGTGATGGCTATTACCTTTAAAGTATCTCTGGAATCCAACCACCTCATTACCTTCATTGCTACCAACCTGACCTAAACCACCACCATCTTAAGCCTAAATTAAGAGACTCCTTCATTGGTCTGCTCTTTTTTCCTTCTGCTCACTTCTAATCTAAACAAAATCTAATGTCAATGGGTTCAAAACTGCCCAGCAGATTTCCATTTCACAAAGTAAATCCTACAAGATCATGATCTACCCTTTAGCCCCTGAACAAATATTTAAACTCATTTTCTAATTCTTTCCTACTTTTTTCCCTTATTTATCCCTCCTACACCAATAATATAAAATAGTTCCCTGTCACTATCTTTTTAGCCTATTTTATTTTTCTTCAAAAAATGCTATAGTAAAAATGTATAAAGATTTTACTGTCTTTCCTACTAGAAGGCAGAAAGAAAACTGCTGTATTCTCACAGTCTAAAAGACTGCTTTATACACAATGGTTCGGAAGGAAGAATAACGACTGGTATCAAAACTCTATTAGCCTCTAACTTTAATGGTAACCCTGAAGAAAAAAGTATGTGTGAGCATGGAAACAGAGGTTCAAATTTCTCTTTAAATAAGAAAGATTTCACGAATACTTTCTCTAATTTTACTCTATTTCAGGAACTTGAAGAGAAAGGACAAATGAGTTATAACCTCCGGAGCTTTCCAAGACTGCCTACTATTCTGATATATATTTCATTCCCCCAACCAGAATGGGTGTGATTAGACTTCATTCTTTAAGAAATAAAACAGTATCGGGCTGGGGATTTAGCTCGACCTGGCAAGCTCGAGGTCATGAGTTCGATTTCCGGTACTGGAAAAAAAAAAGAAAAAAAAAAAAAGAAAACTATCAGAGAGGTAGCCACTACATATTAGTTTGTTTACGTAATTTTCCCATTCCTTGGGTTTTATTTTCATCTTATTTCAATTACGTTAATTAAAATTAACATATTAAGGTTAATTATGGTTATCTCATTATAACTTTGTAATCCTAAATTCAAAGTATTTCCCCAAGCCTCCGATAATTTGCATTATCGTTGTATAATCATGTTTACAGTTGGGATCAATAATGGGGTTAATGTCACTTACCAACACCAAGACATTACTGAGTACGTTAATCTACAAGCACTGAGCATTTCCTTAGTATCAATTCCTGCTGCCCCAAGCAAATCCCTTAAGGCTCTTTAAGTCCTCCCACGACCTTCTACTGGCCACATTTTGGGTTCAACATTCTGCTTTACCAAGAGCAGCTTTGTTTCTTCCTCTTAAACTTATTATTGAATTAACACCATGACTTTCTCTCCAATTATTCTCTCCTTTTTGGGCATGTGTAAAAGCACTCACCACGCCCCATCAACCCTCCGAATACTTGAAAAAACTTTCATGAATCCTATCTCATGAATATTCTATACAAATGTCTAATAAATACCCTGGTCCTCTCACCTAACAATTCCTTAAATGAATATTCTTGACTTCTCCGTCTTCTGGCCAGATTGCACTTTACTAAGAATTCTTTAATGAAATGGGGCATTAAAGCTAAATGTAACACTCCAAGGTCAGTGAAGAACAAAGTGGATCGTGCTCCATCATCTGAACGCCAAAGTTAGCTCCTATGTGTCAATTCACAATGCACTTCTGAAAACCGTGATGAACTGAAACCTGCGTAACAGCAGGTTTTCACCGGTGGCCAAACCTGTCCTGCGCATTTAGGAATCACCCGCTGAACACCCGTCACGCGCCAACCTCTGGAGCATAACTAGTTCCACAAGATGCTCAGCACTCCACTTTGTTTGCCCTGACGCCCTGACAGTAACAGAAATCTTTCAGCGTATGCGCCGTTCTCCCACCCACAGGATAAACCAGTAACAGCGCAGACAAGGGCCCGCGCTTAGCGTCAGTGACGTGGCGTGATCTCTCCCCAGCAGCACCCAGAACAATGCCTCACAGGATAACGCCTCACGTCCTGTAACCTGCACACACGTTGGACGAAGAATAATACGGTTCCGATGCAGGGACTTGCAAAAAAGTTCCCGCACCACACTTCCACCGTGAGCCTGCTCTGACGTAGCTGGACGTGACTCCCCGCATCGGACTTGCTCTTTTTTTTTGTTTTGTTTTCTCCGGTACCGGGAACCGAACTCACGACCTTGCGCTTACCAGGCAGGCGCTTTGCCGCTGAGCTAAAGCCCCAGACTTGCTCTTAAGAGGAAACTGCAAACCAAATACACGAAGTAGTTTGTTCCGCGGACAGGAGAGCGCGCCACCGCCACGGGCCCGCAGCCCCAGCACGCACCGCTTCGGCCGCCACGCCGCCTTGCCCGCTCACCGCACAGCCCGGGGAGGCAGCAGCGCTTCCGGCCCGACGCCG
>NW_004955427.1:2273618-2328775 GCF_000276665.1 Chinchilla lanigera | reverse complement strand
CGGGCCGGGCCAGTCGCACAGACCCGGGCCGGCCCGTACGTGGCAGGTGGGGAAGGAGAGGGGCGGGAGCGAGCACAGGAAGCGAGAATCTGTCCTTCGGCCCCGCCTCCGCGAGGCCGGCCCAGCAGAGGACGCATGCGCAGCTGCGCGGGGCGGGGCTTGGCGAGGACCCGGACGCGTAGGCCTGGGAGTCCGGGCCTTCTCACTGGACCGTCGAGTGTAGGAAGTGCTAGCTGGCCGGCATACGCAGGCGCGGGCGCGACCGGGAACTTCCGGTTTCGCAGAAAGCGACTCGTTCCGGTCTGTCGCCGGTGGGCGGGGCTTAATGTGCAGCGCTGACGCTTGAGAATGCGCTGAGAGCGGACCCCTATCCAAGTTGCAGGGAGTTTTGTTACGTTGTCATCATTTTAGTTCTCCAAGTAACGTCTCCAAAAAGCCTCTTTTTCCGCCTCTCTTCTACAAACCCATTCATTATTGGACGCCTTTGGTAAGCACAGTGCTGAGGTAGGACTGGAGATAAATCCTTTCGCGAGGGAGGAGTTTCCAATAAAACAGGAAGCAACAGACAGCAGCCTTGGTGTGACGGGACAATCTCTGTGTGTGTAAAGGGCAAAGGTTGGGAAATTATCCAGTCTTTTGCAGGGAGCAGCATTGGAGCATGCCCTTTGTACCCTTCCTTTTTTTATTCCAAAGCATTTGTTTTAAATGTGCTTATTTAAGATGTGTTCTGGTTCGCAATGAACCCTAAATATGGGGGGGGGGGGAGGTGGTGAAAGCTACTGGGAGTATTTTTAAAGTTGCAAGGAACGTTTCCTGTTAAGACAGTGACTAAGCAAATAGGTAACTTTTAAAATCGATCTGTTCCTAGTTGTTCAGTGGATACTCACAATGGACCAGGGGCACATTAGGTATTCTGGGTTAGAAGTTAGATTCCTTTCAACTGTGAATACTGTGTTCTTTTTGTAGCTGTTAGTGTGAAAATTCTATTTAAGAGAAAAATACATGAGTTTAGGGTGTATTTTGATACATGAGTTTAGAGGTAATTTTGCCTCTAAATTTTTTTCTCCACCATTGCGTATGCCGCCCTTTGAGTAACTGCTTGCAGGGACAGGAAAGCGTTGGACTGCAAAAGAAACAAAGTTCCTGAATTTCTCAGGAGGATAAGGATAGTCTTCTTTGCTAGTTATTTAAAAATGAATAATACAGATGAAGGGAGGTGCACTGCTGAATGATAGTATTCTGCTGTTTTGTAGCTAGTTTGGGATTGAGTAAATTACAGACCTACAGGCAGAGGTAAAATATTCCCTAAAGGAAGTGAATTGTATCACTGTTGATCTTCTAAAAATTCAGTCAAACTTTGGGGCAAAAAATAAGATGAACCATACCCTGGAATTTTCCATTCCCTAGGAAAGAGGCACTCAAAAGTCCTACATCCAAGGAGAAATAAGCTGACCCCTGTTACGTGGTGGCCAGCTGCTAGGTAGAAAGAGAGGCACCCATTGCACGGTTTGTATAGGGACTGGGACCTGTGGGCTCAAAGGGCAGCCTGAGGTTATGTTGTAATTCCCTTGTGCTTCATCCCCAAGATCAATAACGTCCTGTTTAATGTTAAGAAATCTCTTTTCAGCTCCCATTGTAGAAATTGAGAAATGGTGGTAGTGATTACTGAGATCGAAAAAGGAAAAAGAAAATGAAAGTAGTATCTGGGAGCCAAATGAGAGGCTTAAAGTGACTTGGAGACAAGAAAGACATCTATGCCACATTAAGTGTTAACCCTAGAATTCCCCAGAAATACACATTTTTAAACAATTTATGAAAGCTTTTCTGTCTTCCAGGTGGATAAAATATCACATGAGAGCATGCACAAGGAAGCATGCAAAATTGAATTGGCCGTATTTACCCCCATTAGGTTGTAAATATCTTAATAATCAAAACTATATTCTACCAAATTTCCTTCTTTCTTTTTTTTTTTGGTACTGGGAATCAAACCCAGAACCTTACACTTGTCTACCAGTTTTCATGTCTTAGTTTAATCCTAATTTATCGATGAAAGTTTAAGTGAATTTTCCTGCTCATGATTCTAACACATGGAAAACCTTAAGATCATAAACTAATAAGCAATCATCTATAAAGCACAAACAGAAAATGCTGCAACTAGAGACTATCCAAGCTGGCCCCCATCATGCACTGTAAGAGACACCTTCATGTCTGAACACATTTATGTCTAAATGCTCATTAGGAAATGAAAAGGCTAACTGGGGGAGGGGGACCCAAAGGGCAGCTGTACAGCCCCTCAGGACCCTAGCCTTATTCCCAGTTCCCTAAGAACCGTTAAAACCAGTGTATACCTCCATTCCCCAAAGATAAATGGACCTCAGGACAAGGGTGAATTAGAAAATGAGTCTGTGGTATTTAGGAAATAATCTAGTCCTCAAGGGTCACAGTGCAAGGCTATAAAAACTATGATTCATTTCGCAAAGAAAGAAATGCTGCATTGGAAATGGTCACTCAGATTTTTACTGGACTAAGACTAGGATCAACCACCTGACAGGTCGATAAAGCTTCCCCCTTTGTGCCTACAATAACTCTGTCAATCCCAATCCATTTTCTTTGTTAGAACCTAGACAGAGGAGAAGGACACACCATGGGGAGAACTGGCAGTTAGGCTTTACCTGTATGCCACCATGGGAGAGATTAACAAATTTACACCTTTACAGGCTGGACTGAGGCCTTCCAGAAAGTAATAATTAACTGTTGGATAAACTTGAGTAAGAAGTGCCCAACTGTTTGGGTTAGTGTAATTCTCTGTGTAGTTGAAAGGATTTGCTGAAGATAGAAGACCCACCCTGGGTGTGAGTGGCACCAACCAATGGGCTTCTGGCCTGAGTGGAATAAAAAACGGCACAAAGAAGAAAGACTCACTTGTTTCTTCACAGGACTCCAGTCTTCACCTTCACCTTGGTCATCCACAGATTTCATCCTTCCAGAGCACTCACAGCCCTACAGCACAGACCCTGTGACCTTCCGCTAGGGACTTCCACAGAACTCTGGTGAGCTCCAGGTCTTCCACCTTGGACTGTGTAGCAGGGTTTTCACGTAGCGGGATGAGACACCGAGTCTCTTTCCAGGAACATTATCCGTGCCAGCACTGACTCAGAGGATTCACATCCAGAGACTGAGCCCTGAGCATGGTGGTTTAACCTCTTCTACAATTCTTGTATCTTCCTTATATGGTAGCACACTAACAAACTACAGCCTGATTGGGTACAATCTAGGTTATAGGCCCAACCCAGAATTACACATGTTCATGGAAACTGTGCCATACTGTCTCCCTTCGGTCTGAGAAGCCCCCACTGCATTCCTTTGGGAAGGGTCCTGCCGCATTCCGCCCTTTGATGGTCAGAACTGTTTTGGGTCAAAGTACATCATCGTGCTTTAAAGGTTTATATTTCCATAGCATCGTCACATGCATGGTCTCTTTTGCCTTTTTGACTAAAGCCTCAGTGAGACTGTGTAACCAGGGGAGGAAGGCAGGATAGGATTAGACAAGTTCCAAAAATTAAGAGCACACCTCTTAACTTTTGAACCTCCTAAAGATTGAAAATCGTCTTCTAAACAACTCCCAGGGGTTCTAGCCTCCCCGGGTCTGGCCTGGGACATGACCAATCTGAAAGGTGTTCCCTCTTTCACAAAACTGCTCCCATCAGTAACGTACTCAGTGATAGGGTCCATAATGGTCTCTCAAGTTCAGTTGGGTGGAGAAGACCTCATCCATGACCTCAATGCAGTCTTGATCTGGCTGGCCTGCCTCACAGGCAGTAGGGTTGCCCGCACTACTTCTAGATAAATGCGTGAGTTCTCACATAACGTCCCCTGATACCTGACCATTTGGGTGTTAGCCAGTTTGTCCTTTGTGCTCCATTAATGTCAGTACTGAGTGTGGCACTCGGACTGTCAATGCTTGCCACATAGTCAGTTTGTCAGTTTCTGCCAGCAAGAGGGCTATAGCAGCAAGGGCTCACTAACAGGCTGGCCAGCCCTGAGCTGGAATTGCTTGGGGAGGCATGCTCCCGGCCGGTGCCTTGACCCCGGCACCTGGGTTAAAACACCCACTGCTACGCCGGTACACTTGCGGATGTACAAGAAGGTTTAGTCCTGTCTGGAAATCCCGGGGCTGGTGTGTTGATGAGGGCTTGATCTCTTCAAAGGCTTTTTGCTGTACTTGCTCCCACAACAAAGGTTCTTCTCCCCACTTTGTGGTTTCATAAAGGGGTTTTGCCAGGACCAGGAAGTTAGGTATCCAGATTCTACAGAAGCCCGTGGCCCTGAGGAATTCCTGCACCTGGCACTGGGTCATGGGCACTGGAATTGAGCAAACTGCCTGCTTTCGCCCAGACCCGAGTTGTCACTGTCCCTGTAACAAATGGAAACAAATTGACTCTCTCCTGGAAAATTCGGGCCTTTTTCCTGGAGTCCTGTGGCCAACCTCCCACATTTATTTGGACCATAGGCTCTTGGGAGCCTAACAAAACAGAGCTCAGTGTGTCCTAGTTCTCACATTCTCCCACGCAGTCAGTCCTACAGAATCATCCTCGGGGGCCCCACGTGGCCTCTGAGCTGCTTGCTGTCAGCCCTGGGCTGCTTGATCTCTGCCCTCTTGTTCAGGGAGAGGGGGAGCTTTTTCTAGCTGGTAGGGCCATTCATTCTTCTAGTGTCGCTACCTGCAATGGTGGGCACGTTGCTTCCAATGTAGCTTCATCTCCAGGCAGGGCGGCCTCTTCTTTTGGCCTCCTTACTGGCTTCGCCCCTTGCCCTTGGATGTGTTCTCGTGGGGACGTCCCCATCCTTCTGCCGGGGTGGCCGCCAGCACGTCTGCCATTTTCTTCATCTTGCGGCTCTGCTCCTGTGGGGCCTCCTGATTTCAATTTACAAACACTTTCACGGCAATCTCCAGCAGTTGGTTGGCATTCATTCCAGCAAAACCCTCCGGCTTCTACAGCTTGCTCCAGATATCTCCCTGAGCTTTGCTTACAAATGCCGCGTTTGTCATCTCTTGGTTCTCAGCTACTTCTGGGCCTAAGGGGGTATACAGATGGAACACCTCACACAGCCTGTCCTACAACTGGCCTGGGCTTTCGTCTGACCCCTGGAGTACCTCTGAGGTCTTGCTCAGGTTCATGGCCCTTTTTCCTCTGCCCTTAAAACCATTTAGGAGGGCCTCCTGGTACCATAAAGTCAGGGCAAGCCCCTCTTCTGCATTTGGGTCCCACTAGGGGTCTCCTGGGAAGTGGTCATGGGCATAAACCAGAGGTCCAATGTTCCAGCTGGGGCATTTTCTTCCAACCATCATAGGGCAGAGTAAGTGACCTGCTGATGCTCCTCAGTATTGGATAGAAGGAGCTGCCGTGAATCCTCTGTGTGGGCTAGTGAGTCTGGGTAACGAGCCACATCAAGTCAATCACTGACGGGTTTCCGTGTACAAAAGGGGTGGGAGTCTTCAGTGAAGGTCAGTGGCAGTGAAGGGTTGGTACACTGACACTCACTCGCCTCCCTGGACCTTCCCCTTTCTTTCTCTCTTTTTCTGTACTGAGGACTGAGCTCAGGGAGCTCAATCATACTGAACTATATCTTTGTCCAGCCCATTTTTTATTTCAAGACAGTATTTCACTTAGTTGTCTGGGCTGGCCTTGAACTTGTGATCCTCTTGCCTCAGCCTCTCAGAGTGTTGGGATTACAGGCATGCACTGCTGCACTGACATCTTTTCTATATAAAGCTTAGAAAGGATCTGAAATTTTAGAAAAGTAAATGACACTTTAGGTTCACCTGGCCACCTGTTTGGTGTCCAGGTGTTACAATTTATTTCTAGATCTACTCTCCAAAGCCTCATGCAATCAAAAGTGGGGCTTTGGGAAGGTGATTGGATTGTAGGGGCCATGATACTCATTGATGGATTAGTCCACTGATAAGTTTATAGTTAAATGTGATGTAGGGAGATAAAACTTCATCAAAGGAGGTGGGGCGAGAGCGGAGATACAGCTCAGTGGCACGAGCACCTGCCTGGCAAGTGCAGGGTCCTGAGTTCAATTTCTGATACCAAAAAAAATCCATGAAAAAACAAAGGAGCTGGGGCTCTGGGGGTGTGGCCTGGAAGGTAGAGCTCCCTCCCCCTTCCTTTCAGCTTCCTGCCTGCCATTATTGAAGTAGGAGATTAGGGGTGGGACAGAACCTGTCAAAGGAGGAGGAGTAATCTTTCAGTCATGCAGACCCAGGGCGCAGGCGCAGAACCTAGGGTCCAGGAGGACTGTGCAGTTTCTGCACACTGTACTTGGAACCAATCAGAAAATGGCTATTTTCAATTCTTCCTTTATATCTGGTATAGAACTAAGTAGTCTTCAGTGAGACCGTTTAGATCTGATGCCAGGCCAGCTAGTGTTTTGATAGGACAGCTGTCCCAGTGCATTATTTACATGAGGGAGAAGCCAATTACCATGAAGAATCCTTTAAAAAAACCCTTCGTTTATCCTCATAGCCATTGAGTCTGTCCCCTCTCTCTCTCTCTCTCTCTCTGTCTGTCTATCTCCCCCATACTTCTTTCCATCTTCAATAAATGTACATTGCCCCAACCTTTTCTATGTGTTTTGTCCAATTCTTTGTTTGGGACCCCAAGAACCTGGAAAGAATTTCCCCAGGACCCATTATTCTGATAATATGAGCCAGCCAAAAGATAAGACCTCCTTTTGGGAAAAGTTTATTCTTCTTACTTTCCCCCTGTCTTCTATTTCCCATTTTGGTTACTGATTGCAGGCCTGAGTCAAGGAGTTAGAGAGTTTAGAGTCCCGGTGAGATCCACTGCTATCCCATCACACCATAGGCCATTTTAGGCTCTACCAGGTCCAAAAACTTCCGCATCCCATGCTGGTTCCATGTACATGTACCGTGTTTAATGTGTCTCTTTTGCTCCCACCCTTTTGTCCTTCCCAATATTTTATTCGGCTTCCTCACCCTTTTTTGCGGGGGCAGTAGCTGTCAGTGCTGGGTCTCCTGCTGGGGCAGCTCATAGCCCATCTTCCCCTTCTTGTGCTCGTGATGAGCCAAGTCTCATGAGCTTTTCCCCTAGATGGATTTTTATCTCTGGGTATTGTTAGGGAGCCACTTGCTTTAGGACCCCATTTTCTAAGCCTCAGGAACCATCTCAGTTCACCTTTCTGCCATATTTCCCACTTGTCATGAACAATAAGAGCTGTCTAATCACTACGGTCTCCACTTTCGGAGAACATACGAACCTTTTGGGGGGTTTATGGACTTCCTACCCTCCTTTCTTCTAAATCTGGGTAGATTCCCTCCTTGTTCCTCTTAATAAATTTGGGCAACTTAAATACACAAGCTGGGGGTCTCAGTAGAACCAAGGGAACAGAAAGTGAGGGCCAACCCAAGCAGCTATGAGAGTGAGGAAACAGAGATGCAGTATTTTAGTCAGTGAATAGCAGGTCCTATCTTTGTACTTGGAACTTTTGAACTTGAGCTTTTCTCAGATGTTGAGGAATAGGCGTCTAGCTGTACTACCTGAGCAAATGATTACCAAAGTCTTTTGTTGTTGGCATGAAGAGGAGGAGCAGTGTTTCTCAGGCAGTTAGGTGGCACCAGTAGGGGCCTCTTCGTTCTTGCCCTTACGGAGTCACAGTGGCACGGGTGCCACTGACTTACCGGAGACATCTGCTGGCTCAGTCTGAGTCTAATGGGAGACACCAGAGTGCAGCCAGTCTCCGTCCTTCGCAAGGGTGGCCTCAGGAGGACGGCAGGTCTAACTCTTCGCTCCTAGACCCACGAAGCACGACAGGTAAGGGCTCCTCCATCCCAGCGAGCGCACCGTTAGGCCTGAATGTAAACAAGGAAGTGGTGTAAAATGGTAGAAAATGTCAGTCTAAATTGAAGTACTATTCTTCAGGTAGATATTTTCTGCAAAATACAAAAAGTGGCCTGAAATCCCTGATGTTCAGGCTTTTACGCCTTCTTATCAAAAACCATCCCTCTGCAAAGGCCCAAGAGATGCGGTACTTAAAGAAACACCCGAAGAGCAGAGGAGGTGGAGATCGCTGGTGATCTCACCTTCAGACTACCACCTGTGTCTCAGAGGCTGTGGGTCTCTTCTGCTCGGTTAATGAAAGAAACCACACCGGAGGACTCCCTGACTCTTCCTTAGAATCCTTACGCCAGTAGGTCAGACCCACCCCCTCCAGGTTACTGGGAACTCCATCAGTGGCTAGCTTCCCAGGGAGACGCACTGCTCCACAGCCCCCTCCTAAGGCTCCTCGGACAGCTCTGAGCCCACAGGACGTACTCAGAATGGAATTTCTTACTTTTCCAATTCACAGCTCACCCTGCCTGCCCCTAAGAAGGGTCCCAAAAGTAGAGGGTACTGCTTGAATTCAGGTTCCTTTTTTTTTAGTGGCAGGTATCCAACAATGCAAAGAACGGTTAGGCTGATTCTCAGAAGATCCTAGTAGGTTTGCAGATGGATTTCAAACTTTAACCTTTGCTTTTGACCTGTCATGGTGAGATGTTCAATTTGTCCTGGCTTACCCTAGTTGAAAAGTACAGAATCCTGAAGAAGCTAGGAGATAACACAGATGAACAGTGTGCTGCAGCAGGAGAAGGGAATCATCCCAGAGAGGTAACTGTCCCTCTGACAGAACCAAACTGGGGCTATAATACTGGGCTAAAAATGAAATCTCAAATGATGACTTCTTATGGGAATAAACAGACGCATTAAGAAACCTGCTAATTATGAAAAGGTGAGAGAGGTTACACAGGGCAAAGAGGAAAATACAGCTGTCTTTCCTTGACAATTAGGAGACACTTTCTATAGATATACTTAAAACTTAAATCCAGTTTTCAAGGAGGGGCAGACACTAATGGGGCAGCATGTCATTAGTCAGCCAAGATATTAGATGTGAGTTACAAAAATTTCAGATGGGCCCCAAGGCCCAATGCTGGATACAACCTTTTCTGCATTCAAAAATCAGCATCTGAAGGAAGATGAAAAAGGAAAGACTGACAAAAAAGAGGCAGGCCAAAATTACGGCTGTCACACTGACAGTGCTTTAAGCGCATTCAAGCCGTTCAATGCACAACACAGGGAAAATCAAGGAAAGAACTACCTTTTTTTGTGCGAGGAAATGACGCTGGGCACATAGTTCTGTTCTAGGCCGCTGTGCAGGCCCTGCTGCATGTGCCAGGTGGCTGGTGTGACTGTCAGTACTGGGAGAGGCTGGAGCTGGAGGTTGGTCATGTGTGTGAGGGCAGGCCAGAGCCAGAGAGCCCAAAGCAGTCAAGCTACCTCAGTCCTGAGAAACGCATCCTGCCTGGGCAATTCAGTTCATCAGTTCTAGGCAGCCTTATGTCTCCTGATACTAACTTTGCGAAGATGTAAATAAACGCCCCTACTGCTGTTGTGCAGGTCCTCTTGCCCATCAGGTAAAGAGGCCTCCCCCTGACCCTGCTTTTGTCTCTTGTCTCTTCCTCATTCCTGCTGCTGTTCCTTCCCAGGAACCAGGGAGAGACCAAGTCCCTACATTTGGCGCCTGAACAGGACACCCGGTGAGAGAATAAGTGGGCAGTGGGGACGCTTCCGAGTGCATGCAACGGGGGAGGGAAGCGCATGGGTGAGAGCCGGTATTCAACACAGGTGTGCAGGTGATGTTGGCACATCAGGTGTAAAGAGAGGCAGTGGAGGCTCATTAGGGCCAGAAATGGGTTCACTAGGGCCAGAGAGATAAATGAGCTTAGAGAGAGAATTAGGCTTAAGAGCACCCCAAAAGGAGAAAGGTGTATTGAAATACTAGTAGTTAAAAAAGGGACAGAGTTTCAAGAACCACAGATGTTTATAGATGTATATAAAAATGTTTATTGTTTTCTTGGTTCCTGTATTTTCCTTGTTTTTTAAGACCACCACAAAGGACTTAGTATGCAGTACTATTTTAAAATCAACTCTTGAATGGGAAAAGGAGGACAAAACAAAGGCACCAATAGAGCTTAAACCCTCTAGCTTTGTTCAATTAGATGAAAAAAGAAAAAAAAATTCTTTTAAAATGCACATGGCACCAGTGGGCTAAGGGTGCAGGCCAGGTACAGGGAGGGCCCCATGCTCTAGTCCTGGCAGACCGAGCTGGAATTTCCCAGCTGCCTGTGCCAGCATATAGTCAGTTTCTGTCTGGGGTGACAGGTCCCAAGAACGAGGTGCCGCGCATGACAAGAAAAGCAAGAGAAACAAAGTTATGGGATCAGGGGCTGCAACCTCGAGGACTGAAGCCTGGATTACAATCTTCTTTAGCCTTTTATTGGGATACAGACAAAAAGCAGCAACAGTGGAAGTGGGAGGAATCATCAAGATTAGTGAGGACAATAGAGCTTAATTATCACAGGAACTATAGCAGCAAAACATCTACTGTTGTCCCAGCAGCTTTCCACGGGGACACACGTCCTGCTATCATTTCCTTTTACACTAATGCTTTGCTAGACTTCCTCCAGAATCAATCAGTCATATGGCCTGGTCGGGCTCAAAGTCCCAAAGAGGTAATACACTGAAAGGTAAACTACAGAATGTCCTTCTCCACAGCCTGCACATCCCTGTCCCTGATCCAGCTGTGGCGCTGGCACGTGCCACCAACTATAGGCCTGTGTGCCTGGAACTGCAGCGCAAGACATGACCGTGGTGTACCCTGGGTCTCCCTGCCACCACTGCCACCGCCACCACCAGCACTGCCGTGCACACTTTTGGCACCCAAGGTTGCACAACCAGCATCTGTGCTTGGAATTAAGGAAAAAAACGGGACATCCAGCGGCCCGAGTGGGAGCCCAGGATGGGAGCGACAGCAGGCATGCCAAGGGAAACTCGAGTGTGTCTGCGGCCCGGCCCACCTGCCAGCATCGCTTGGGGAGGGGTAATGCAGGCGAGGGAGCGCATTCCTGGTACTAAGACGGGCTTCTGGTAGAAGCTCGCCCAGCCCCGAGGAACAGAGTGAGAGCGGCAGCCATGGCAGAGCCCCAATACAAAGAGGTCTCCAGCTGTTGATTCTTCGAAGTGTTTCATATGCAGCTTGGTTTTTGTTCATGAAATCTCTGCCTACCCCTATGAAAAGTTTCTGCACATCTAAAGAAATCACCAGCAGAGTAAAAAGAAAACCCACAAACTTGGAAAAAATTTTAGCTGACTGTCCCTCAGACAAAGGGCTTCTATCTAGAACATATAAAGAATTAAAAAATTTCAGCCCCTCCAAATTCAAAGACCCAATCCAAAAATGGGCAGTGGAGATGAATACACACTTCTCAGACAAGGAGATACAAATGGCAAATAAATATATGAGAAAATGTTCAACATCGTTAGTCATTTGAGAAATGCAAATTACAACATTGAGATTCCACCTTACCCCAGTAAGAATGGCTAGCATTAAGAAATCAACCAATAACAAATGCTGGCGCAGCTGTGGAGAAATAGGAACACTTCTCCACTGTTGGTGGGAATGCAGACTGATGACACCACTATGAAAATCAGTTTGGAGATTCCTCAGAAAACTAGGTCTAGAGGTCCCGTTCATCCCAGCTATCCCCCTGCTGGGTATTTTCCCAGAAGATCTAAAAACATCATATCACAGAGATATATGTGCGCCTATGTTCATAGCAGCACAATTTGTAATTGTTAAGTTGTGGAAGCAACCCAAATGTCCATCCACTGAGGGTTGGATAAGAAAATTGTGGTACTTTTATATAATGGAATATTACTCAGCTATAAAGAAAGATAAACTCGAGACTTTTATAGGTAAATGGTCACTACTAGAGACCATACTCATAAGTGAAATAAATCAGACCTGCATGTGCAAGCACTGCATTGTCTCACTAGTGTAAAACCTGAAAGAGTTAATATAAACTCGGAGGTAAGATAGACACTGTCAAATGATAGGAAAACACTCAAGGGTAAAGGGTAACTGGGATGTGGGAAAAGAGAAGGGAAAGAAGGAGAAGTTTTGTAGGTTTGTATATACAGGATAGTTAACATAGTTGTCCTACTGTCTTCTCTTTCTTTGCCAAAAGTAACTGTTAATGAGTCCTTTATTGTTCAATATTGCATGTCTTTATTTGTTTTCATGAGAAACCACTTTGAAGATATCAGTATGGAATACAACAAGCATTGTTAATTTCCTACCACTTTGTTTGTAACTCTGTATTGTCTGCACTGTTCTTTTGCTATTTTGTAAAAGTTGTCTGTCTGTTAATGTTTTCCTCCTTTTATTTAAAAAAAAAAAAAAAAAAAGAGGTCTCCAGGTTTTGGCTGGTGTCACTGATTGGTATTATACTGGGAAGATCAATTACTTAAAACATTGCTTAAATCACCCGACTCTTCTATCATCCAATTGGTCATATTTTCTTTGACAAAAATTTTAAAATTGTACATAAAGAAAAATATATATTGGGTTAAAAATAGGAATTAATTATTTAAGAAAAAACATTTTAAAGTTCTTTTAGACACAAGTGTGGATGGCCTCTGGGTGTGGCAGCTAGGAATCTGAATCCACAATAACAAAGGTGCTGGATTGCTGATCTGGAGGGTTGCAAAGGGCCATTCAGCAGGGAATAGGGCCTTCCAGGGAATAGAGCAGATTTTAAAAGAAAAGCCTTTACATTTTCCCCTTAGGGTGATTAATTTAAAAAACTGTTTCCATGCTAAAGATAAAAACATTTTGCCTTTAGTTAAAAAAATCATATTTCCTAGGATTTACAATGATGGGGATGTTTAAAAAAGATTACTTAAAGTTCTCTTGATTCCTAATAAGGCTAATAACCTGTTTTAGAGTCCTAAATTAAATTGGTATAAAAAAGCTTTGATAATTTACAAACAGAAAAGTTTGGAACACAATCCAAAAGCCATGGGGTTAAAACAGTTGCTTCATTTTGACGTCCCATTTAAATAATGACAGGCCTAATGGTAACCTCCGAAGGGGTACAAGCTATGACAACTTTTTCATATTTGGGTTACCTTATCCTACAAAGACAAACTACACAAAACTGTTCAGATCAATCTAGAACGATTTTCATTTGGCAATATTAATTGGCTCTGCCCTGCCTTTGGGCTACATTCTCTCATGTTATTAATTGTCATTATCCTTCAGACAAGTTAATTCAATTTGCTTCTGTTTTCACAGATGGGTCATTTTAGGTTAAGGAAGGCTATATGATGGCTTCCTCTTCCAAAAATAGGATACAGGTTTCTCACTGTATGACCAAAATTCAGTTGCAGAAAACAAAAAGGGGAATCTTCCCCTACAAAATTCACACCTCATAATAGACTTCACTTCTCAATATATACTATTAAATTTTTAAAATTTTACAAAAGACAACTACAGCAGCAGAAAGATAATTCAGTCAAGTAAAGCAAAAAAAAAAAGCTAACTTGGGGTCAAGGATATGTTTGTGTTTTGCTAAAACATGCTCTCTGGCTGTATCATGAAGCCAGATCTGGAAAAGAAGTTGATAATGATGAAGCTAAATTCAACCTGGGGCCTATTGAAGTAACTGACAAGATGGTAATCTAAGGTCTAGATAGGTGATAGAGTATATGGAGATAACTGAGCTGAAAGTTACCAGCATTCTTAAGACAAAATACAAAAAATGTATATTAATTATAGATAAAAGATGCTTTTCCTTCCAAATTTTTCTGATAAAAGATCTCTGTTAATTAACAAAAAAGATCTGACTAATCTATTTATAATCATACATTTCTAAAATTGTAATAGAGTTACTACAATTCAGCTTGGTCAAAAATATATTGAGTGTACTCTGATTTTGTAAAGATGTTTGTTCTCTGTACTTGTCATTTGTCTATTTGTGTGTCATTTTGTGGACAGCCGTTCCTCTTATTTGAGCTCAACAATTATTCTTTTATCACTTGTTCATAATACAATTTGGGTTATAGACTTAAAAACATGCTTTTACCTGAGTTACCAGCTGGTTTAATTGATACCAAAATTGGTTTAGTCATAGGTCATCAAAAATTAGCTAATTAAACAAAAATTTCTTAATGTGGGGAGAGATTATTGGACAGGATTCCAATTAAAGAATAAAGGGGTGGCCAACCTTTGTTCATTAATAAGGAACCCCCAGGAATCTCCATAGTCTTTTGGGAGATACCCCAATAATTTGGTCATTGTTCAAAAGACAAAGTTTTTCAGAAAAACTTGCAATAAGGTTTTCTCATAAAAGATGCTCTTGATACAAAATTAAATTAAGAAACAAAAGTTTTCACATGTGTATGACAATTCATAATTGTTAATCTCATGGTGTATTGAATGTAATCATAATTCCAGATGTATAGGTCTTGCAAAATGTAAAACAAAGATTACTTATTGTGATAAGACTTTCCTTCAGATTTAGACCTCTGCCTTTAACAAAAAATATATGTGATATATATCCCATTAAGGGACAACAAATTAGGTAAAAGCGTTTTATGTATTAGATAGAGATGGTTGATTAAAAGGGTTATGTCATATCAAAATGAAAAATTTGGTATGTTATAAAATGTCATCATGATTGTAATGCTGCAATGTTATGTATGGTTTTAATTTCTAAATTTTTGTGTAAAACTATGTAGCTGCTGTCTGTTAACACTGTATAGGGATTTCAATATTAGGATATTCATGGTTTTTAGAAAATAACAGTTCTATTTTGTTTTCTAAGATACTTGATATTCAGATAAGATATTAATATTAAGCTTACTGCCTCCATTACAATGTAATGTCATTAATCTTCTCTTCTGGATGTTTAACAATTGAGGTTTAGAGACCAAAAATTAGACAGACAGATTGGGCTAAGAGGACAGCCAATATTTTGGCCTTATTCCTGTGAGATCAATGAGGACCCAGGATATAAGACAACCTCTGCTGTGATATCCTATATCAGTTGAGTCCCTGAAATTCTGATCAAGGAGATTATGGGACCACAGAGGAAAGTGATTCTATGATGTATCGTGTGTCTAAGGAGAGTCACCAGGAGAGAAAAAAATCTCTCAAGCTTTCACAGAAAGCAGCTTGGTGAAGCAATGGCCATGACTCATCCAGATGGCTGACACTGGCAGAAGAACTAAGAGGTGCTGTACTTGGTTCCAACGTGAGAGCTGAGGAGACTTAACTGACCTTGACAGATAGAAAGAAATTAAAATTGGTTAATGCAGATCTTGCCTTAACTTGGTCTTAAACATCCAGCAGAGAAGTATAACCACAAAATGTGGAAAGAAATGCCATAGTAATATGCCAGCTGTAAAAGATTCAAGTCACCAGCAACTTGTAACAGTTGCCAGCTAGACTGGTAACTGACCACTGTTATGGGTTTTTGGACTGTATTCTCCAAGCACAGCTTTTCTAGCTTCAACTAAACACCCATCATTTACAAAACAGAGGAGAGAGAGATGTTGGGAGTGGCCAGAGCTGGAAATTGGTCATATGTGTGAAGGCAGGACAGAGCCAGAGTGTCTAAAGCAATCAAGCTACCTCAGTCTTGAGAAATGCATCCTGCCTGGACAATTCAGTTTATTAATTGCTAGGCAACCTTGTGTCTCCTGATACTAACTTTGAAAAGGTATAAATAAACGCCCCTACTGCTGCAGTCCAGTCCTCTTGCCCATCAGGTAAAGAGGCCTCCACCTGTCCCAGCTCCTTGTCTCTTGCCTATCTTTTCCTCATTCCCACTGCTGTACCTCCCTGGGGACTACTGAGAGACCAAGGGTTTCCTACAATTCAAGGCACTAGAGCATTGAGTGTTCCCATTCCCAAAGAGGGGCTAGGTGAACCAAAGCCATCTCCTCCCATTCTGGTGGAGAAGACTGAAAGGGTCCAGGGCAAACTGCAGTGGATCTGTCCACAGACATCTCCATCTCTTGCAAGGATCTTTGGGTGACCCTGGATGTACGGGTGAGTAAATTCAATTCCTTACACACACAAAATTGGCTTATTCTGTTTTAAATTCCTTCCCTGGAAAACTCACTTCTAAGAAGATCTCTAGACATAACTGAGATTGGGGGGAGTTCTACTCATAGCTTCTATATTCATTGTTGAGCATTATATCTGACTGTCCTCCCAAAGCTTCATGCACTCATAGGTGTCAGGTGGCTGGTCATGGGTGTGTAATACTGGATTAAGGGTACAATAACTGTACTAGTCCACTGACCTATTTGGCATAGTTTTGGGTGTGGATAATCTGGATAATCCCTATCCTGGGTACAGGTGGTACCAGCCAATAGGTGTGTAGCCTGGATAGAATATGAAGCAGAAGAAGGAAGGCAGGCTCACTGCTGGTTGCTGCTTTCTGCTTGCCCAGCTATGAACTGTTTCTCCACTGCCATATCCCACTGACATCCACCGTGCCTTGGACCCAGCTGACTATGGACTGAAACCTCTACAAACTGTGAGCTAAAATAAATTTCTGTTTTAACTTCTGGGTGTTGGATATTTTTGTTGCTATGTCCAGGAATGAGAAAGTAACAAAGACATTCCTACTTTGACATGTCAATTCAAAAGTCAAATGTTCAATCATGAAGTTTTAATTGTCTCACAGCGTTCTATTCCCTTGCTATGGAGAGATTTAATAATAAAACTGAGGGAAGTTCTTCACTTCTGGTAAAGCCTTTAGGAATAAATTACCATCTGAAAAAGTAAAAAAACCAACCAGGCCCTCAAGCAAACTCTGGCAAAACTTTGCCAGGAAACTTCTGAGTATTGGGAGTGATCATTGCCAATACCCCTCATGAGAATTTGAAACACCCCCCAAACTGGGCTAAATATGAGCTCATTTGAGATGCTATATGGGAGGCCTTTTCTATTTTCTGATATAATAGAGGGCCCAGAAGCCACAAGATTCTTACAGTATCTTCTTAATCTGGGCCGAGTAAACAAGTTATCCAACTATATGAAAACAAAATCTTGCCAGCCCTCTGGCTCAGGGGAATTATTCTGGAGACCAAGTGCTCATTAAAACTTGGAAAAAAACCTCTATACCAGACCAATTAAACCAAAGTGGAAGGGCCCCTCTCAGTGATCCTCACCACACCCACTGCAGCAAAGAGGGCAGGAATCGATGAATAGTTAGTTACCTTTCTAGGATAAAGCCAACTTCACCTAAACTGAGGCAAACAACTAACCAAAAAAAACCAAAATACTCCTGTGAACTTCTAGAAGATCCGAGTTTCCTCTTCAAAAAGCAAGATTCTAGTGTGGCTACTGGGACAGATAAGTAGTCACTAATAATGCCTGATCCACTATATCTTAAATGAGTGCTTGTATTAGGTAGGACTACCACATTTAACTGAATACATAATGTGGGTAATCTTGCTAGGGGTTCTAAGTCTCCTGATAGCCTATCACATATCCATCTTCACCGTGCTTTCCTTTCCACAAGAAGCATGGAAATAAAACTCCTTAGAAAACATCTCCTAAATAGTAGCTTGGAAATACAATGTCTCTAATTGCTAGATCTGTCATAGTCCAACTTTTCAGACAGATTGGAAAATATTCTGACCTGCTCCTTCTCATATTGATCTCCTGCCTCATCAACCTAGAAAACCTAAGTTTTGTTCATTCCAGGCTTCAAAAAATCCATCTTCGGATGATGGTCCAGTCTAGAGCTCTTCCTGACAAATTCACCAAGCTTTCTTCCAATGAACAGGCAGTTCAACAATTCTTGACATATAGCAACTGAGTTTTCTCATAGTTTTCTCACAGTCTTTACATCCCAGCTGGTAAACCCCAACCTTCCTATGTAGTCAGAGAGCACACAATCCCCAGTAGATTGAAGTTACAAGTCCTTTCAGAAGAAATCAACTATATGAAGACAGAGGCCTCCACTCCCTCGGCATCCCATGAAGAATTATGGCGATTATGTCTCCAGGGAAATAAGGTAGGAAGTGAGAACTGGGGCAAATGGGTAAAAAAAAACTGAGTGTAACCCGTCAAAGTCACAGAGATGCATGACATTCACAGAACACAGACATCAGGATGACCCTGCAGTTCCTGGGCACTGCTTCAGCCCAAGCAGAGAAGTGCTATTTTCAATTCTTGATTTATATCAGGTGAAACCAAGCGAGCCTTCAGTGGAGCAGCTTAGATCTGGCACCAGGCCTGGTGGGTTTTTGATGGGAAAAGCTTCCCAGTTCCCTGTTTACATGGGGGAGAAGCCAGTCTAGGATTTCCAGATATAAAAACCCCTTTCCACAATCGTCAGGGCCACAGTGAGTCTGTTCACTGGCCTGCTCTCACTCTGCAGAGCATACTTCTTTTCCATTGTCAATAAACGTACATTCCATTTACCTTTTCTATGTGTCTTATCCAGTTCTTTGCTCAGGACTCCAAGAACCTGGGAAGAATTTCTCCAGGACTCAGCATTCTGGTGAAAATGCCATGAGCAATTCTTCTCTGCCTTGGATCAAACCAACTATGGACCAAAAGCTTTACAGTCATGAGCCAAAATAAACCTTTCCTTCTTTAAGTGGTGGGTGTTATGCATGGTGTCTCAGCGACAAGAAAGTAACCAAGACAAATTTTAGTACTCAGAGTGGAGTCACTGCTGTGTTGCTACCTGACCAGCTGATTCAGAGGCCTTTGGAACGGGCTTTGAGGAGGAGTTAGGAATGTTTGGAGATGTCAGCTGGAGAAGCAGCCCTAGAACGCTGTAATCTGAGCTTGATGGGAGATTCATTTTCGAACTCAGAAGACCAGAATGTTGGTTGAAAAGAAAAGACCTAAGAGAGCTAGAAACTAAAGTAATAAAACTTCAAGAAATCTCTGATGCCCTCGGTAGAAAACGTGCATGTTCAATCTCCTAGCCTGACCTTGTTGCCTTCACCCTACTCCCGCCTCATTAAGGGTTCATAAATGTGTACTACATCTCATAAATTTAGCTATGATCAGAGGGAATGCTGGGACATGCGTGTCGTGTTGAGAGCCCATGAGATGGTACAGCACTGTGTCAGTCATTCCTAGAGATGCAGGGGAGGCACCTGGGCTGAAATGCATCCTTTTAAATTCCAAGAGCCAGGGCTGGGGACTTAGCTCTGTGGCACAGTGCCTGCCTGGCAAGCTCAAGGTCATGAGTTCGATTCCTGGTACTGGAAGAAAAACAAAAACAAAAACAAAACAAACAAACAAATTCCAACAGCCTAATTTATTGAGGGTTGCTATTGCTGCTTCTGTATGCTCTGACCTGTGTGCGGTGCTTTTATTTTTCTGTCATTCCAGCACCATTTTTCCATCTGTGCCACAGAACAGTGCACTGAGTCTACATGGTTGGAACAGATAATGTGGTTTATGAGGCACACCTACTTTCTGGGAGTCTGGAATTTTGGTACATGCCAACCAATGGCTTTCTATGTGACCAGGTCACAATTAAAATCCTAAACTGGGTTTGGTGGCACAGTCCTGTAATTCCAGCACTCTGAGGGGCTAACATAGGAAGACTGCAAGTTTAAACACAGCGTGGGCAATTTTACAAGACCTCTTATTTTTAAAATAAAAATACAAAGGACTGCGAATGTAGCTCAGTGTGAAGGCCCTGGGATTTATCAACAGTAATAAGGGGCATCCTAAGTACTGAATGTTCAGGGAGATTAAGCGAACAATGAGCTTTCTTAAGAGACTGTCATGCACTCACACATTTTTTTCTACAGGAATTAAGTGTGTCCTGGAAGAAACTCGCTCAGGTTTCACTTATATTCCCATGCAACCTTTTTTCTTTGCCAATTCGCCTTCTTATCCTTATGATATGTAATAGCTATCTAATCTAAAGAGGGCCTTAGGGACCACTGACACAGTGTTAACATACCATGAATGTTTAAAAAAGAACACAAGACTGTGAGTTTCTGTGAGTGTATAATTTGGGAAGATCTGGAAGGATATACACAAAACTCATGACAAAGATTAACTCTGGGGAAAAGAGGATCCTTCTTGGACTGTAAGTCTAACTGAAACACTAATCTGGTTTTGTTTGTTTGTTTTTAAAGAAAATGTGCTTATGTATTACTTATTTGGGAATTAAGTTAATTTAAAAAGAATTTCAGCCTACATTTCCATTCACAAAATTTTAGAGTTGATCAGAAATTTATGCATGTTCCTTTATAAACACAAAACCTTAAACTCTTAATCTCTGAGAGAAAACGACTTGCCTCAAGTTACATAATTTGTAGTTGGGATCAAAATTTCCAGCCCAGAATGCTTCCCTACTCTGCTATTGCTTAGTGAGTACAGAGTCAAAAAGCAATCTTCCTTTTTGTTATGACAAAGTCCAGAAAGTCTTGATGATTACATCATAGTTTCATAGCAGCTTTTATCAAAGTTCAGCAAATTACAAAGGCTACACTTCCACGTGTGCCAAAGTTCCGTTGGAAGAAAAATACAGATAAGAATGGGACCATAGTTCCCAGGGAAATAGTTTGAAAGACATGTCAAGATTGGATAGTATCACTGTGCTTTGTTTTCTTCTTCTTTTTTGTTAAAGAGCTAACATATTGAACAATGGGAATTTTTTCAGAAACATCAGTGGCTTACAGATACATATGTTTTTCTACTCTCTGAAATAATTCACAAAATCAGGACTTCAAGAAGTATAGAGGAAACACATAAGCATTCATACATTACTGCTGGCAGTGTTAAATGGTTCGGTTGCTTTGAGTAACTGGCAGTTTCTTGTGAAGTTAAATACACAATTACTCTATGATTCAGCAGTCTAATGACATACTTCAAGAGAAAAGAACACACATCTACACAAACACTTGTACAAAAATGTTTTTAGCAGTTTTATTTATTGTACTTAAAACCTAGAAACAATCAATGCCCATGAACTGGTGAATGCGTAAACTGTGGTATATTCAAGCAAGTGAATACTGCTCAGTAATTAAAATAAAATAACCACAGACACACACAATATGGATAAATCTCAGAAACAAGCCTGGATGAGCTAAGACATATTCAAAAAAGGTCATACTATACAATTCCATTTGTATGATATACCAGAAGAACATAGAAGAATTAATATTTGGTGATAGAAAATAAATCAGTGGTTGGTTGAAGACAGAGGAAGGTTTTACCTGTGAGAGGCCATGACGGAATGTCATAGGGTTACACAAATGTTCTTAAATGTTATTTAAGTGATTTCAGAGGAATATTCACTTGTTAAAAATAATCTCATTATACACTTAAAATGGATACATTTTATTTTATATAAATTGTACATCAATAAAATTAATTTTAAAAGTGAGGGGTTGAAGGCCGCTACCAAAGCAAATAACCAAAATGAAACTAACTCTAACAGCCTGAGTTAAGGTAAACCAATATTAGAAAACAGATTTAAATAGTAAAGGGTTAGAGATGTCATGTGTCAAACATAAGTTGTTTGGCCTTATTTGGCATACTGATGCCCATGCTCTGCATACTAGAAGTTTCTATGTACTCCTTAGCATATTTCTTAATACAAAATTTTAAAATATTCTGCCTATGTGAGAACACATAATGTAAAATGCTCTATAAGTCTTTTGGGCATTTTGAATTTACTCCAGTATTTAATTATTCTAAAAAGAGAAGAAAACAATGAACTGCAATAAATATCTTTGCCAACTGTAGTAGAGCTAAGAGTTGTAGTAGATAAGGAAGCTGCACAAATCTGTAGAAGAAAATCACAATCACTCATCTGATAAATAAGCAGACTATAAAATAAGAAAAAAATACCAAAATAAATAATATGTACAAAAATGGTTACAGTACTCCAGATGTTGGAGACATTATACATTTGAAGTGTTTTCAAGTCCAAATAAGACCCCAACTTACAAACAATTTCCATTCCTGGAGAACTGTTTGTAAGTCAGATCTGTTTGTAAGCTGACAAAGTAAGTCTTACACAGTACACCTGTGAAAGTTCACAACTTAAATGTTCATAAGTCAGGGACACACCTGTATACTAAAACATACCAGGAATGTAGCCAAATGTTCATACCCTTTGTAGTTTATCCAAGTCCTGATAATTTAAGAAAGTAATTAAAAAGAAATTTAAAACATATGTTTTAAGACTCTGCTTAAGTGAGACCATGCAAAATACTTCATCTGACTCATTTCACTTATTCTCCAAGTTCATCTCTGTTGCTATATCAGTTTATTCATCACAGTGTCACTACAAACTTAAATACTGAAGTGACCTAAACATAGAAACAACTTAGCCTATTATGTTGTACAATTGTTAACTATTGTAAGGACTGCATAACTAGGTAATAGTGAAAATCAGAATAGAATTTAATTCATAGTAATTATAGTTATACAAATCCTTACATATTCAGACAAAGAGTTTGGGGAATACAGCAAACAGACAATAATTGTAGATTAAGGCATTCTGAATTTTGTTTTTTAAGAAATGTGCTTTGTGAAGGTTATCTCCCCTATGTCTATTATGATATGATTGACAAAAATTGAATGTTTGGGCTGGGGATTTAGCTCAGCGGCACAGTGCCTGCCTGGCAAGAGCAAGGTCATGAGTTCGATTCCTGGTACTAGAAGACATACAAAACAAACAAACAAAAAAAATGGAATGTTTAAAGTATTCAGTGTTGTTTTGATACACATATACACTGTGAAATGATTGGCACAATCAACTAATATGCATGTTACCTTACATAGTTACCCTTGCATGTGTGTGTGTGTGTGCGTGCGTGTGCTTGTGTCTGTGTTTTCAGAACACTTAAGAACTCCTTTCAGCAAATTTCAAGTGTAATTAACTATACTCACTATGCTGTACATTAGAGCTCCAGAATGAAAGTTTGTACCTCTGACAAACAACTCCCCTTTTCCTCCATCCCCTGGACTCTGGTAATACTGTAATACTCTCTTCGTGTTAACCCTGACTTTGTTATCAACTCCGCTTAAGTCAGACCATGCAAATTATTTCTTGATGTATCTGGCTTGTTTCACTTAGCATATTCTACAGGCTTATTTATGTTGTTGCAAATAGCAGTACTTTTTATTATTTAAGGCTGAATGATATTTCATTGTATATACAGATGGTTTCCAATGTATGATGGTTTGACTTATTTTGCCACCTGTGATGGGGCAAAAGTAATGTATGTTTACTTAAAACTATACTTTAAAATTTAATCTTTACCTGGGCCCATGACATGCGGCATGATACTCCTGAAATGCTGAGCATCAGCAGAGAGCCTGAGCCATTGGCCACGTGCTTATAAGTGTAAACAACTGACACTCTATAGTGTGCTGTACAGTATCCAAAAAATCATTTTACAGTATATTAGATGATTTGGCCAACTTTCATCTAATTCTAAGTGTTCTGAAGATGTTTAAGGTAGGCTAAGCTAAGTTAGAGGTTTGGTAGGCTAGGTGTATCACACCTACAATCTACTTAGAAATTTTCAATGTATAATGAGTTTATCAGAATATACATCCCTCCTAAGTCAAGGAGCGTTTGTGTGTGCCACAGCTTCCTTATCTGTTCAGATACCACTAGGTACTTAATTGTTTCCATATTTTTGTTATTATAAATAATATCATGCAAGTGTGGGAATACAAGTATCTTTATTTGATGGACCATACGGTAGTTCTATTTTTTATTTTTTGAGGAAGAGCTATACTATTTTCAGTAATGGCTACACCAATTCACATTCCCATCCGCAGTATACAAGAGTGCTTTTACCTACATCTTGTCAACACATAATGTCTATTATCTTTTAAATAATACCCGTACTGACAGGTATGCAGTGATATCGCCTTGTGGTTTTGATTTTCATTTCCCTGATGTTTAGTGATATTGAGCATTTTTTCATGCATCAGTTATCTCTTTATATGCCTTCACTGGAAAAAATATCTATTCCAGTTCTTTGCTCACTTATTAATCAGGTTATCTGGTTTTTTATTTGTTTTGTTTTGGTTTTGGCTATTGAGTTGTATTTATCTTTTAAAATTGAAATATTATAGCAGTTTTCTTTTAGTGATTACCACTCCTCTCCCAAGTCCATTCCTTTGAGGACGTTATGCTGGTGCTGTCTTGGACCTCATCTGAGAAATCATGAACTGAAGGGTGGAGGTCACCTTTAATGGGATTTCACAGTTGATACTTTTGACCTAGATTTTCTAAATGTTTTAACCTAAATTTTTTAGATTTCTAAAAATGCAAACCTCTTCTGGAATGAGGCAATGAATGAGAAGCTGGTAACAATGAGCTTGAGAATGGTTTCTCTTCATTAGTGACAGGAAAATAAGAGACAAGAAAACTTCAAGATGGGAAGAGTAAGAGCAGAGGCAATCTGGGATCTGACAGTCGGTCACTGAACTCTAAATTCTTAGTTAAAATCCAGGAAAGGAGTTCTAAAATCCAGATGGTGTTTCCCCCCAGATCCCATATGTGTTGTCATAGCCACAAAAGGCAGTGGGGCACTATTATCACACAAATCAGAAAGTACAGAAATTGGAGCTGGCCATACACAATATCATGAAAACAAGTCCCAAGGTGCCTTGAATTTCTTTCCTGCAATTTTCTGTCAGTCACCCTTCCATTCCTCTATTCACTCTTCTTACTCTGTGACTTCCCACACACAAAACAGTTGCTTGTTCTCCTACTGGTCCCATTCTAGTCCTGCTCAGATAAGAGAAATGACTGACTGGTAAATCCTTAAAGTGATTCATTACATAGAAGATATGTATGTGTTATTAGATGTAGTAGAAGCTCTTTAACATTTTGCTGCCATAAAACTGGTGTAACTGTCCATTCTCTACTCTGTGATATCTTGTCAATCTATTTATCCATCCTTCTCCTTTACAGTGGGTCCACGGCCCAGGCGGGACCCACATTCTGTAAACACAAAGCTATGGCACATGTCCTGGGTAGAATACGCCCCTTGTGGGCCTGCTTGTCCTCTGGTCCTTTCCACTCCCCGTCCTGCTGTCCTCTGTATCACAGAAGGCCTGAGCTCCCGCGTGGCTGTACTGGTTTTGGCACGCCGAGGCCAGTGAGAGACTCTAGCCCTTAAGAAAGTCACTGTTTCTCCCTCTTGTGCTCCCTCCTTCCCTGGCCAGGGCATACCGCGTCTCCTCGGTTCCAGGTTCCACCGCTGACCGTCCCTCTTTTCCGTTCAGATACCGACTCTGCAAATTCTTCTTACTTTATCTCTGGCCTAAGATAGGTACCAGTTTTCTCCTTTATCTAATCCCAGTTTCTGCAGTATTTTCCACTTATCTCTGAGTTTTTTAAACATCAAGGAACCAACCTGATGCCTTAAATACCCTCTATTTTAAGTCCTGTGTTTTCTGTTTTCCCGCTGGAGCAATAACTAGAATTGGAGTCATTCTAATGAGATTGGATTTTTGGGTGTTAACAGTAAAGAGGTCTCTCTTTTACATTGTAGGGCTATGGGACTGGGGAAGCCGATAGCCAATTCTGAGATGCTTAAACCTCATTTGAGAATAATGTCAAACTGAAGCACACAGAAATAGAGAAAAAAATCCTGACACATTCTTAGAACTCCTTGCTCTACCTGCATTTAAAGTTAGCATCGTCATGTTTCATGTCCCAGACCAGGATACCTGAAAGCAGAAGGGGCCGCTGTGTACTTAGGATAACAGGCACAAGCTGAGTCTGGCCCGGGCAAACAGGAACACAGAGGCACGCTGCTTAAAACCGACTTGATCCTTGGACCTCATGTTAATTGAGCCAGTAATTTCCCTCTGACCTTTAACCCTAGTTTGAGTAGGATTTCTATCACTAAACTAAAGGGTTGCTGACTAGTACATGAGATAAACGTTCAAACCAAAGGAATTATCTCCTACTGGTAGGGTTTCAAGGTAGGCAGAAAAATATCACATGAATTAATCTCCACAACTGCACATTTATGGTACAGTTAGGAACATTATGTAGAATTTTAAGTGCTATATGCCAAGTATACTTTAAAAATGCAGAGAAAACAACTATAATCACTAAAAGAAACACATACACCCCACCCTCAGATTAAACATGGCTCTTTAGTGATTTTTTCTGCATTGAAAGTGATTGTTATTTATGATATATTTTCATCTGAAAAAAGTTTTTAAATCAGCTGCATCTTGTAATCTTCTGTGTGTCTAGTTCCTATCTAGATATAGCACTGTAATACCATGAAGAACTGGCCTTTGAGAACGGCTTTTCTTCTTTATTCTCTTCCCTTTACTTTTTCTCATTCTCCTACAAGGTCTCACTTATACTGTGGATTAAGTAGGCTTGTGTGGCTTGCCTAGTAATTCAATAGTCATTTGTAACTACAAAGTGTGATTAAAATATACGGTGACTATTTAAATTTTAAAAATTTGTACAGTAAAAGACACATGGCAGTTAATCCCTCTGAAAGCACACCCACCACCATCATGAACACACACACTTTCAACACATTTAACCCATCATTCTTGCCATTTTCTGAAGCATTTCTGGAAGTCCTCCTTCATGAGTGTCTTTAGGAAGTATGACAGAAAAATGTGGTGAATGTCGCTGCCAAAAGCTACCCAGAGAAAAGGCAGACTCATAAAAGCATTACAGTGTGTCTTCATCCATCTTATTCCTGGGATCTAGCACTGTGAAACTTCCAGGTATTCCCCAAAGTCAAAACAAAAGGTAAATGACTTGAATTGTTTCACGACATTGAGGAAGCCATGATGGCGCAACTGAAGACACTCACAAAGAGGTCTGCCAGAACTGCTTTAGAAAACGGCGAGAACCCTGGGATAAGCATCTGGAGGCAGGAGGATGAAGAGCAATGTGTCTTCTACTCGAGTAATCTTCAAGAAATTGAACATGGAGAGTGTTTCTCAGTCATACCTCATGTCTGCCCAAATTCTTGTTCTCTAGGGAGCAGTGAGGAGAACATGCTGAGGTTACATAACACGTATTCGCATGTTAGCTCAGTGCGCTCACAGCTGCTTAGCTCATGGCAAAACAGAAAGTAGCAATTTGCATGCTGTAACTGCTGAGTCCAGTCGGAGTGCTCTTCTCTTGAAGTGAGTGCTTTTGTATTTAGGAAGTCATTCACAATTCACATGCTTGAAATTTCCTGAGCAGTTAGATCTTCTAAAAGCCATAGGGATGATTGTACTAACTTTTCACTATGTAAGTCTGTGTCCATCATCAATAAAAGCGAAAATTTAAAAAGAATTATAAGAAAATTGAGCAACCCATTACTATGTTTCCCCGCCCATTTCTTACAAAGCCAATTTCTCTGGTCGCAAAACATGTTTTAACAGAAAAATATGTATCTGCAGGGGTTAAATTGATGCCAAATTCTATATTTTAAATAAAAGCATGAGGATGTATGTACAACTTTAAAAAATATTTAGAGATCAGAAGTATGATAAATACAAGTAACTACTTCATCAGGAGACATTTTGTTCTAGAAAATCAATTTTCCTCCTCTTGCCCTTTCTAGTAAATTATAAATTATACATTCATTATAAGTTCTACATTTTGGTCAAAGTGTCTCACACAGACCTAATGAAATCAGGAATAAATGACCATCTTGAACGCTGAGTGGAATTATTCACCTCATTCAAGTAAGCATCTACTGAATACTATAAAAACTACCAAATCCATTAGTCCTGAAGACAGTGAGTTTTACCTATATCATAATCATGAGAAAAATATTGAGTTATGGTTAAATCAAACCCTAAAGCTCTCACGTTCTCAGAGGTGAGGAGTTTGAAAAGCGGTTGGATCATGGGACACTGCAGCTGACTTGCTGGTGGGAGGCGGGGTCTGCTTTGAAGAGAGGGGCCACAGAGTGTGACTTGGAAGGGCGCATCCCTTGTGTCCTCCCTCTCTGTCTCCTGACTGGCCACCACGATGTGAGCAGATTTTCGTCCACTATGCACCTCTACCATGCCTTGTTCTGCCTTGGAAGCCAGTCAGCTATGGACTATTACCATGGACCAAACTGACCTTCCCTCCCTTAAGTTGTGGGCATCAGATATTGTGTCTCAGCGATGAGAAAGTAACTGACATATACAGGGAGACTTTCTGGGAGGACCAGGAACTGAAGGAAAGAAATGTAAAATTCACATAACTTGGGTAAAAAGACCATAACAGGTAACAGTTTCACTGCCTAGATGCTTGGGTTTTCTTTGTCACTTTCAGTCAGTGTCATTTGCTCAGTCACTGCAGATGGCTCCAGGAGCCTGAAGCGTTCGTGTAGGGCTGGCAAAGATCTAAGCAGACTGTACATCCTTAAGCGTATCCTCAGTGGGATCAGTGGAGACCGTGACTTCACTTTGCCAACAGACGAGGACAGTGACTTCAACACTTTGGAAGCCTCATTCTGGAAGATTTTTGTTCTAACAGTGTGGAGGATAAAAATCTGCAGACCCTGCACATACAATGAAAATGTAATGTTAGTGAAGTGGTGAGATACAGGATGAAGAGATTTCATTTCACCCTGATGCCCATTCTTCTTGTCCTGCACAGCAGCTGCCGTACAGAGTGCCGCATGCAATAAGAGACCAAGAAGACCTGAGATCGGGTCCCTGCTTGCCCCTTGCTGTATGTGGACATAAACATTTCTTAAAATTGTGTAGCTGGTATCATTTAACAACAGCTGCATGATAAACTTTAAATTTTACCAAAAAATTATGAGGCAAGAAGCAATTTTAGTTGCTTTAATATTATAAGATTAACTTACTGCTATGTTAAAGTGGGGTTTGTAAGTCTACACATACTATTTTATTCTGAAAATTGTATCTAAATTGTAGTAAATTTACTGAAAAAAGATTATAATGAATAGAGTTTAAAATAAAGCAAAATTTCCATACAATTACAGCTATGCAAAAGAAAATACAATACCACATTATATAAAGCTAACTAATATACCAAAAGATATAAAGCTAGACAATGACAGATACATGTGAAAAAACAAAACAAAGTGAAAGAATAAAAGCAAATACATTAGTTTTGCTAGCTAATATTTAATAGCTAACAGTTGTTTTTGGTAAAATGCAAAACTATGATGAATGATTAAAAACATACATTGAAATATGTAGAGTCTAAGGAAAGATAAGTGAAAAGTAATGAGAAAGCTTAAAAAACAAAACTAGCATAAATAGATAAATGAACAAAAACAAACTAGAACTTACTACACTAATTTGTGGAAAATCAGATTTCAAAGTAAAATGGGAATGAGAGTGACTTGTTATATTGATGGAGGGTATAATACACATAAATACGTAAAATCAATCAATTCTGGGAACATGATAATGCAGAATTGAGTTGTAGAAAGAGAATAACCAAACATTAGAGGAAAAATTAGTAGAGAAATAAGAATAAAAGATAGTTTTATATGCCTCTCAGTCTTTGATGAACATCTAAAAGTAAATAAGATTTTATGAAAAATAACTTGAGAACTAAAGATATCCATCACTTTCAAAAAGTGTGTATGTGACATGTAAATATATATAGTTAGGAGTTAATTCCAATAAATATGGGTATGAAAAACTCAGAAAGTTGTGAGTAGGGCTGGGTGTGGTGGCGCACACCTGTAATCCCAGCACTCGGGAGGCTGAGGCAGGAAGATCGTTGCGAGTTTGAGACCAGCCTGGGCTACAAAGTGAGCTCAAGGCCAGCCTGAACTGCATAGCGAGAGCCTGTCTCAAAAAGACAAAAAGTATTGTGAAAAGCATGTATATTTTAGGAATTACTCCCTTCCCTTTAGGACTGGCAGCCTGGGGCATAAGGAGTGAACTTGCAGAAAGAAGCCCCTTTCTTCCCTCCACCCAGGTGACTCTGATGGTTTGTTCATGAAGACACTCCCGATGTGGTGTGAGCACATTAAACACATTAACACAATTGTGTTATACATAAGGGTAATGAATTTTGCCTGCTCAGAAATGATGACAGTCCATACCAGAGAAGTAAAGTCTTCATAGTATTTTTCACTGGAATAAAAAGCAGGGTTTGCTGTGGGAGGAAGCACATAGTAAGGAGCACAGAGAGATTCTGATTTTCAAATGTCTTTCAATGAAGTGTCCTTGTTTAAAAATTTAGCATGGAAATAACACATAAATTAACAGTTGAACGACTCCCTGGGTTAAACAAACTTAGTTTTATTTATTTTATTATTATTATTTTGGTACCAGGAATCAAACTCAGGACCTTGTGCTTGCCAGGCAGGTGCTTGTGCCGCTGAGCTATATCCCCCGCCCCTTACTTTTATCTCCCATTTTAATTTATCACTATTTTTATGATGATGGAAAGCTACACATACTGTTGACTATAGAATGTCTTAAATGTTCAGTTTGGAGAATAAGTTCAAAAGGGAAAAGAATAGTAAAACCTTTTTAATGTAAAAAAGACAGTATGAATGTCATGTTTTTAAAGGCTTGTGATTAAATATCTTTGAAATAAGATTCAAGGAATAAAAGCATCTTCAGTCATATGTGAAATTATGTCACAAAACAACTTTGTAAAATTCTACTACTATCTAATCAGCCCCTGCAACTAACTATAAACTCTGGATGTATTATTTTGAAAACCTGCCAGATAGTTTTCAGATAGTTTGGAGGATAACCAAAAGTAGTCTAAAACTGGAAGGGGAATCAATCTAGGCTTGGAGGAAAGGACTGATAGTGGGGTTCCTGTGCTTTTAATGTCTTTTAGCTTGAAGACACAACCTGTTCAGCTCCAATCAGGATGACTGATGTGGGGTTAAAATATTATAGTCTTAACAGGCTGAAAAACTACAAGACAGGCTTTGGGGCACCCATAGGAGCTGGAAAATAAGGGATAACATCCAAGAAGTGAGAAAGTACTGAGGGGGAGTCTATTACAATACAAATTAATCTAATATAAATGCAGTTGGATTTCCACAAAAATAAGGAAAGAATTTGGCAGAAAAATTGTTGAAAAAAAAAATAATGGTGGAAAATTTCTCAACATTGTTCAAAGACAAAAACTAACAGAATATGATCTCTTTCTAAATCTGTTATTGATCCCCGAACTACACATGCACATACCAGGCCCTGTGAAGCCCAGCTAAAGGAAAAGGGACTAAACTAAACTGCACTTGTCTAGCTCAGGGAAAGCCAAGCTTTCAGCTACAGTTCAGTTAAGTTAACTGCCTGCCAAGCCAGCTCCTGACAGGGCTACAACAGAATGCAGACTTGCTATACTGCATTATTTATAATGTCCAAGACGTAGCTAAAATTACTAGAAACACAAAGAGCAGGAAAATAGGACCCACCTTAGGGGAAAAAGGCAATTATTAGAGAGTGACTAAAATTCCCCAGACACTAGGTTTAGCAGGCAAGGATTTAAAAGTGATATTATAATATGCTAAAGGATGTACAGGCTAATGGATTTGTAATGAGTAAGTAAGTTAGCAAATTTCAGCAGAATCTAAAATTCTTAAACTACAGAAGACAATAATTCTTGACCTAAAGAATTATAATATTTGGAAGAAATATTGCTGAATAAGCCTAACAGGACACTGCACATAACAGTAGAAAAAGTCAGTGACCTTGGAGATGTATTAGTATAATTATCTAGTTTAGTGAACAGTAAGAAAGAATAAGGAAAATGAGAAAAGTTTTGGAAGCATTGGCAAAATATAAATTAATCTAACATAAATGTAATTGGATTTCTAGAAAGAAAAGGAAAGAATTGGCAGAAAAATACTGAAAAACAATAGTGGAAAATTTCTCAACTTTGGTGAAAGACAAAAACTAACAGATTCTAGAAGCTCATTAATGACAGGAAGAGTAAATACACAGAAACTAATACTTAGGTAGATGAGAGTCAAAATACTGAACATCAAAGCTAAAAGAAAATCCTAACGCAGCCAGAAGAAAAACTCTTTACTACAATAGAACAATAATATGGACAGCAAGATATGTCATTAGAAATGAAGCCAGTGTGTGGGGTAGCTTCTTCAAAATGCTAAAAGAAAAAAGTCTGTCAACCCAGAATTTTATATCCAATGAAAATAACCTTTGAGGATGAGAGCAAAATAAATCTATTTTTAGGTAAAAGAAAACAGAATTTATTACCTGAAGCCAAACATTGCAAGACTTTCTAAAGGAATCTCTTGTTGCACTGAAAAGAAATAATGCCAGATAGAAATTCAAATCTTCAGAAAAGAATGAAGAACGCTAAAAATGTTAGATTGAATATTAACACATTCCTCTTACTTTCCTTACAATACATATGCTTGTTCAAAGAAAAATAAAACTGCTTTGTTATTATATGTGTAGATGTAATACATGAGAAAACTAAAATGTGAGGGAAGGGAGAACAGCAAGTCTTACATAGTTTTGGCATTCTTACATTTCACTGGGACTGGAAATATTAATTCTAAGTCAACAATGAAAAGTTAAAAATGTGGACTATATCTCTAAATTTACCTCCCCATGGGAAAAGGGTATTGTTAGTTGCTGAAGTATAAATTAAAATGTAATTCTAATAATATTAAATCTACTAAAATGTAGGCAATAAAAGAGGAATAAAGAAATAAAAAATAGCAGGGTAGGAGGGGAAAATCGTCAAATGGTAGACACAAGTTAACCCATATCAGTATATACATTAGACCAATCTAAAATGTCTCCCTAGGGCCAGGGATGTAGCTCAGCAGCATAGTGCCTGCCTGGTAAGCACAAGCTCCTGAGTTTGATTCCTAGTATCAAGGAAGTCTCCTCAAAGTCTCACATTTGAAGGTGGGACATGGTTGGAAGGAACAGGTCACTGGGAAGTGACTTGGAAGGATTTATTCTCATCCCCGGCTTCTTCCTTCTCTCTCTGCTTCCTGGCTGCCATGTGGCTTTCCTCTGCCATGCCCTTATGCCATGCCATATCTGCCTTGGTGGCAGCTGACCATCAGTCTGCTGAAACTGAGAGCCAAAGTAAACCTCTCTAAATTGTAGGTATCAGGTAATGTGTTGGTAAGGGCTAGACTCTGGAAGTGTGAATCGTGTTATGATTTATATTTAGTTCTCTCCTAACAGCCTCCTGCCCTCATAGGTGGGGCTTTTGGGAAGTTACCAGAACATAGAAGTGTGATACTCATTGGCGGATTAGTCCACTGGTAAGCTTGTAGCTAACTGTGACATTGGGAAGTGAACACTACAGAGGAGCAGCGTCACTGGGGGAATGGCCTACAAGGGTATAGTTCCCTCCCTCCTCCTTGATCTCTCCTCTCAGTTTCCTATTGCCAGCCACAAGTCGTTTCTCCTCTGCCATGCTGCCCTGCCTTGGAGCCAGTGGACTGTGGATGGAAACCTCTAAGCTAAGAGCCAAAATAAACTTTTCTTCCTTTAAATTTTTTTGGGCATTGTGTTCCAGCAACCAGAAAGTAGCTAAGACAATTTGGGAACACGGACTCCACTGGCAGTTGGACTAAAGGCTATGTGTGTTGTGCTCTGGAAGAAATGGTCTACCTTTTGTCCATGTTCTCAGAATTTGCAGGAGACTTAGATCAAAGAGAGCAGAGTAATTAATCTGATTGAGGAAATTTTAAGGCAGTCAGTGTTCAAACTGTGTTCATACTGTGGCATGTATACTGTTAGCTGCTTTTACCAAGCTCTACAGTGAGAATCAGGAGCAAATAACAAAGCTGAGTGACTTGAAAAGTTTGCAATTTCTCCAGAAAGGAAGTATGTGCAAAGTTGAGGCAAAGGAAACCATGGCTGCTGAAAATATAAGCATTAAAAAGGGGCCAAGTACTTTGTACATGGGCAAGAAAAAAGATGACTTGAGGGCCTTTCAGAAATTGGCAAGATCCCCACCCATGTCAGGCTCAGTGGTGCAAAACTGTAAATCTTTCATTGGAGAAGAAACTTTCTGTGGTATCTGCTCACTCAGAGCTGCTTAAAGAAATGTATTCTTCAGTTCAGCTTTCTGGGTACTCAGAGGCCACCATAGCCATGGTGCAAGGGGCCTTAGCTACTATTCAATCCTGCGGACCAACCTTAACATCACACATGTAGTGCTGATTTTTCAGGCCTGCAAAATGAAGGTGCTGTGGGGACACAGAGGCTTCTACCCTGATTTCAGAAGAAAGCCAAGGAGGTCAGGCAAAAAAAAAAAAAAAAAGAAAACGTATGATAGGGTTGTAGTAGAAGTCCATGACAAAGCCCTGTGAGAAGCTGTAAGAGTGAAGCAAAAGGTGTAGTAGACTCCCAGAAGTTGAAGATGCCAAGAATGTGGATTCTGTACTGAGAAAATCCTTAGGCAGTGAGCAGAGGCAGGCAAAGAGAAAGGCCATATGGGCTTCAACCAACAAGGCTATAGCAGCGGGGCTGCCCAAGCCCTTTGTGGTTCACTTCTACCACAACCTACCAAGGGTACTGGACATGCAGTTACATGATTTAATTATAGCAAGGTTTTTGCCTTGCTTTGGTCTGATTCCCTTGTATCCTGTTCCTCTCTTATGGGAACCTTTACCCTGTGCATCTGTACATTTGATGTGTTTAACTTTCTTTTTTATTTTTACAGGGGCTTTCAGGTTAGAATTTGCCTTGAGTCTCAGAGGAGACTTTGGACCTGAAGTTTTCAGCAGTGCTAGAATTGTTAAGACTTTGGCGACTCTCAGAGATGGACTAAATGCATTTTGCTTAATGAGATGGATATGAGCTTTTGGGGGGCCAGGGGCAGAATTTTATGGATTAGATCTAAAGTAACCCCCCAGTGCCTCACATTTGGAGATGGGCCATGGTCAGGAGGGGGCTGGGGGTCATGACTTGGGAGGTCTATTCCCATCCTTGGCCCCTTCCTTCTCACTCTGCTTCCCAGCTACCACCTGGTGAACAGTTTTCCTCAACTCTGCCCTTCTGCCAGACATTTTTACCTTGGCGCCAGCTGCCTATGGACTAAACCCACTGACTCTGTGAACCAAAATAAACCTCTCCTCCTTTAAATTGCTTATGTCAGGCATTGTGTCTCAGCAATGGAAAAGTGACTTACACCACAGTGATAGGTACAGATTGACCCGGAGTAACTCACAAATACGTCAGACCTAACTGGACAAACCACCCTTATTAAGAGACGGAAGTTTTCAGAACGGATAAAAAGAGAAGAACTACATGTTCACTGACACATACTTTAACTACAAAGACACAGAAGTTGAAAATAAATGGATGAAAAAAAGGAATTATGCAACCTATGTGCTTAAAAGGCTGGATAACAGGTAAAGTATACTTCGTGGCAAAAAGTACTATGGGAAAAGAGGCTTTTAAACTAAATTATGAAAATACCAAATTATTCAGAAAATATAGCAATCATGAACGTAGCTGCACACATTGTCTCACTAGCGTAAAACCTGAAAGAGTTAATTTAAACTTGGAGGTACGATAGACATTGTGAAATGATAGGAAAACGCTCAAGGGTAAAGGGCAACTGGGGTGTGGGAAAAGAGAAGGAAACAAGGAGAAATTTTGAATGTATGTATATACAGGATAGTTAACATAAATGATCTACTGTCTTCTACTTCTTTGCTGAAAGAAACTGTCAGTGAGTCCTTGATTGATCAATATTGCATGTCTCTATCTGTTTTCATGAGAAACCACTTTGAAGATATCAATACATAACACAACAAGCATTGTTAATTTCCTACCACTTTGTTTGTAACTCTGTATTGTCTGCACTGTTCTTTTGCTATTTTGTAAAAGGTTGTCTGTCTGTTAAAAAAAAACAGTAACACTTAAAAACAACATGATATATTGAGTGAAAAAAGTCTATGCAACAAGAGTCCAAAGTTGCTGATAGGTATGTATGACATATCAAACAGACTGAAATCAAATATAGCAAGTATTAACAAAAATAAAGAATAAAAAAAAATGTAGGTGCATGAGTGGGAATGCTGGTTATGTAGCTGTTTATTCCTTTTGCTCAATATAACATGAAGTAAAAAAATGATGACATAAAGAAGAAAAGAAACAAACAAATTCACAATCAGAGGTGGAAATTTTAGTACTCCTCACATAACCATTGAGTGAGTCAGATAAAAAAAAAAACTGGGAAATTTGGGCAACCCTGCCAATTCCTAACTTTAACCACATTTTTAGGATGCTACATCCAATACAAAATGCACATTTCTTTGAAGGGAAGTTTGTTCAACGATATAGCTCAAAAGCTAGGCCATTAACTAGTTTTAATAAATTTAAAATAACATAAAAAAGAAATTTAGGCAGTACCACAGGAATCTAATCTCTAGCAATGACTAAACTTCACAACATTAACCGTAATAAAGAGTTTCCTGGAACCTCTTTTACGGGAGAAAAGGAAAAAAGAGATACTTCCCAAGATAGCTACTTTAGAGACAAGTATCCGCTACTCAAAGAAGAGGTTCTACTGAAGTTGCCTACTGCAATTACATTCTCTGACCACCTGGCCAGGAAAAGACACAGTAAGTCGTAAAGAGCTTTCCTTCCTTTTCCTAAAAAGTGCACTGAAATTAGTCTTCTAACGGTAACTAAACAATGACCTTCAGGGAATTTAAAAAGCAGGAAACCTCGGTCCAGGTTGACTAGTCTTTGCACTGCTGCGTGGTCTGCTATTTTCAAACCAGTCCACACCGTACCTGAGTAGAGTTGAAAAGGCAGAATATGTAGCTGAAGACATTTCTGACATCATCATTACTAATTAGCATAAAGTATGCCAAAATCCATGTAATTCCAAAAATGACTGCAATGGATAATGTGCTAAGAATTTTCTTTAGGGTTGAAATCTTTTTTGTGCTAATTGAGAGAAAACAAGAAAGAAAATAAGGTTTATTAGTTTTTTATTTATGAATGTCGTTATTATCCCTATTTAGCATGCATATTTAACTACCCATAGACACTGCTCGCTTAATAATACTATGCCTCAGAAAAGCAATGGTACTAGACCTTATGTTGCTCTAAAGACAGTCTGAGTTAGCAAGCCTTATTTAAAATACCTAACACCTGTTTAGAAGCTCAGGCAAACACAGTTCCTTAAATATTACTGTAGGCACATTTTACTAAGAATCAAAGCTTTCCATTAGAGTGTAATTTTCACTGTGTGCATAGTACTACAAGATAAACTCGTTCAGAATTCCTATTTGGTGGTATCTGTGTGCTGCCTCTGCCTTAGGGTGATGCGGAAAAGAGAGGTTATTTAGAGATGGAGTACTCTTCCCTGTGATGGGAAGTCTACATACTTGACATTTTTTCCGCTTAACTTTGGACAGCAGAAAATGACACACACGGAGGTTTGAAAGGGTTTGCTCATGAAAGTTTGTCTTTACGTACTGCCCTTCAAATCCTGAGACCTTTGTTTTAGAAGGTATGGCCTGGCCTAGTCCACAATAGAGACGGTGTGGAGCAGAGTGCAGCTTTCTCAGCTGAAGAGCTGCCACCCAGGGCCACCAAGAACTGCCAGATATGAAAGTTAGCCACCCCACTTTGTCACCGTGTGAGCCAGCCATGACGGAGCAGCTACCCACCCAACACTCAAACCGTGGCAAATGACCAATATATCTAAGACACTGAGTTTTTGGGTAATTTGTTATGTAGCCAACTAACATACTACACAGAAGAGAATTTTTAAAGAATTAAATTATATACGCTTTTCCTTGTAACTAGGTATTTAAAAACTGGGCTATCAGTCAGTCAAAATTTAGAAATATAAATTTGGGGGATATCTGTGCCCAAAATGACATTTTTTGTATAAAGAAAATATATTCTAACGTATAATTAGTCTAAGTAGACTTCAGCAAAGTTGTTATGCATTACTGTTACTGAAACATGGGTTTTAATATTTTTCAGTGACAATATTTTGTCTTAATGTTAACTATAATTTATATAGGAAAGACTTAGATATGTAAGGTACATATTCAAGATTATATTACAAATGATGATGGTTTTCATTCATCTATTCATACCAAGTAGATCCATCTGTGAACTTACATAAGTTCACAAATGTTCTTATAGTAAGTATACTTGAAGAATTAAATACAAACTCATAGCCTCACAAGCACTGATCAATTAATTCTGATAAGTTAATGCTATGGAGGTGGGGACAGAATGTATGTGTTTAACAGTTTATGTTCTTTGTCTCTCAAAGCAAAATTTCTTTTATATTACAGATAACAATGAGAATTCTTATGAGGCCATACATATTACTATATATTATATTATACTATATTACATTACATTATATTATATTATTGCTGTATAGAAAGTAGAAAAGCAGCTTGGGAACTGATAAATAGAAAGAGCACATATCCCATCTGTAGGGAACATAGGCTCAGGGAAGCTTTTTCAAGAGAAAATCCAATTTTAAGTGGAATTGCCAAATGTATACATATCTGCAATTAATTTTTAAAAATTTAAAGCTATTCTGTATCCCAACAAACATAAGTAAAGTACAGTCTACAGGTTGCAGTTTGTAAAATAAAAACGCAGGTACCACAATATCTTCACAACCTTCTTGTTTCTCTAATTATTCAAATTTTATATTTTGAATATCCTGAGTCAAGGGATAGTTAATGGAAATTTTTTTAAGTTTTTTAATTTAGATTTTATTTGGGCTAATTTAATACAAAAAGGCAGTAATGGTGTACACCAAAACTGTAGTACTGATCTTAGAAGACAGGATTCACTTCCTGAGTCAAAGTTCATAAGGAAATCTCTCTAAAATGCCGCACACTCTTGTCTTGGTTTTAGAGTATGAAAATCCTCCCAAGAACGTGAACATTTCCAGTGCTTTATTAAAGTCTTGCTCAGCAGCTTCCCATTCATTTGGAACCCTACCTGGTCAGATTCTGGTTATTCTCCCATAGCACTTTGACCGTGATTATAACAAATATAACAATATTACCAATAAGGATAATGGTTATAGGCATGATGAATGACCATAAAAATGAACTCGTTATAAAACTATTGCTATCCGATGTTGCCAGCCAGCAGCTGTGGAGAAAAGAGAAATTATTTCAGAAAACAGCAAAGGTATAAATACTGGTTCCTTCTGTCACTAACAATATTGACAATCACACAAGTGAAACACTTGCTAAAAGCCCGAATTCCATGGCATCTTACACATTTGAGGGCACTTGCATGAATTCAACCCACTAGAAAAGGGAAATGGGCTGCTCCTGCCATATTTCTCTGTAAGTCAGTTTGGGCTAGTGGAAAGAAAATGGGCTTCTGAATCAGGCAGTCCTGAATTTAAACAATCATTCCTTGTCACTTGTGAGGTGTCTGACTTTAGGCAAGTTATTATTTTATTTTATTTTACTTTATTTTATTTTTGAGTGTGTATCTGATCCAGATGGTTCAAAATATGAAACATACAAATGGTCATAGAGGAATAAGATTTTTCTCCCATGTCTGTCTGGGTCACCCAGTTTCTTGCATATCCTTCTAGATTTAGGCTGTGCATACATCAGCAACTGAAGAATTCTTTCCTTGATTTTCACTCAGACACTAACATTTGGTTCCTACTTCTGTACTTCACTTGACATTTCTTGGAGATAATTCTGTAACAATCTAAAAAGCACTCTTGTTATTTTTATAGTTGTGTATTATTCCATCATTTTGATATACCATAACCTATTTGAACAGCTTCCTAGTAGTAGGCAATTTAAAATTTTTAATGTTTAAAAAGTGAGAAAATTAGTTAACTTTATTGTAGCTGTTATTATTTTGTTCTGGTTTAGATTTGGTGGTACAGGTTGTGGTCGTTTGTTGTGTGTTTGTTGCTGTTTTTCCCCTCTGAAGTGAGAAAAATGTCCCCACCTCATGGCACTGTTAAAAGAATTCATTCATTCATTTAATAAACATTTATATCATTTATGCAAAGTGACAGATTCTATAGTAGACATGAAGAGTCTGGGCATGGTGGTTCATACTTATAATTCCAGTTACTGGGGAGGTTAAGACGGGAGGGTCACAAGTTCAAGGTGAGCCTGGCCAATTTACTGAGACCCTGTCCCAAAACAAATCAAACAGCTTGTATGTTGATTTAATAACCAAAATATGGTATACATATATAATGGAATATTACTAAGCTATAAAGAATGACAAACGAGACATTTGTAGGAAAATGGGTACAACTGGAAAATATAATATTGAGTGAAATAAATCAGGCACACAAAGTTAAATGCTGTATGATGTCTTTTTTCTGAGTAAATCATAGTACAAAGAAAGCAAATTATATAGAATTGATAGAAAGGGAAAAGGAACAGGCTTCTTGCAGTAGGAAAGCAATCCAAGGGACTAGCCTGAGTGAGGGGCATGGCAAGGGGCAAAAGATGAGCACATTTCCTACCAGAAAGCCTTGTGAGACAGAGCTTGAGAAGAACAAGCAAAGAGAGCAAAAGAAAAAGGATGGTCCAGCTGCAGTGGATAAATGTAGATTTGCCAAACATTAAACAATTAGTCAAATATTTATATGAGCCTGGAGTTACTTAGATTTTGAGAATATAAGGTATAAGAATTACTACTTGTGGTACAGAATGTGTGTGTGTGTGTGTGTGTGCATGTGTGCATGCGTGTGTGTGACTCCCCACTGAGCTCACACAAATGAGGAAACCCAGAAAGAACACCAGCGCGGTACTGATTTCCATCAGGAATAGTGCACTAGGATTGGATACTCCCTCTCTCTGTCCTTTGCACTACTTGAAAAAAGAAGTAGTTGTGCTAAATTTGTTCTTGTGATATCTATCATGGTTTATAGGTAGATGTCCCCTCAAAGTTTCGTGTGCTCATAGGTGGGGATTTTGGGAGGCATCATCAGTGGGTTAGTTCATTTATAAATTTATAACGAAATGTGGTGTTGAAAGGTGAAGCCTTTCAGGATGAGTTGAGTCAGTGGTGGTGGAAGGCTTTAACTCTTCCCTCCTCTCTTGATCTCTCTTTGCTTCCTGCTGCCTTCCCAGGAGCCAGTTCTCTGCTGCCACACCCTTCTGCTGTGCCACCCTGCCTTGGAGCCAGTGGGCTGTGGACAGAAACCTCTCACAAACTGTGAGCCAAAATAAACGTTTCCTCCAGTAAATTGTGGGGCCGGGTATTGTGTTCCAGCCACAAGGAAAGTAACTTAAGACAACATCCCACTTCTTTATTATTTTGAATTGAATGAGTCAAGCTTTGAGAAATAGAGTGTTGAGGAAGGCCAGATTTTACAGTGAGATTAACTGTTGTAGTTATGGAGTGGGCTTTCTAGTGATAAGACTGGAAAGCCATAGGATGGATGTTGCCCTGAAAAATACCTAAGGGCCTGAAGCCTAGAGCACAGCATATGTGGATCAGAGGGAGCTTCCATGTAACCACACTGATGCATGTGTTTTCTGAGAACTTGAAATGCCTGCCACTAAATATAACAGATAAGCAGTGTTAATTGGAGTCAACACTGCTGAATAGTCATAGTGTTCTGTCAAAGAAAAGGAGTTTTTTAAAAATGTAATTTCAGGTTTTGATATCAGGGTAATACTTGCTCTCAGGGATGAATTTGGGAGTATTGCTCCCCTTTCAAATTCATTTAAGAGTTTGAAGGGTAATGACAATAGATCTTTTTCTAAATTTCTTGTAGAATTCAGCAGTGAAGACAACAAAACTTGGTTTTTCTGTATTGGTAAGTTTTTAATTACATTTTCAGTGTTATTGACTGCTATTGGCTTACTTAGAATTTTTATATCTTTGTGATTCAGCTTCAGTAATTCATAGGTATCTAGGAATCTGTCTATGTCTTCTGTTTTCCATCTTCTGATACAGGTTGTCAAAGTACGTATTAATGATATTCTGGATTTCTGCAGGATCTGTTGTGATTCACCCTCTTCATTTCTAATTGCATGAATTTGAGTCTGTTTTTCCTTTTTTGGTAAGATTGGCTAAGGTTTTATCAATTTTACTTAATCTTTCAAAGAATCAACTCTTCAGTCCATTGATACTGAAACCAGAGAAGGACCCAACCAAGAAACAAATCTACAGGGCAATCTCCCTCATGAACATAGATGTAAAAATCCTCAATAAGATACTGACAAACAGAATACAGGAAATCATCAAGAAGATTATCCACAGTGAGCAAGTGGCACTCATCCCATGAATACAGGGATGGTTCGACATACACAAATCAATAAATATAATACACCATATCAACAGAGCAAAGGACAAAAATCATATGATCATCTCAATAGTTGTAGAAAAAGCATTTGACAAAGTGTAGCACCCATTTATGATAAAAAAAAACCTACACAAAATTGGAATAGATGGTCTTTATCTCAATCTGATAAAAGCCATCTATGATAAACCAGCAGTCAGTATTATACTAAATGGTCAAAAACTGAAAGCTTTCACTCTAAAATCAGGAACAAGACAAGGATGTCCACTATCACAACTCCTATTCAATATGGTTCTGAAAACACTAGCCAGAGCAATTAGACAAGAGAGATAAATAAAGGGAATAAAGATAGAAAAGGAAGAATCTAAGTTATCATTATTTGCAGACAACATAATACTCTACATAGAAGACCCCAAAAACTCCACCAAAAGATTTCTAGATTTAATAAGCAAATTCAGTAGTGTAGCTGGATTCAAAGTGAGCACTCAAAAACCAATGGCCTTCCTGTACCCAAATAATAAACTCACTAAAGAGAAATTAGGGAACCAACACCTTTCACCATAGCATCAACAAAAATGAAGTAGAACAACTAGTCTAACAAAGGAAGTAAGAGATCTTTATATGGGAAATGACAGTATTCTGAAAAAGGAGATCTAAAGGATATTAGAAAATGTAATGCTATTCCTTCCTCTTGGGTAAGAAGAACAAACATAATGAAAATGGCCATACTCTCAAAGTTTTTCAGATTGAGTACAATCCCAATCAAAATACCATTAGCATACCACGCAGAAGTATAGACAACATTCTTAAAATTCATTTGGTACCAGAAGAGAACTAGAATAGCAAAAATAATTCTGTACAACAAAGGCAAGGCAGGAGGCATCACAATCCCTGACTTGAAATTATACTATAGAGCTACTGTGATAAAAACAGCATAATACTAGTACTGGGAAAAAAAAAAAAAACAGACCCAAAAATCAATGTAACACATTATAAGATGCAGAGGCAACTCCAAATTCACTCAGCCACCTATCTTTGATAAAGAGGCCAAACATGTTCACTGGAAGAAAGATAACCTCTTTAATAAATGGTGCTGGAAAAACTGGCTTTCAATGGGGAAGACTAAAACTAAACCCATATCTCTCACCATGCACTAAAATAAATCAAAATGGATCAAAGATCTAAATATTAAAACAGAAACACTAAATATGCTGGAAGAGAGAATAGGTAGAGCTCTTGAAGATATAGGTGTAGAACAAACCCCCTCATGAACAAATCCTGGATCACATGGAAAATATTACAAAGAATCAACTAGGATCTCATTTTATTAAAAAACTTTTGCACAGTAAAAGAAATCATCAAGTTAAATGACAACCCACAGAGGGAAAAATTTTAGCCAGCTGTTCCTCAGACAAAGAAATGATATCTACAATATATAAAGAATTAAAAAAAAACTAGAACCCTCAAATTTAAAGACCCAGTCCAAAAATAGGGATTTGAGATGAATACACATCTCAGAAGAAACACAAACAACAAATAAATACATGAAAAAATGTTCAACATCATTGGCCATTGGAAAGATGCAAATTAAAACAATGACGAGATTCCATCTCACGCCATTACAAATGGCCGTCATCAAGAAACCAACTATAGCAAATGCTGGTGGGGCTGTGGGGAAAAAGGAACCCTTCTCTTCTGCTGGTGGGAGTGTAGATTGGTGCAACCATTCTGGAAGTCAGTGCAGAGACTCCTCAATAAATTAAGATTAGAGGCCCCATCTGACCCTGCTGTTCCCCTTCTTGGTATCTTACCAAAAGCATTAAAAGTATGATACCACAGCATTGTATGTACACCCATATTTCTAGCAGCACAGTTTGTAATAACTAAATTTTAGAAACAACCCAAGTACCCATCCATGGAGGAACAGACAAAGAAGATGCGTTTTTTAATACAGTGGAGTGCTACTCAGCCATAAAGAAAGATAAACTTGAGACATTTCTAGCTAAATGGATGCACCCTCTTAAGTAATATAAATCACACATATGTGTTTAAATATTGCATTGTTTTTCTGGTGTGAGAAACTAAAAGTGTAAATAAGAACCAAAATGTGTAATAGCTATTGTGAAATAGGAAGAAATTCTTCAAAATGGAAGAGAATTAGGGAGGAGTAGGGAAAGGAAAGTAGGGAAAAGAAAAACTGAAAAAAGAAGGATAAAATGGAAACAAAGCTTGGTAAATGAGGAGAAGAGGGATTGAGGGGAGGGGGGAGGGCAATGGAGGGAAAAAAGAGGAATCAAAATATACCACGTTCAGGTACCAATGGATATGACAAATGTGATCAATATGTACATCTAAATTGTACAAATAAACAATTAAAAAAACAGAACTGCAAACTCACATTTCCTCTTGCCGATAGTCTAGTTCCCAGTGTGACTCATTCGCATTCTGAGAATAAACAATTCCCACCGTGACTCCCACTATTACGGCTGGGACTCCTTTGTGGCAAAGAGAAGCACAGAATTAAGTTTATCCAGGGCGGGGATGAAAGGCTGCAAATGACGCTTGTCAGGACGTGTGTTCTTTCCGCTCTGGACCCGAGACTAACTGACCTACTGGTGGAGGGCAACGGTGGACACCATCTTTTCCTTTGTTTTTCCTTTGTAGTGCTGGCTCCACATGCCAATCCTGTCTTATTTCTGATTTCTTTGTAATTCTTGCCACAATTTTTATTCTTAAATGTTTTAATTCCTCTGTCATTTGAAGTTTAAAATTCAGTATCACTTTGTTGAAAACCAATGAAAGTTTCAGATAATGCTTCTCTGTGAATCATGATTTTCTCTCTGGAAACCTTTAAAGTTGGTAGAAATTTATTTACAGTCTAGGTCTTACATAAATAAAGAGATGTTTTAAAAGTTCGGTGTTTATTTGTTTTTTGAAACAGGCCCTCGCTGTACATTTCAGGCAGGCCTTAAATTTGTGTCAGTCTCCTGCCTCAGCTTCCTGAGTGATGGGATTATGGGCATGCGCCACCACGCCCAGCATTAAAAATTAACGTCTTTAACTCAGTTTATGATATATCTAATGCACCTTTTCTTGATTATATCTGCCTCCTTCAGTGGAGTTCAAACTACTAGACAAAAAGTGTTCTTGGGGATTTCTGTTCCCTATCCCCCTCCCTCAAGACCTTGTATTGTTAAGCTTTCAATTGGTGTCTGTTTAAGTGATTGAACAAAATTAAATTTCTAAGTAAGTGAAAATGCAGACACTTACCCCATCCAACTAAAGTGATCAGAAGGATGAAATGCCGAGGAAAGGGCTTCATGGTCCTAATTAGAAGGAAATAGAGCTGGAGGGCACTGAGTCCATTCCACGTAAATGTCACTAACAGGAAGTAGTGCAGAAAGGCGGCGGCTGCAGTGCACGAGGAATTTGGGATGTCAATAGTGTCTCTTGTGGGCATTTCGTTACTGTCAGAGTCAACATTTATGTCATCACCACTTGTCTCCAAGTGCTTATTGGAGTTTTCAATTCCAAACACAAAGAGAAGGTTGAAAATCAACATTGAGGTACACAGATTGACCAACACCCAGGTTACTGAGGTTTTTCTGACTTTCCTGAAAATAAATAAGCAAATGTTTATATTAAATTATAACAAATAAAGTGCAGAAAAATAAATATCCCTGAAACTGTGAGGAAGTGGAGGAACATTACTACCCGCGGCTTATCTAGCTCACGGCCCAGCAGGCAGCAGGTAAGGCCACGTTCCGCATCAGAAAAACACGCTCTGCTTTTATCTCATTTCCACGAACTGAGTGATAAGAAACAAGTTGATATATCCTTCCTTGAAGCTGTGTTCTGACCAAAAGAGATGGCTGATCTCCCAAGAAGGCCGCAGCGAATCCTGATTCCCAGCATTTATTCACACTGTAATCCCCTCTCAGGCCTGCCCTCCTGTACCTTGATTTAACTAACAGATTGCAACAGAAAGTCTGAAAGCTAGGACTGACTTGCCCATTAGTAACAATCATGCTAGGATCCGTGATACTTACACGGCACATAACAAAGTTTTAACTTTCTTTAAAACTAGAGGAAAAAATATGAACTTTTAGGTCAAAAATGTTAACATTAATATATTAATACAGTCATAAAACATAATTTTTAAATCTTTTTAATGAAAGAAGGACCTCACAAAGGCAAAAGTCTCCCCCACACACAAAAATGATAATATGGGCCTCCTGATAGCTTTTCTGTTGTGATCTTTGGGTTTCTGAGAGACCACAGAAAAAGTTTAGTCACTCTGCTAAAGAAAGCATGTGCAGTGCTCTGAGTATATAGAGAGGAGAAAAGAACCAGCTGTCCCAGCATCCTGGGACCAGATAACACGGCACTGACCCTCTTCTGTCCGCAGTTTCCTGGAAGACCCACCAAGACCAGAAGAAAAACCACCAAGCTGAACCAAGTCAAGCCATAGAATCATCAAAGAAAACAAACTATTGCTTGAGGCTACCAAGTTTTAGGAATTTTCATGAATATACAAGGTTTTTTGTAGAAAAGACTATAAATGGAGTTACTGCACATTAATAGATGAATCCATGCTTGAATGTAGAGAAAACTCAGAGTTTTTGCAATATAAATCTCACTTGTAAATTTTTAAAAATGCTAAATGTAAATAATTTTATATAACTGTAATATGTTTTAAAATAATATAATGCTTAGCTTATATTACATTCAAAGAGTAAGGTTAAATTGGGTAAAATGTTTATTTTATGGCCTATTGCTACTAATGCTTTTCTTTATAATTTGAGTAGACTTATAGTTACTATCTCTTTGGTTGGCTTATGTGTAACAAAGTTACGTGTGTCTATTTGTGTATCTCCAAGGGACTAATGTTCCAAGGACTACGTTTTGGGGAATATTTGCTGTTTGTCAGGTGGTCAAGATGTTCTAAATGGTCCAGGGACTGTTTAATGCAATATACGCTCAAGGACTCTTCCTTCATTTGAAGGTATAATTTCTCCATGCAGAACTAAGTGTTCTTTAAAACTGTTTGTTTTTCCTCACATATATAGCTAATGTCTTTCCTCTAAAAGAATATCTTTAGTCTTGTGTGCAGGCTGGCAAACAAGGCTGTGTGTGTGTGTGTACGTGTGTGTGTGACTGAGGAATGAATGCAGGGCCTTGGCATTCCACTACACTCCCAGTGGCTTTTTTATGTTTTAAGTTTCAGATAGGGTCTTACAAGTTGTTCTGGCAGGGCTTGAACTCACGTTTCCTCCTGTCTCAGGCTCCCAGAATGCTGAGATCACAAAAGCCCAGCTCAGACAGAGCTTTAGTCAGACCCAAGTGGTGTGCTCACCCCTGGGGATTCAGTGATGGAATGGAAAACAACAGTGACAATGAAATCGGAGGCGGTCACTGTCCTCATACATTTTTGTGTTGGTAGGGAAAATAAACAAAACAAGTAAACTAATACACGAACAGTCTACAAGAGAGTATAGAGAGTTAAAAGGTAGCATGTGACAAGAATAACAAGTGGGTTGTAAAATTCGACCTTGAGCGATAGAGTTAAGGAGGAGAAATTTGTTTATGGGTCATTATTTAAAATCAGGTTTAAAAGCAAAAACTATTGAATTAAAAAACTTCAACAAGTTTCACTGCTTGAAAATGTTACATTTGAAAAACTAGGATTAGAGGTCTCACTTAACCCAGGTATTTCCCTTCTGGGTATTTTCCCAGAAGAATTAAAAACATCATAGCACAGTGATACATGTGCACCCATGTTTATAGCAGCACAATTTGTCATAGGTAAGTCTTGGAAACAACTCAAATGCCCATCCACTGAGGAATGGACAAAAAAAGATGTATTTTTAGACAATGGAGTATTACTCAGATATAAATAAAGATATACTCAAGGCTTTTACAGGTAAATGGACACAGCTAGAGACATTACTCATAAGTGAAATATATCAGAACCACATGTGTAAACGCCATATTGTCTACCTAGTGTAAGAACCTGAAAGCATAAATAAAATCTGAAAGGTACCATAGATATTGTGAAAGGGAAAGAAACTGCTCAATAGGAAGGAACAACTGGAAGGAGGGAAAGGGAAAAAAATACATGTATATAGGACAGCTAAGATAATCATACTACTAGTTTCTATTGGTTTGTTGAAAGGAACAGTTAATTTTTCATTGTTTGATCTATCTTGCATGCTTATATCTGGTAATCGAGCAACTACTTTGAAGACAACAATAAGTAATACAACAACCATTGTTGATTTCCTATCATCTTGTTTTGAAATTCTGTTATCATTTTTATAGTTTTTCTGTTATTTTGTTTTTGTCTTTGTTTTTTTATTTTGTCTTTGTTCTTTTCTCTTTAAAATAAAAAAGAGAAAATGTCACATCTGTACAATTATTTTGAAAAATGTGCCGACTAACATTACTTTCTCTTACACTGCAAATCTGCAGGCACACGCACCTGCATTCAACACTCAGTAACTGTGGAATTTATGAGTGGAGAGACGACAGTCACCGTACTCGAAAAACTTGTACTTAAGTGAGATGTAATTGTATTTCAAGGCACTCACATAGCTTTAAGGGATATACTTATTTGAGTGTGTCCCTTAGCTTCTTGAGGCCTGAGTGTCCTCTTCAATAAAATGAGCATGTTGAGCTCAGTTCCCTTCTACTTTAGAGCACCGCACTGTGATGAGACTGTGCCCAGAAAAAATTATATCAAGGCAGCAACTTGTCTTATGACAAGCGTCTCTCCCTCCTCTTACCTGGTGACAATCTGGAATACGATCGTGAGAGCCAGTCCAGCAACAGACAGGGCACACCCGACACTGGATAACACATCTAAGGATTCAGGGTATTGATAATTCTTTTTGAAAGTCTGAAAAATAAGTTGATGCGTGTTATTAAGTAACCATTCCTAACGTGTCAGTGGAAGTTAACATCACAAAGAATTTTATCTGACCTAATAATCACAGTTTCCAGGTATGTTTTCCAGACACATCTGCCAGGCATAGATAGCTTTTGATATATTTAGAAATAAAATAAATTAACCCATTATCTCTAAAGTACATTTACATGAAGAAAACTTGAGAATAACTGTTTAACCAATTCAATTAGAAAAAATATTTTCCCTTGATGTCTATAATCAAAGTTATTTGGATTACACTTACTCTATTTATTCATTATATTATTTTATGTTACTATAATCCAAGCACATCCAAACAAATGCATTAAAGTTGCACAAATACTTTTATGACAATGAAAGGATTTTTGTATGATTCTGTTTCTTTTAAAGGATTTTTCATTTTTGCTTAGTATGTTAGTATCTATCCCAGCGCATTAGTATGTATAGAGAAGTACATGCCATGAGTACACACTATAGAAATCTGGAAAGGCGGTGGTGGTGCTCACACGGTACATAAATTTTTGCTTATATATATTTTCTTATCTTTTAAAATTCTTGAAATTAAAAAAGCAATGTACACTTGTTTGTAAATTATGAAAGTACTACAGAAACATAAAAAGCATGCGCTCCACTCTACTGTCAGCTACCTCACATCACACCCTCCCTTGTGAAATCCTATCTTGTCTCCAGAACTTTTTAGCACAAATATTACATAAACACGGTGTACAAATATACAGAGGTTTGTGAACACTACAGAATTATGCTCGAATTGCAATTTTAACTTTGTCTGGAAGTTTGAGGCAGGAGAATCACAGCTTGAGCCCATCCTGGACAACTTCGTGATTTAGTGAGACCCTGTCCCAAAATTTAAAACATTTTTAAAAGGCTAAGAATGTAGCACTACACTTCCCAGTACCAAAAAAAGCTAAAATTTTACTCTAACAGAGGTCTGACAATTAAAATGAAAAAGAAAACTATAGCTATCTCAAAAAAATTTGAAGGCAAGTTTCTATTCTTTGATAATCTGTGCTGCATCAGCATGCCTTGTTGAGCTCCATCCTAAATGTGGTTACATCACAGTCACCGGGAATGAAAATATCTGCTTGCCCTTGGGGATCAATAGCCCTGAATGAGGGGAAGACAACCTGCATACCTTTCCATTTCATTGCGTGTTGAAGTGTTTCATCAACTATATAAGCTAATATTTTCGTTTTCTCAGAATTAGTTCCTAGAAACAGAACATACAGAAGACCCCCAGTTTAAAGGGTCAGTCCAAGAATTTGGACAGACGCTTATGCGTCTGAACTTCAGGTTTGTCAGTTACTGGCACGGAGTAATTTTGGAGTGAAAAGGATTAAGGAATACATACAGGAGCTACGGGAAGAATTCAGTGATTTCAAGACATGCTCCTTGTATCCTTTAGCAACACTTAGTAAAGTCTTGTGATGGTCTATAGCTAGGTGTGTCCCTAATGCCTCAGGAATCATTGGTGGGGTCTCTGGAATGGGACTGCATTATGGGGGCTTAGAGCTGAGTTTGTGTTGACTCTCTCTGCTTCCCAGCCACCCGCCACAAGCCGCTGTACCTCAGCGGAGCCCCTCTGCCATGCTGCCCTGCGTTGGAGCCAACTGACATGGCCTGAAACCGCTACAGACTGTGAGCCAATGAACTTTTGCTCCTTTAAATTACAGGTGTTGAGTATTAAGTCCCATTGACAGAACACTTGTAATAACAACTTTTTCCAACTCCAGTGGAAAAAGCTCCGGGAGACTAATTTAAACGTCCACATTTTGCCATATATTGAAACCATCCCCAACACATAACGATGCCTTATCTGAGTGCAACAACTTCACACTTAAGAACATACAAGTGAATGGAACACTCTGTCTGCTCCTCTTCACTCTCTGCCCATTGCTGTGCTGAATTCATCTATCTTTACGCCATATTGCAACAAAACAAAACAACAAAAAAAAGAAAAATAAGAAAAACCTCTATGCTACTTTGCCAAGTACATTCCTATTATTCCATCATCTAATTTTTCTGTTTAATTTGAGTTAAAAAACTCTACAAAATAAATTCCACAGTTATAGCTAATTAGCACACACTAAAATTGCATATGAGGAAAATTCTTGCCTAGAAAGAGACCACTATGCAGTCTTACCATTAATACAGCAAAATTAGTAGTATGGTTGCAGTGGCAGCCCAGAAATCCATCGATGGTCTTGTCCTTATGACAGCCATATGTGTCCCAGTCTTTTTTTGAAAAATCCCAGTAGACACAGGCATAGGAATTGAACTGAAATTCTTTTTGGTTGTACTGTGAATTGATAAGATAGTTATAATTACTGATATTTAATGCTTAATTGGTTAGAAAAAATCTAATAGGATCATATAGTCATAAGAGCAATAAATTATATTAATAATTTTTTATTAATATAATTGTAGATTGTGAGGGAAAGGTAAAATTCAAATGAATTTACCTTGTACTTAGCTAGTTTGACAAACAATATGGGTAGTAGAAAGGTTTAAATGAGTACTTTAAAGAATCTTTCAAAGAGATTTTCTTTTTATTTCTTTTACCCACATTATCACTGCCTTTGTAATGAAGAATGACCTGGGTTTTTCATTTCGTTAATGGAAAACTTACCTTTGGACTAAAGATCATTTTAACAGAAGCACTCAGATCTTGTTCATTTCCACCCACTTTGCTTGAGATGATTTTTTGACTAAAATCTGACCTACTTGTAAAAGTTTTTGATTGAAAAAGCTTGTCGTTTTGATACACTACGAAGCCACATGTAGCACGATCTGTGGGGAAGGGAGACAGTAAAATCAGTAAATGAACCTTAAGGTAAACAAGGAACGAAGTTCCATCTCACTGTTGAACTACATGCTGCTTAACATTTGAGTGGAGGACATCAGAACGGTCTTCTGGCTAAACCTTTACTTGATTGCTGTACGTTTTGTGATATTGTTCCTAGTTGGACTGTCCTCCATAGCTCTCCCTGCACTCAAAGCAGGCTGTAGTAACTAGAATTTCTCTTCCCAGCTGAGTAACAGAAACTCTAATCTTCCATTAACTTTCTATCTTGGTCATGGCTATCAAGAAATTCTCTGACATACATGATATGATAGAGCATAGGACCTCAAAGGAATGCTGCACAAAGGGTCCAAGGGGAATGTGAGCCTGCAGTCCTTGCTGCTTTGTCACTTCATCCTGTTAGTGTTAGATTATACTCCCTGTCCCATCACATTGCTATCGAGTTGCACATACTTCACACAGTCCCATGCTATGAAGTTTCTATAAAAACCCAAAAGATCGAGGTTCTGAGAGCTCAGGAACAGCTGAACATGTGGCGATTCCCGGAGGATGGTGCGTCCAGAGAAGACATGGACCCCCGACCCCTCCAGCCATGCCTTACCTTGTATCTCTTCATCTGTATCTTTTGCTCCATTTTTTTATACTAAACAAGTAAACATGTTTCTGTGAGTTCTGTAAGCTGCTCAAACAAATTAGTGGAACCCAAGATGGCAATTATGGGAACCTTGACTTATACCTGGTCGGTCAGAAGCACAGGTAAAATAATCTGGGGTTTGCAACTGGCATCATAAGATCGGGGGGGGGGGATAGTCTTGGGCACTATCTCCAGGTAGTGTCGGAACTGAATTAAATGAGGGGACAGTCAGCTGATGTCTATTGCAAAACTGATCGTTTCATGTGTGGGGAAAAGCCTCTAAACGTGATGTAGAAGTGATCCATGTTATGAAACTGTAATAGGAGAAACTAAGCATTAGTTATTTTGCCTTGTATCTTCAAATTGATTAACGTATAACCCGTGCTTAGCTGTTTCCACCAAATTACTTTTATTGTGAGGTTCAGTTTCCATACCTTCTATGTGGAAACAAATTTTCTACCTAAGACACCTCAGGGAGGTATGCGGATGTCTCATGGATAAAGCACGCATCCTGCATCCCATGCAGTAGGTCCGAGCGAGCAGGAAGCCAATTTCCAAGCTTCGTTCCTCCTCAATTTGTAGAACATGGAACAGGAAGCAGCAAGGGTGACAACCGAGGTGGGGGTGCCTGCAGGGGGCCCGTGAGCTCTGCCTGCTGTTCACAGGGACTCGGAAGGGACCGGTGGTGGTAAGTCACAGAGCAAGGAGCTCAGTGGCTCTTTCAGTGGAATTTTACCATCACTGCTATGTCATAACGAACAGGAGCTTATCCCAAGGCCAGAAGACTATTATGAAGGATCTCTTCGCACCAGAAGAAAGTCGGCTGCTCATCAAAGATGCTAGGAAGCCCTGACCATCATAGGTGGTGGTGTTAGTCAGATAGAACCAGCTGGTGGAGGCCTCCTACCCCCGCTTTTGTAAATAAGAGCCACGTGCAAAATGGCAGAAGAAAAAACTAAGTGGGCATTTTGAAGGAATAACTGCCTACCCTCTGCTGTTTGCACAAGTGGCACGAGGAAACCCTGCACTGGTGGAGCGGCCTGCTCAGTCCTGCGGTTCAGAGGGAGGCGGGGCAGGCCAGCCCAGGGCCTTCCACACTTCTCCTGCGCCTGCAGCGCCATTCCAGCCTCTACTTGGAAAGAAAAGCAAGAGCTCCTGGCTTTTTCCACGGCACGTGGATCTCACTAAATTGTTCCTCGGGACACTGGGTAGAAGCGTTAAACCTCAAAATACAGTAAGGCCTCATCCTTTGCTCTCTATTTTTATTAAAAGAACGACAAGCTTAAAGTAAAATCCAACTCCATACAAGTGTACAGTTGTAAAAGATGAGAGTTCCTGATCATTCTCATCCTCAGTCTATAGTATTTAGGTCATTTATTAGAAAATCATCATTTTCATAAACACTTAAATTCCCTAGAAAAATTATATTTACCATTATCTTGTAATTTTTGTTAAAACTCCACAATTTTAGATATTCTCCTTTATGACCTTCTCTTCCTGGTCAGCTTGGCTAGAAGCTTTCCTGTTTCTTCAGTCTTTTCATGAATTCAATTTTGCATTTTGCTGACTAAGTGTAGCATTTGCTAATTTCTGTTTTTCTTCACGTATATCCTTATATTTATTAATCCCTTCTTTCTGGCTTTCTTTACATTGATTTCATTTTTATGCTTCTTCAGCTGAACAGTTAGATCTTTTCTCCAATTTATTTTCTAATAAGTGCATTAAAGAATATATACTTTCCTTTAAAAGTCTCTTTGACTACATCCCATAGTTTTTGATGTGTCAGTGTTCTCATTGCCATCATTTTCCAGCAATTAGTAATCTGCGCTTTAATCTCCTCTCTAAAATGCTGTGTTAGCTGGCGAGGTGGTGATGTCTGTAATCCCAGTACTCGGGAGGCTGAGGCAGGAGGATTGCTGTGAGTTTGAGGCCAACCTGGGCTACAAAGTGAGTTCAAGGCCAGCCTGAACTATATAGTGAAACCTTGTCTCAAAAAGATCATAAAATAAAATGTGTTAAAATTTCTAATTGGATAAAAACTTTGCTATTCTTTTATGGTATATTTCTACTTTTATGGCCCTGTGGTCAGGAACTGTGTCTATTATAACTTTTATTTTACAAAATATGTAAACTTTTCTTTGTGGTCTAATAAGTGATCAGTTTTTTAAATACTTCCCAGACATTTAAAAGGGATTTTTACCATAGGTTTTCAGTCTACAAATGAAATTACACACACACACACACACACACACACACACACACACACACAGATCAAGTGTATTAGTCATTTTTGTCACTTGAGCTTCAGTTTCTAAAACAACTACGCAGAATTTTTCCTGATGATAGTGTTTTGGTCCCTCTATAGTTTCAATAGTTTTTCCTTACACATTTCAATGTTCTCACAGAGGAACAAAAAGTTGAAATACAGATTTTTTGCAGACTAGTATTTTCAACAATATAAAAACACGTCTAGATGGTTAGAGTGGTGATTCAGAAAATTTTGGTCAAAGGGCACAAAATATCAATTCTGCTGTACACTGTGTGGCCTCAGTCAGTAACAATATATTATGTTCTTAAAAATGCTAGGGATGGGGCTGGGGATTTAGCTCAGCGGCAAAAGCGCCTGCCTGGCAAGCGCAAGGTCGTGAGTTCGGTTCCTGGTACCGGAGAAAAACCAAAA